>NC_090024.1:189140277-189460991 GCF_037176765.1 Anolis sagrei | reverse complement strand
GAGTTCTTTATGCATTTTGCATCTTAGAACTAGAAACCAACCAGCAGTGTGACTAGAGTTTTCCAAAAATTCATGAGGCTAGTACAACATACATATAAAAATATATACCATTTGTATATATTTCTGGGCAACAAACAGCAACCTACATTAAACGTATCTTACAAGGTACAGCAATATTTGTTCATTTACACACATTTGCAGATTTCTTCCATTACTGAATCCATGACATGATACCACTGTAATTATAGAGAATGAAGTGGAAACGCATGGCTAACATACCCTCCTTCCAGGTTTGGTACATTGGCAGCTGACCATTGTATCCAAACACCAGTCTGGGTCTGCCCAGCCGTACTTGATTCAGATGGTACAGGGAAACAACTGAATGCTAGCGTCATGTTGACATGATTTTGTTTACACTGGTTAATTGTAAAAAGCTTTTGAGAGAACTGGACTACCAGAATTACTAATACTGCTAATACAGTTGCTTTCGTTAGCTACATTTTATTTCCCGGTTTACAATAATATGAAACCCAAGGATGTGGTACATAACTCAGCAGAACATATGATACCATACACTAAAAGAACTGCACTCCAGGTCACAGAATATTATACTTTAACAAATTTGTTACTATCTAAGCTGCCACAAAACTTTGCTTTTTGCCAGAAGAGAGTGATATGCTACAAATGGCCTATGTGGTCTTGCAAACCAACATACTGGAGCAGTCAGAACCAGCGGTTCTCAATCTTTGCTCCTCCAAATGTTTTAGACAAAAATTCCTGGAAGTTATATTCAAAGCCCAAGACATAGAAAGCACTTCTATGGAACAAAGTTTGAGAACCACTAATCTACTTTGTAAATGACTTACCTACAACTAGCAGCCAGAGAAAGAAGGGGTTCTTAAAATTTTCCACTCACAACCCTTTTCTGCCTGATAGATTTTTACGTGACTCCAGGAATATAGGTATATTTAATAGATATAAAAGTCAAACATTCACTGATAACAAATCAGTATTTGCAAGGCTTGTTAAACAGGCTGGTTTTCCTTTTTATGTCTCCTTGTCCACTATAAACACTGTACAATAGATTAGTGTAAGTGCCTAAACAGCCACTAGGTGAGAATCAGAATACTTTTACTGTTGCCAAAATTTTCAGGACCCCAACATTGAGCCATTTAGGTACTGGACCTACAGTTTAAGAAGCTGTGATCTAGGGCACAGCCATGCAAAATACAAAAGTATATTGCTAAGTAACTGCCTCATATTATACTCTGGCCATATAGGAACCATCGGAAACCAAATTCAACTATTTTCTAAGATGAAAAAAAGACAGCCAATCTTTTTCTTTTTAAAAAGGTAAGCTATGTAAGCTAGTATTTTCTTCCAGAAAACAAAAAGACAGGTGCTTATAGTGCAGATAAGACCACCAAAAGAAAGGAGAATTTGCTTGATTATTCAAGAGTATTTAGTTTCTATTATGCTACCTTGGTTGTGCTGATTTTTTTAACTTTTAAAATAGTTTTTAACATGTGTTAACTGGAAATCATACAAATGTAAAGAAAATTAAGTTAAATGTCATAGAATATCTTTAGTTTCTCATTATTTTGCTATCTAATATCTATAGATGCATGATAGTAAACTGGATATCAACCAACACTAACGATCAGTTAAATCACATAATTTTTCTAAAGGCATTGCATAAAGTATGATGCTTCACCTGAGTAAAGTTCATTTATGTCAACCTGCCCTGAAACACTTCAGAAAAGTAGCATCTCTCAGAAGATAGGTGCCAGCCCAGTTCAGCCCTCTTTCAAAACCAAATGTGTTAATTTTTTATTGTTGAAAAGTGCTTCCTAGCATTAGAGCTAGGAAGTAGCAGAATTTCAAAAGGATCCCACCATGTGATCTCCTTCTCCATAGAGATCAGCTCCAAAATATGCTTTAGAAAAGATATTGGCCAATATGAAACCCTTTTACTGAACTCAACTGGAGATATTTTTGGAGAGTGCAATATCATTTCCCTACTTACGGAAGTAATATATTGCAACAGAACACCACATACATAGTGTTCAGTGAGAAAGCAGAAGTCACATACTCTTCCTACTCTTAAATAATTAGTCGGAACAAATAGTTTTGAAGTTAAAATATTAATCCAGGAATGTTAAGGCCTCTGGAGTGCCACAAATAAGAATAACCATGTGAGCTTCCAAAATCTAAATTTCTTTCTAGTTTTGTATTCGAATATTTTCCAGGAATCCCTACTTCATCTAGCTCCAAGCAAATTTTTTGATTCTGTTGCAAAGAGAGACATGTTTTACAAAACCAAAAGCTTTCATATTATTTTCTATGGTGTAGCACAGGCATCAGCAAAGTTTGGTGTTTTGGACTTCAACTCCCGAGCTCCCATAATTCCTAACAGCCTACCGGCTGTTAGGAAATATGGGAGTTGAAGTCCAATATACCTGGAGGGGTGAAGTTTGCCCATGCCTGGTGTAGCATCATATACAAATGTATACCGATATACTGTGGAGAACAAGCTTTAGAGGATTTGGAGCTTGATTAATTATATTTTTTGTAATTCAGCATTACAGAAACCCCCGGTGGTGCAGTGGGTTAAACCCTGAGCCGGCAGGACAGGTCGCAGGTTCGAATCCGGGGAGAGGCGGATGAGCTCCCTCTATCAGCTTCAGCTCTTCATGCGGGGACATGAGAGAAGCCTCCCACAAGGATGATAAAAACATCAAATCATCCAGACGTCCCCTGGGCAACATCCTTGCAGACGGCCAATTCTCTCACACCAGAAGCAACTTGCAATTTCTCAAGTTGCTCCTGACACGACAAAAAAAAGCATTCCAGAACATTTATGTCAGAAAGCTCCAACTCCAGTTCAGTCAATGAGACCTCTTTTTACTCCTATTTCTGGGATCCTGTCCAACCTCTTTATTAACACATTCACCAATCAGAGTGCAAAGAGACAAGTGACTGGACTCATTCTGCTAATATAAAGTGAAGACGGTAGAAAACTCTGCAGGTTAACAATCATGTGAAACTCTATCAAGAAAAATAAACAAACAAAATGGTAAACAATATAATCATAAATGGGGCAAAGATCGTAGTGTTTGTTAACCATCTGTACTGATTTTTAGAGGATTTTTTTTAGAGCTCACGGATCATGAACGTTTTATTTTAAATAATTCTTAATATACATTGTTGTTATTGTGTGTCTTCAAGATTATTTTTGACATATGGCGACCCTAAGGCAACCTTATTATGGGTTTTCTTTACAAGACTTGTCCAAAGGGGCTTTGCTTTTTGAAGTCACACTCTCTGAGGCCAAGAGAGTGTGACTTCTCCAAAGTCACCCAGTACATTTGCATAGTTGAGTGAAGATTCAAACCCTGGTTCCAGAGTCAAATGCTCAAACCACTATGTCACATTGGCCCCATTATAAAAATTATGCAAATAATAATCTCTTGAGCATACATGAGTTTGAGGCTCCAAGTAATCCTGCTTGCATCTCAAGCCTAACAACTAAGGCAGATGTGACTTTTCTCAGCAAGAGAATCATGACATGTTACTAGAAATTAGTTTAAGTAGATGCTCCAGGACATCTCTGTTCGACATGTTATGAATCTATGCAATCAAAACCATATGTCCAAACAGCTCAAGTTCCTTTCCTTTACCTACAAGTTTTGCTATGCAAGAAATTTGGAGAAGAGGATTATTGCAGATTTCAGTCTGCAATGTGGAAATGCTTGAGGGCGGAAGTCAGATCTTGAGCCAGCATAAATTCTTCTGGTGTAAAATCCCACCACTCCATTCCTCACTTGCATTGCAGTCTCCTATGGCCCACCCACATGTTTTAAGACTGGTGCCTAGTTCACTGGAAGGTTTTTTGGGTGGACAGAGAGGACTGAATAAGGAAAGAGAGGAAGGAAAAGATTGATTATATGAGCTGTCTTCCAATCATATAATCTCTAATACAACACATAGTAATGCATTTCTATATTCCATTTGAAACAGCAGCCTCTTCTAAAAAAAAATTAATTAATAGAAAAGTTAGTACTGTAGAAGATCTGTGGGCACCACTATGGAAATATCTGAAAACAGGGATGGGGGGAGGGGAAGAATGGGTGAAGCAAGGTTCAATCAAAAGTCATCTTGATGATTTAATTTTTTTAGAAAAACTCTTGCTCGCTTTTTCTGAACACCTTGATTTTCATAAATTGTCAAGCACTTCAAAATTACTAACTGATTAAAGTTCCTGTAGCACTCTTCCCTCCTCCCCACTCTTTAATTCCCACAGGTTTAAGTGTAAAAATTAAAGCAGTTTTCAAAAAGGAAACCATCTGATTTGTACAACTGAATTGGAATAAAGCTCACCCCTCCCCCATAAAATAGAGGCTTATTGTGGGTAAGAAACAACGAAGGGGGGCTGTCTACACTTGAGGTTGCAGTGTGCATTCTTTGCCTGCAATTTGATGCAATTTATGACACTTCCAGGTACAGCTGTCTGTCTGAAATTTCAGTGACCTACTGTCAGTGCAGTCAATACTGTGCTAAATGGAACAGTGTTCTGAGACTGACTCAGCGTAATGTGGTTTTATATGCTACTGGTAAACAATAGAAGCAACATGAAAACTAAATAAAGCCCAATCCTCTATTATGCTAAGATGGTTCTTGATCAGAAACAGTCTTTACTATTGCAGTATTCAATCACTTTTAGTTACTCTAATATCTAACAGTCCTGGATATATCAACAGTTAAGGTTTTACCTTACTTAATAAATTATACACTGCCTTGAACATGAATCTTAAGGATCATATGAAATACAGAGTAACTAATAACTGCTTTTATTGTTCACAGTTGTAAGTTGACTTTTATTTATGTCAACCCTATGAATGAAAGACTTCCATGTTACCCTGTCACTGACAGCTCTACGTAAGTCTTACAGATTTAGACCATGGTTTCCTTGATTGAGTCTATCTGGAATGTAGTCTTCCTCTTTTCCTACTTCCTGGCCGGTGTTTCTACTATGATCCAAATTGGCCTGTATATTTACTGTGATCTTTAACTGGTCTTTATCTCAGTCTATTACTTCATCTTGTTTGAAGGCCTCAATCATTGTTCCGGTACCAAAGAAGTTACCTACTTGGAATTTTGAGGAATACAGACCAGTGGCACTCACTTCCATCATCAAGAAGTGCCTTGAAAAACTGGTCTGCAGGTATATCCTTTCTTGCCTTCCACATGCACTGGGAAAACATCAGTTTGCATATAGAGCCAACAGATTAAGAGAGGACACTATAGCCATCACACTCCACACTGCTCTGGCTCACTTGGAACGAGGGAGGAATTATGTGAGGATGCTTTTTGCAGGCTTTAGTTCTGCATTCAACACAATCCTTCCACATAGACTGGTGTCTAAACTCATGGATCTTGGATTGTCATATTCAATCTGTTCCTTGATTATGGACTTCTTGTCTGGACATTCCCAGAGGGTTACATTAGATCATCAGCTCTCACTCTCAACTCTGGGACGCCACAGGGCTGTGGAGTCTTCTGCTTTTCACTTTGTACACATTTGATTGTACCCTCCCCTCCCCCCAGGTCCACCATAGCAATATTATCACCAAATCTGCAGATGATACAACCGTGGTGGGGCTTATCTCTGAAGGAGATGAGTCGGCTGATTGGGATGAGGTAGACCAGCTGCTCTCCTGATGTAGGGACAATAATCTGGTTGTTAACAACAATAAGACCAAGGGGCTCTTAGTAGACTATAGGAAGAACAAACCAGAAATTCAGCCCTTGGTCATAAATGGAAACGAAGTGGAGCAGGTGGCCAGTTTTAAGTTAATGGGTATCACTGTTAAGGAGGATCTGACCTGGCGCACCCATGCAGCAGCACTGGTTAAGAGGGCCCAGCAGAGACTGTTCTACATGAGACTCCTAAGAAACCACCAAAAGAATGAAAAACTACTGGTGAGTTTCTACCGCTGTGTTATAGTGTGCCCTAACCTACTGCATCTTTGCAAAGTGTGGTAGCTGCACAGTGGCAGATAGGAAGGTGCTCCAAAGGGTCACTACTTCTGCACAGCGGATCATTGGTTGCCCTTCTCCCCTCTTTGGAAGAACTTCATAATTCCCATTGCCTTAATAAAGCCCAGAGCATTCTTGGGGATCCATCTCACCCAGCATATTCTTTTTATTATTGTTATTGCCACCTGGCAGACATTACAAGGTGACAAAGACAAGGGCAAAGAGACTGAAGGATGGCTTTCATCTTAGAGCTGTGGCTATGTTGAACTCTGTGGTTTCGCATTGATGTGGCTTTGGTGGCTGTGTAGTAGTGGTGAGATATGGAGGAATGGGTGTGTTGTAATGTGGTGTGTGCAGGTGAAGGCATGTAATTTTGTTCTGCAATAACACAATGACAAATAAAGCTATTCCAGTTCTATTTTACCAAGCATTATTGCCTTTTCTAGTGAGTTAGATCTTTTCATGATATGATCAGAGTACAACAGTCTCAATTTAGTAAACTTGGCTTCTAGAGAGAGTTCAACATTGATTTTCTCTAGGACTCTTATCCAAAAACACTTTTCCAATTCATTTTTTTCTTTGTACCAGCTTTCACAATCATACATAAAAAATGGAAATAGGATGGAATGGGCAAATCTAACATTAGTATTCAACAATCTATCTTTCTATATTGGGATCAAAACAGAAGAACGTCCTGCCTTGGGGGAATGTGCTCATTCCATCAATGTTTAATATTTACACAAATGATCAGCAACTGCAAGAAGTGTCAGAAAGCTTCATCTATGCTGACAATCATGCCATCACTGCCCAAGAAGGGAGCTTTGAAATGGCTGAACAGAAGCTCTCCGAAGCTTTAGGTGCTTTTACTGCCTTTTATAGGGGAAATCAGCTGATTCCTAATTCATCTAAAACACAGGTGTGTGCTTTTCATCTTAAGAACAGCAAAGTATCTTGAGCTCTGAGAACTATCTGGGAAGGAACCCCACTGGAGCATTGCAGCACACCCAAATACCTGGGAGTTACCCTGGACTGTGCTCTGACCTACAAGAAGCACTGCTTGAGTGTCAAGCAAAAGGTGGGGGCTAGAAACCATATCATACAAAAGCTGACTGGCACAACCTGGGTATCACAACCAGATATAGTGAAGGCATCGGCCCTTCTGCTTTGCTACTGAGTACGCGTGCCCAGTGTGGAACACATCTCACCACGCTAAAACAGTAGGTGTGGCTCTTAATGCCGTATTATCACAGGATGTTTGCACTCTACACCACTGGAGAAATTATACTGTTTAGCCAGCATTGCACCACCTAACATCCGCCGGGAAGTACCAGCCAGTAATGAAAGGCCAAGGCAGTGACATCTCTGGTCTATGTCCTGTTCAGATATCAGCCAGCATAGCAACACCTTAAATCAAGAAATAGTTTTCTAAGATCTACAGAGATACTCGCAAGAATACCTCAGCAAGCAAGAGTCAAAAAGTAGCAGGTTAAAACCTGGAACCTCAAGCCATGGCTGACACCAAATGAGAGACTTCCTCCTGGGCACACAGAAGACTGGAAGACTTGGAAGGCGCTGAACTGATTGTGCTCTGGCACCACGTGATGCAGAGCCAACCTTAAGAACTGGAGCCACAAAGTGGAGTCCAAGACATGTGCATGTGGAGAAGAGCAAACCACAGACCACGTATTACAATGAAGTCTGAGCCCTGCCACAGCCACAATGGAGGACCTTTGCACAGCAACACCAGAGGCACTCCAAGTGGCCAACTACTGATCAAAGGACATTTAGTATAATGCCAAGTCTTTAAACTGTGGTTTTTTTTTAAAAAAAATACATTACAACTGTACTCTTGGTTTGCTTCTGATAGTATAAATACACAAGGTTCTTGTGTAGTTCCTTCATAGCTGCCTTTCCAAACAGTCCTCTTCTGATTTCTTAACTGCAATCTCCATTTTGTTTAATGGTTCACATACAAAAACTTTATTTCAATGTCTTTATCACTTACTTTAGTTATGTAAATAATACGTGGTCATTATTTTATTTTCATTATTTTAACTGTATATTTGCTTTTGCAGATTCGTCCTTGACTTTCTTTGTTAATTATTACAAGTGTTTGTTATTTGCTGCTATTTTCTTCCTGCTTCTGAGACTAAACCTACTTTATTCAGTGCAGAGGTAAAACAGATCAGGCAATAAAAGGCAGCCTTACCTGACCCTCTTTCCAAATGAAAATCATTCTATTGCTATAATCTATGAAGCACAGGCTTTTAAAAAAAATCTTTGGTGTGTTATTATCCAACATATGTCTGCACTGCAGTATAATCTCTAGTATCTTTTCCTTTTCTGAACCTAGCTTGGATATTTGACATTTTTTGCTCCATATGTGGTGAAAGTCTTTGTTGTACGTAGAACTTTGAGCATCACTTTACAATTACCTGTGGCACCTATTCTGTGGATTGGAATTTATACTGAAGGTTTCCAGTTTGAAAATGTTATTTCCTGTTTAATTGTGTGGTATCTACTTTGAAAGCAGTTGTTATACTCCAGAAACTTCCGTGTTCTTTGCATCACCTTTTCATTTGTACTTAGCCATGTGTTTTCCTGCTGATTATATAACACCTCCACTCAGGATTTAAATTTGCCTTTGATTTCTTTAATCTTTTGGAAGAGGTTCCTTTTCCTAACTTTTAATTGACATATTTTATTTCTCTTGAATTGTTACAGTAGTTCTCTTTGTTACAAGTCACTGAACAGTTGCATTCAGAGTTCTGACCCCATTTCTGTCACGTTTTATTTGTCCTTCTTTTATATTCTTAACTGCTTGAAGTTCCTTCTGTCATCCATTGAAACTGCTCTTTATTTATTGTTGAAGATAGCGCCTTTATGCATTCATCCCTGGCTTCAGTCCACCATTCCTTCTGCTTCCAGTCAATTACAACTAATAGTGCACACATATTTTACATTATCTTTACATTCTACAGGAAAATCTTTAGATTTTACTTTGGCATGATAATTTAGTGTTCTTCAATATTGCTTAAATTTTTGATACCAGCAGTACATGGTTGTGCCATGATCTGCTCCTGGTCTTGTTTTTGCAGGAAGAATGGAATTTTCCATCTTCTGTTTCCAATTACATAGTTATTTCTAGATTGGCCATAAGGTAATGTACATGGATACAGTTGCTTCTTTGGTTATTTAAAGAATTGCAATATGTTTGCAATGAAAAAACACTAACCTTACAAAATCCAATCAGTCACTCTCCTGCTTCATTTTTTTATCCTAGCCAATGTTTTTACATTTTATTCCTACTTTTGCACTCCAACCTGTTGTGTCTAAATCACATCAGTATCACAGTTTCATTGCTACTGCTGCCCAGCAGCTTTTTGGCACATTTTGTTTGGTTCCTCAACAGATTCCTGACCCAGGAGACCCAACTAGCAGCACTGCCATGATCAGCATAACCTCTTGACTTACATGACACACAATCCAACCACCATAGAAAGCTAAAAACATACAATGCCAATAGGAAAATAACATAAGAATTGGAAAAAACAACAAGACCTACTCCTTGCTATGGAGGAAAATATAATCAAAGCACCTTGACAGATGGCCATATATCCTCTCCTTAAAAACTTAAAGAAAAGATTCTCTCAGGCACTAAAGCAGCACACTCCATTGTCGAACAGTTCTTATCATAAAGATGTTTTCCCTAAAGTTTAAGTTCCTGCCATTTGAATCAATTACACTGTGCTCTAGCCTCTAGAGCAGCAAAATAAATAAATAAATAAATAAATAAAGCCAAGTTCACACCCTCCTAAATGTGACATCCTTTAAAATATTTAAACTTGTCACTAAACTGGGCAGGGTGGGAGGAGGGGAGAATATAACCAAATACGAATATTGTATAGCTGTTAGGAAGTATTGTACTAGTTCGTGCATATACGTTTGTTTCACTGTTTTTATGAACACTGAGGGGGAAAAATAAGTAAATATTTAAACATGGCCCCTCACAGCCTTCTTTTTTCCAAGCCAAACCTACCCAGCTCTCTAAGTCATTCCTCTTATGGCTTGGTTTCCAAAGCTTTGATCATTTTGGTCACTTATCTAGACACGTTTCATCTTGTCAATATACTTCCTGAACTGTCATAAACAGAATTCCAGGTGAAGTCTGACCAAAACATAATAAAGTGGGACTATGACTTCCTTCGATCTTGACGCTATACTCCTAGTGATGCAGTTCAGAATTGCATTGGCTTTTTTAGTTGCCACATCAGGTAAAAAAGAATTGTAAAATGATAGTAAATGTAATCAAATATATATATTGACAAAACAACAACAGTATTTTGTCAAGCCCAAAAGACCAACATGGGCATCTTGTAAGCTTTCTACAGACAATATCAATTAGTGGAACTGCCAGAACAGGTCACCACTTGAATGCCATCACATGGAAATAGGTTCCTTTTATTCCAACCCTAATGCAACTGCACAGCTGTATTTTCCACTTCTTTCTGAACAGTTTTCAGAGAAGCATAGCAGTGCAAAACATTTAAGTAGTCTAACCTGAAAATACACAGATTCTGTATGTCATACATTTTTTGTTATTGGGTTATAAATGTCATTTCCTGATTGGTTCTATCATTAAAACATGTAAAAGGTTTATTAAACTGCAAAAACTTGCTTGCGATCTGCAAGGTAACAATGGCATATTTTCATTAAGGCAAATTACCAACGAAAGACTGAAGGAAATAATAATAGTACGCTCAACCATAAAATGTCTGGAGTATAACAACTACTTTCAAAGTACTGCACAATTAAACAGGAAAGAACACTTTCAAACCAGGAACAAAAAAAAATTTCAAATTGTGTTACATAGTGTTATGGTTCTTTCTGAATCAGAGCCAGCACAGGAGCCTCACTTAGTGAAAGGCAATCTGTACAATTATCACAACTAGATCTGTAGCAAAATAGTTGGCTCTATGAAGCTGTAGACTTTGTACTTCTTTTTGAGAGGTGTAATCTCAATCAGAACAGGCTAAATATAGACCAAATGCAATTGAGTTTCAGACAATATCTAGCCCATCACCCAGACTTTGGTGAACGAGAGAAACAGACCACAAGCTTAATAATGTTTTATTTATTTACTGTATTTTTACCCTGCTCTATCTCACCCCGAAGGGGACTCACAGCAGCTTCCAGATAATAATATTAATAATAATAATAATTAAATTTGTATACGCCGCCTCTATTTCCCCGAAAGGACTTGGGGTGGCTTACATAGGGAAGGACCGGAAAAACATAGATTAAAACACAACACAATAAAACAAAATCAAAAACAAAATGATCAAAATAAAATAAACATATCACAAGAACACAAGATCATAAAAACAATCCCTGAACAATAATAAATACTGAGCTCGGAGGGCTGTGTTTCTGCAAAAGTTTCAGGACAAGGCTAATGGAGAAGTGCAAAGTCCGATAAAAGTTAGGGCTGAAAGGCTAATGTCATTTGGCATTGGAATGCCAGGTCTATAGGGCAGGGGGCAGTGCAAAAGTGCAGGAGCTATTGGTAAATTACAGTTAGGGGCCATATTGGCAATAATTCAGTGCCACAATAAACATAATAAGGAAACGCATTCTATTTTTAGAATACCTCTCAAAATGCTTCATGTCATAGAGTGTCAAGAAAAACATACATCTTGGATACATGTGCATTATCAATAAGTAAGACCCACAAAGTCTTGATCAACAGTGAAAGTAATTCACAGAAACAGAGGCAGTACCTTGCAACAACACTCAGATAATTAGTAAAGGACTGGGCAAATACAATTTACTGATTTTATAAACTTCTAGGCCAATGTTCTGTATATGGCATTGTACACTGGAATCAGCCCTCCTCAGGGTCAAAATGTGTCAGATCAAAATTAGAGAGCACCGATTAATATTAGGAAGAAAAGGTTTAGGAATGTAGTAAAATACCTTAAACCAAAAATCCAACAACAGTTCAACTAATTACTGAGCTAAGATGCCATGGATCTTATTTCATCATTTCTCAGGCTGCCTACCTCACAGGATTGTTGTAAAGACAAGACAGCAATTGGAAGAAAGGCAGCACATACAAATAAAATATTTGCTCTATCCTGCATACAGTTTATGACTAAATTGTAAAGCAGAGCTCCAAGATACCTTGCTTGAAAAGCTGTTTCCTGCAATGTAGATTTTTTTAAGAAGAAGCAATTATATAAATTCATATAAATAAGGAAATACTCATGTTTATAGTAAATCTTTCGAATACCACTTGCATTGTAGAGCTAGCATTTCCGCCACAGTGCAAACCACACTTTTGCCAAGTTCCAGTGAAGCCTACAAGAGTCTCTTTTGTGCTGCCTGTGTTCACTGAGAAACATCTAGTATTCAACTATACACGTAGGAAGTCTAGGAGTGTGACACAAGGTATCTAAGGCATTTCACTGTTTACAAGTAATTAGAGCGCACATCCTTCAGTTTACCAAATACTTACAGCTAAAACAGTCTCTTTTTCCAATCAAATACATTTCAGATCTAATTTACTACAACTCCTTGTTTCATTGGTCAGTCTATGTCAGAATAATGTGAACTTTAGCATTTCCACTGAAGTAGCCAATTGCAGCATGCAGTCTAAATAAGTAGGGGGAGGGAAAGGAGTCTGGAGATACCCCTGAACTATAAAACATTACATGAGTTAACCAATTACTACAGTAACAGGCTTTTTTTCAACTGAGACCAATGTTAATATTACATGCTACAGGGCAGATAGAGCATAGCAAGGAAACAGAACTGCACAGCAGTCATGCATGCATTTGTCTCCAAAGCCCTGAGGTCTGGAAGCTCTTATTCTATCTTAACTATGAAATGTGGCTCAAGATTCAAATCTCTTCTATAGCCTATATGTGATGAGATCTTCAGCATCATGAAAATAACAAAGAACTCACCCCCCCCCCCCCCCCCACACACACACTTCTCTAATAAAAAATTCTAGCTTATGGCAAATTTGAAAAGTCATTATTTCCTCTAGCAATAAATGCAGTTCATTTTGAGATACCAGTACAAATTCTAGATGTTTATTATTTTCCTAAGAGCAATCTGGCATTTCACAGCAAGTGTACATTCACAATAGCCCTACTGTTTGTGTATCATATGTAACAAAAGTATTCTGTTTAGAATCATCCAAGCCTGCATTAGGAATTTCACCAAGCTAATTCACTATCTTTAATGACCATGCTAGACTCAAACACTACACTTTACCTCTGGAAAAGACACATTTGCAGTTCAATTACTTCAAGAAACTCCTACTTTCCAGATAGTCAAACCATGCTCAGGATGTGCCTACATGCCAAGTTACAAGCTTCAAACAATTCCAAGAAGCATGCAGTTCAACACAAACAAACTCTCTTATGGAGTTCAGTTGTTTACTCACATTAAATGTTTGTAGGATTGCAGTTTATACCATAGGATGGCCAGTAACCTGCTTGGGGGTATGGAAAACCTAGGAAAGTTATAGGTGAAGAAGCATCTATTAAAACTTTTGTGATTTTAATTCAAAATATCACCCAGATCAATTTCAACAACATCTAATATCAGTCTCAAACAGCTAGAACAATACATATTGAATGAAAATGGTAACATAAACTAACTGAACATTTGAGACATGAACCAATTATCCCCAAAGTAATTACCGTAATATGAGATTCCATAGTAGAAAAGTGTTAAGTTTGAATAAAATATTTAATATGTTTACAGATTACACTGTTTGTGATTCAGATACCACACACTGATTTACTATTAAAGAAATCAAAGAGAAGTTATGGTATGTTATACTTTGAAACATAAATTATATTAAGATTGTTTTAAAGACAAGGCAGACTAAAGAGCAAAAGTCAGAGAGACAGACATAGAAAAGGCACAAGTAATCATATTCGACCATTTTCCTTTTGAATAATTATCATGCTGATAATATAATAACAGTAAAAAACAAACACATAACACACAAATAATTAAAAAATTGTAAAGATTTACTTTCAATATTCTTCTAGCTGGATTTCATACAGAAAAAAAAACTAAAAGGAGGAATGTCCTTGGACTTCAAAAAAGTCCCTGCACCCTGCAACATTTTTTTACAAAAACAGATAACTAATTCTACATTCTTGATTAAATTGTACCTGTAATAAAGCATACTCACTTGAAAAAAAAATTAACATGGACATTTCTTGCTGTAATGACGAAGTGTACAAGGAGAAAGACTGATGATCTCTCTCTCTCTCTCTCTCTCTCTCTATATATATATATATATACACACACACACAGTATACACACATATACACAGTTCAATTATTTGGGTGGATGCCACTAGGGGGTGCTAGAGAGAGAAGGATACTTAATTTTATGGGGGTGGATAGTGGGTTGAAGGAGGAAAACCATTTCCCCATTTTCCTGTTATTCCCCCTGCCCATGTCCTCGTTGTGGTAATAACCCTTGTTTATGATATGGGAAGGGGTGAGTGGGATATCCAGCAAAAACGTGGGAAATTGTTTTCCTCATTCAACTCCCCCCTCACCCATGAGCCATCCTTCTCTCTCTCTAGCACCTCCTAGTGGCCTCTGCCCAGATAATGGATATATAAATATATACTGTATGTATGTGTATGTATATATGTGTATATATGTCAACTTTTTGTACGATTGTACTGCTGTGTGCTCTTACCTATATATTTGAATTGTGTAAAGCTACATTGAGTCCCATTGAGTGTGTGAGAAGAGAAAGGATATGAATAAATAGTATAACAGTATTGATGCTATTAATTTTTCTGGATTTTTGGTGGCGTTCAATTCCATTGACCACTACTGACTTCAGGAGAGATTCTCTGGGTAGATGAGCCTAGAGTCATCTGCTTTGAGAAGTAATATTCTGAAAAAGATAACGTTCTTGCAAAAATTCAAGGTGGGCAGTCTCCAAGGCCAATTAAACTGTCACCAGAAAATCAAGTCTATTGTTGTTGTGTGGCAAGTCATTTCTGACTTATGGTAACACTATGATGGGATTTTCTTGGCAGAATTTGTTCACCAATACCATCCTCTCAGGCTAAAAGAGTGTGATTTGTATAAGGTCACCTAGTGGTCTTCCATGACTCAAACCCTAGTCTCTTGATGTCTTAGTCCAATACTCAAACCACTATGCAATGCCAGCTCAAAAATAATGAAGTCTCTATTCCCTGATCTTTCCTAGACTAGCAACACTCGTCCTTAGCTAATACTGCAACTTTATGCATAAATGTTATACAACTTTATGTATATATTTTAATATACTGGTACATTGTAAGCCACTCCAAGTCCCATTCAAGAGAAAAGAGGACTATAAATCCAGTAACTAATCAGTTTTTGAAAAGTTTAGAATATATACCATTTCCAGAACACTGCAGCAATACTTTTAACAAAAGTACACAGAAATAATATATCTCACTTGTACTGAAACTAGCCCAGTAGTCTCCACTAAATTTCCAAATTTAGTTCAAATGCTCGTCTTCATCCTAAAAGCACTATGTTATAGCACAGATACCTGTTAGACTGCCTTCCCCTGCACCCTTCTACCCATCCAGTGAGATAATTCCTTGAACCTCTTTTATGGGTATTTCTATCACATCTCACTAGTGACTAAAGAGAAAGAAAGACTTTTTACTGGTGGTTTCTTGCATTTACAACAGTTTTCCCAGGAAGGCTAACTTACTCTCTCTATACTTTAAGCAGCAGGAAAAAAAATCATTTTTGCCTCCTCAGGCTTTAAGAACTGCCACTATTGGCGTTTTAATCTATCATAGGCTCCAATTATATTATATTCACTGTTTGATTGTTTTTTTGTTACGTTAATTTGGATATATAGAGTGTTTTCTAAGCTAATTTGTTATCTGACCTGGAAACATAAATTTATGCTTCTTATACAGGATATTTTATGTAAATAAGGATTCAAATTCCTCATTAACACAACTCAAAATTCTTGCAAAGCAGAGACCAGATGTAATCACTACAGATGAAAAGCATTAGCAAAAAGATTAATTTTGAGTGTTCTAGATCTAGGTAAAGAAATGTGTTGTCACCCAGATGTCAATGGACTGCAACTCCCATTAACAGTGATGGTTGAAAATGGGATCGACAGTCTACAATACATCACAGATTACAGCCAAGGAACTAAAACATTTAAAGCATTTTCTCAATTCCACTGTGAGATTGTCACAAACTGGAGCAGCCACTCAGTAACATTTCTCTCTCTCATTTCCCCACACCTTTTGTTCACTGGCTAATCTAAAAAAGAGCTGTAATGAATTCAAAACTTTACAAATTGTAATTTTGGATTATAATAAGAATTACTGCTTTTCTACCTTGTAAGGAACTTCTCCAATGGAGATGTGTGCTTAAATTAGAGCATCAGAAACAATTCTAACTGGCTCTGACAGTTTCAAAGAGGAAGTTGTCATCTAATTTAAAATGCCACAGTTCCTTTAAGATTCTAGAAACTATATTCTGGCTTCCATTACAACTAGCAAAATTTTCCTGCTCTATTTCCTTGCTTTTCAAGTGTTGTTTCACTCTCGAATAGCACTTCTGATATTTATTTAAACTCCAGCCAACAAAAGAGTTCTAGTAAACTTAAGTCCCAATAAAAGTGTGCTTATGCCTTCAAGTTGCCTGTAAATTTATCCCTGGGAATTTCATTGGGCTTTCTTAGGCAAAGCAGTGCATTGTTATTCTTGTCTATAATATAGATTCTAGGACTAATGATTACCAATCAGTCAAGTCCACCACCCTTCAGACCAAAATGCCCGAAGAGCTTTGAAGACAAGCTGAAAATGACTTGTGCTATTCACAGTGCTTAGGGGTCTTCAATTATCAAGGAAATCAAAGATTTATGGAAATATCCAACATCTTTCCTGCCCCAATTAAAAAGAGAAATAGAAATCACAAGTCACTTCCTCACCATTTTGAAACTAACAACATAAAACAAAGTTTGAAAAATTAAAGAAACAGAAACCGGATTGTTCAAAGTTGAGATGGATTTATCAGAAAGACACCACAAATTCTGGAAACTGCAGAAGCTGAGGGGAAAATATCACCTGTAGCATCTCTAATCCTTACTAGAATCTGAGAACCACATAGAATCACTACGTTGAAAACCTACTTTGGTTTACCCTAAATACATTTGCCTTTCTCATAAAAGTTCCATTCATTTTTCCCTGTTCTGTACTCTACAAGAAAAGAGAGAAGACAGTGATAGGGAAATACATAGAACTTATTTTAAATCCAGGCACAACCCTTCAGTCAAAGACAAAGACTGCAAAATAAAGTACTGTATATTAAGGATTTTAAAAATTAAGGATTTTATATGATCTGTGGATAAAGCCAAGAGTCACTCTGCAGAGAAGGGAAAGCACCAATGCTGTCTTGGGACTAGTCACCGCTGGCCTGGCCGCCACTGCCATTTTCCCACCGAAAAGGTGAGAAGGTGCTGCACCAGGGAGAGTAGAGTGTGTTCTTATTTCTTTTACGTTCTCTAAGGCCCCTTCTACACTGCCATAAAATCCAGTTTCTGATCCCAGATTATGATATTTGAACTGGATGATATGGCAGTGTAGACTCATATAAAAGGTAAAGGTTTCCCATTGACATTAAGTCTAGCTGTGTCCAACTCTGGGGAGTGGTGCTCATCTCCATTTCTAAGCCGAAGAGCTGGTGTTGTCCATAGACGGCTCCATGTGGCCAGCATGACTGCATGGAGTGCTGTTACCTTCCCACTGAAGTGATACCTATTGATCTATGCACATTTGTATGTTTTCAAACTGCTAGATTGGCAGCAGCTGGGGCTAACAGCAGGAGCTCACCTCGCTCCCCAAATTCAAACCACCGACCTTTTAGTCAGCAAGTTCAGCAGCCAAAGTTCTACTAAGAGAAGAGGACAGTTCAGTTTTTAAAAAAGAGTCAAGGTACAGTACTCACACTGACCCATAGAAAAGTCAGTTCAGTTTTTTTTGGGTTGGTATTTTAACTAAGCTCTTCACTTTTGTTATTGCACTCAGAGAAGATTATTGTGTTTTCTATTAGAGTTTAGAGACAGTACCTACACCGACCTGTTGATAAGTCAGCCCAGGTGTTTTTAACTAACATTTCTAGATTTACACATGAGTATATACAGTAATGTGACATACAAACAGTAAAATCCAAGAAAATATTTCTAAGGTTTGACTTAAGAGAAAGAGATACTCACACAATTTAGACAAACAGTGACAAATTAAATAATAATAATAATAATAATAATAATAATAATAATAATAATGTTATTCCTATATCCTGCCACCATCTCCCCGAAGGGACTCGGGGCAGCTTACAGATGCACAAAGTACCTAAAAACAAACATAAAAGTGAACACAATATAAAATACAATAAAATAAAACACAAGCACATATAAAAACATCAATTCAGACTCAACCATAGAGTTGGAAGAGACCTTATAGGCCATCTAGTCGAACCCCATTCTGCCAAGAAGCAGTAAAATTGCATTCAGAGCAGCCCTAATAGATGGCCATCCAGGCTCTATTTAAAAGCCTCCAAAGAAGAAGCCTCCACTCCACTCCACAATCAAGATGCAATCCTCTAACCATTGCGGTAAATAACTTTCACCATGGATGGACTGTAAACATTCGGAATAAAAAAGTACCATGAGGGAAATAAGAATGTTCCCTTTTAAAGAATACATCACTCCAAACCAGCCTGCCTGAAATAATACCTCCTAAAAGAAAGGGGGTGCCTAATAATGCAGTCTGACACCAATTTGACTCAAAGGGAATTGCAGTTTTACAAGGTACTAGCTGTCCCCTGCCACGCGATGCTTTGGCCCAACCTGTGTGCATGTGTTTGTGTGTGTATATGTGTTTACGTGTGTGCGCATATATGTGTGTTTGTGAGTATACATATGGGTGTATAGAAGCGTGCGTATATATTTGTGTATTTATATGTGTACATGCATATTGTGTGTATATGTGTTCTTGTCTATATGCATATTTGTGTGTGTATATATGTATGTGGATATGTATTTATCTGTGCATGTATATATATATATATCTATATATATGCATGTGTATATGTATATGTGTGTATGTATATGTATGTGTCTGTACATGTGTATATTTCTGTGTGTTTGTGCATATATATGTGTGTGTGTGTGTGTGTGTATGAATGTGTGCATATGTATATATATATGAGTATGAGTGTATATGTATATATAGTGTATTTTTGGGGTTTTTTAACTCTGTTCTCCTGGGATGTGTGTGTGTGTGTGTTTACGGGTGATGGACATTCGTTGGACTGTTAGGTGCATTGTGTCCAAATTTTGTCTCAATTCGTCCAGTGGCTTTTGAGTTATGTTGATCCCACAAATGAACATTACATTTTTATTTATATAGATTCTGTCTTCTCAGCCAAAGAGGGTTGTGGGTCAACAAAGAACACATTAGAGGAGTCCATAACATTGAGAAGTGGCAGTTCAAGTGCTGTCAAACTGCTTTAATTCTACAGTGGTAAAATTGGAGTAACAATTTTGGAGTAACAGTGTAATATTTGGAGTAACAGTGGCCTTTTGGAGTGACAGTGGCCATATACAAAATTGGTTGCACAGGGAGTGCATCTAAACTAGGTGTGGGCCAACTTGGGCTTGCCTTCCAAGTGTTTTGGACTCCAACTCCCACCATTCCTAACAGCTTCAGGCCCTTTCCTTTCCCCCTTATGCGGCTGAGGGGGGAAAGGAAAGGGCCTGAGGCTGTTAGGAATGGTGGGAGTTGGAGTCCAAAACACCTGGAAGGAGGACCCAGGTTGGCCCATGCATGAGCTGTCATGACCTACTAATTTGCATATGGTTTCTGATTGGCCAAACTCAACATTCTAACATTCCTAAGAGGCTGAGGGGGAAAGGAAGGGGCCTGAGGCTGTTAGGAATGATGGGAGTTGGAGTCCAAAACACCTGGAAGGAGGGCCCAAGTTGGCCCATGCCTGGTCTACACTGTAGAATGAATGCATGCTATGGGATCCTGGGAGCTGTAGTTCCCTGCCCAAGGTCTTTCTCTCGCCAAACTCCCACCGCCCTGGGCCAGGGCCAGGGCCCACCACTACCCACCTGCCCATTGGTGCAACCGCCTCAAGGTGCTGGCGAGGGACACACCCCCGGGCGCCTGGCACGGCCTCCCTCCCTCCCTCCCTCCGCCTCAGCAGAAAGCCAAGCGCCACACCTACCTGAGAAGATTCGAAAGCGGGTGCCCGCCTCCGCCGCTCCCTCCTCCGCCGCCACCTCCCGAGGAGCCCCCTCCTCCTCCGCCGCCTGAGCCTCCGCCGCCAGAGCCGAAGCCCGAGCTGAGGCGCTTCCCCGAGAGCAGCTTCTCCACGGCGGGCAGGTTCCCCGTGCGGGAGGCCTCCAGCAGCTCCTGCTCCTTCCCCATGGCTCCGGGGAAGCCAGCCAGCCAGTCAGGAGCCCCCCTTAACAACAGCAGCAGCAGCAGCTAAGCCGCCGCCTCCTTTGGGATTCGCCTTCGGCGGCCGCTGCTACTACTGCCGCCGCCGCCGCCTCAGCCCGGCCGGCGCGTCCTTCCGGGGCGGGGCTTAGACAGGCCACGCCCCCTCTCGAGCCGTAAGGCAAGTGGGCGGGGCGGAGGAGGCGGAGGCGCTCTGGTTGGCTGCCTTCCATCTGCTGCTGCTGCTGCCGCCTGAAAGGATGAGGTAAGGCAAGGTGAGGCGGGCAGTGGGTGACTGCATTCCCACCCACCCCACCACCACCTTTCTTCTCACTTTGGGACATGTATATGCGTGTGTGTGTGTCTATATATATATGTGTGTGTGTGTGTATATATACATACACACACATACACACACACTTATATTTGAATGTATGTGTTTGCGTATATATATATACACAATTGCATGCATACGTGTGTGTATATATATGTATCTGTGTGTGTATATATATATACACAAACAGATATATATATGAACACATTTGCATGCATATGTCTGTGTATATGTATCTGCTTGTGTGTGAATATATATGTATACGTGTGTGTGTGTATGTATATGTTTCAAAGTGACAAGAAAGGTTACAGTGGGTGAGAAAGGCTGTCACCCACTGCCTACCTCAACTTGTCTTACCTCATTCTTTCAGGCATCCTTTGCGTGTGTGTATATATATGTGCATACACGTATGCGTGCATACGTGTGTGTATATTTATGTATCTGTTTGTGTTTATGTATATATATACAGACATGCATATATATGTGTGTGTGTATGAACATACTTGCATACATATGTCTGTGTATGTGTATCTGTGTGTGTGTGTATATATATGTATACACACACACACATACATATATGTGTGTATATGTACAAGGTTACAATGAGTGAGAAATGCAGTCATATATGTATATAAAAACACAAATTTGCATGCATATCTATGTATATGTATGTGTATGTATATATATATGCACACATGCCATACATTTGCATGTATATGTGTGTGTTTATGTATATTTATATATACATACATTTGCATACATAGTGTACATATTTCTTGTTACTTTGGAACCTATACACGCACACACATTTCAACATGTGTGTATATGCATATGTATATATCATACATCTACATGTAAATGTGTAAATATTTTTGTCACTTTGGAACCTATACACACACGCATATATATATATATACACATACATACATATACACATTTGCATGCATATGTGTATGTATGTATCTGTGTGAATGTATGCATATGTATATATATACACACACATACATACATTTGCATGTATGTGCATGTATATACACATATTTGCATGCATATGTGTGTGTGTTTATGTATATGTATGTTTATATATACATACATTTGCATGCATTGTGTATATGTTTCTTGTCACTTTGGAACCCACACATGCATATGTGTGTATATTCATGTATATGTATATTCATATTTATATAAATGCATTTGCATGTATATGTGTGTATACATTTCTTGTCACTTTGGAACCTATATATATATTCACACACATATACACACACACACATTTACACACATATGTGTGTATATGTATATTTATATATACATACATTTACATGTATATCTATTTTTGTTACTTTGGAGCCTACACACACACACACATGTATATTTATATACACATACATACATGAAGTGTTCCTTCCAGTGTCATAGAGGGCTTCCTTCAAACAAAAACAAGCATGGCATTTTCTTCAGCTCAAAAAGTACATTTTAATCCTGTGCTTTTAAGAAGGAGGGGACTGAGAACCCTCTAGGTGAAGATCAATCCCAAGGAACTGAATTATTTCAATTAGGCATTTTGAGCATAGTCTCTTTATACGTGATTCATGACATTAAATTTGGAAACACCTAATTTGTGTCATAAAATGTTTGAATGATAAAGCCACCTGCTCCAAGACTCTGTTGCTTCTTCTATCAAAGTCTTCCTTGGAAATCACCTACAGATGAAAGTTGCAGGTATTGGCTCCGCTTAGACAGGATGGGGAGGTGTGGTTGGACACAGATGTCAGCTTTGCAGACCAAATATTGGGGACAGTACTAATAAATAATAGTAATAATAAATAATCATTAAGTAATAAATAAATACATCATGTGCAATTGTGATTTCTCAGTAAATATTCTGTAACAGCCAGAACTTTAAAGCAACAAGTCACAAGCAGTACATATATAGTCAGCCCTTCACATTCACCAAGGTTAAGGGCACAGGACCACTGTTAAAGCAAAGAACTAGTGAATAAAAATTGACTCAGTTGTAAATTTCTGCTATAAACTGACCACATACTCACATTGGAAACTTAAGAGATTCCTAGAGAGATGTTCTTTCTAGAAAATTTAGATCCTCCAGCATGATTGAATGAAGTCAACCATAGAGTCACATTGGAGGAGCTAGACATTCTCAGAGAGGACATTTAAAATCAAAACCATTAATAATGAAATCTTGTTGTTTTTGTTGTTTATTCGTTCATTGGCTTCCGACTCTTTGTGACCTCATAAACCAGCCTATGCCAGAGCTCCCTATCGGCCACTGCCACCCCCAGCTCCTTCAAGGTCAAGGCAGTAACTTCAAGGATACCATCCATCCTACTTGCCCTTGGTCAACCCCTCTTCCTTTTTCCTTCTATTTTCCCAAGCATCATTGTCTTATCTAAGCTTCCCTTTCTTCTCATGACTTGGCCAAAGCACTTAATCTTTGCCTCTAATATCCTTCCCTCCAGGAGCAGTTGGGCATTATTTCCTGGTTTGATCTTCTTGCGGTCCAAAGTAGTCTCTCAATTTTCCTCTAGCACCACAGTTCAAAAGCATCTATCTTCCTTTGCTCAGCCTTCCTTATGGTCCAGCTCTCACATCCATAGGTTAACTGCAAATGTGGAGAGGCAACAGTATAACAAGTTACTGCGGGGAGGACGGGGGGGGGGGGGGGGGATAAAGAAGCCTTAAGTGATGGCTTCAAAGAAATCTGATGAGAGGGATTGCCATTCATTTTTATATAATAACAATCCTAGTTATTTTTCATGACAAAATCATTTTTAGGCATTTGACCAGAATGTTTTTCTTTTTTAAAAAAAGTAACAACATGCCTTAATAAGAGGATGCCTTCCTTGTGCAGTAATCAATAACGTTTTAGAGTTTTGTACAATGAATTTATTTTGTTTATATCAACTTTCCAATATTTGATTTAAGCTTGAAAATATGGATTAAGAAGACAGAAGATATCAATTTCTCAAGAGAGTGATTAACACTAAAGGCTTATACTTCTCTTTTTCCTCATTCCATCTTTTCAGAAGTAATGAGCTCACAGTGGGTGGAGGACTGATTCAAAAACAATCTACAGCAGATGAGATAGCTGATCTTTGAATGTAACGAACTGAAGGCTAAAAATCAACCTATTTTAAGCAGATAACTTTCCCATACAGTGGTGATTAACGTAGTATGATGTGTATGACTTCAGCATTCCCTGTCTCATTTCTCTGATTAAAGGATTGAAACTAAGACTTTGCCTGAGATCTTCATTAGAACGCTGCTGACAACAATCTAATTTGGCACAATTGTCTAGAATGATGAACAAATGTTGCAGTTAACAAAGTTGTCCACCCACTTTTGTCTTTTCTTATCTTTCATCTGTCATTAGGGCATTACTAATGTGTAGCTTCTCCTTCAGTTGTAGGACAATGGGCCTCTTAGCTGGCTTGTAAGTGTGTGATGCGAATTTCACTTCTGTGCATCTATGGTAATAGGATATTGTATCAGGAATGTGTAAATGATGGACAGTGCCCTTGAAGGCAAGAGGATGTAGTAGGTATTTCTATGATGGAGACCAATCACATGCAATTACCTCTCTGAACACCTATGTGAAGACGTGAACCAGATGCCTCATAAATTCAAAAGGGGAAGGAGGTACTGTGTATGATGACAGCATATAGCAGGAGTCTGGTATTCCTTTAGTATGCATGAGATATTAAAAAAATTGAATCCATCCTTTCAAAACACAGGAAATGAGACAAAACATGAATTAATACAGCTGAATATGCTAGGATGATGTGCATGCTAATTTAGTTTGCTCTTCCATTTCTGGTCAAACAGGTTCTGCGGATTTATGAAGTATTACAAGTGTTGCAACATTTATTTGATTAGAAGCAACAGTTGGACAGAAACTAATGTACATGCCGAGCAGTTATACCAACCCTCATTTTAAAAAATGTTACTAGCTTCAATATATCCAACAGGTTCTTCACTAAGTATTTATCCCACCTTGCCCACTGAAATAATAAATGGCATGTCACATTGAGATGGTGTTGGTTCTCCTGGTAGGGAACATACTAAACTCTTTCACCAGTGAGTTGACTTGATGGATAAAGGCATCTGCAGTTAATTTCCCCTCTACTTACTGCAAATGTATTGGAAGTGGTAGCTTGAACTCAAAGGCACAATCAACCTTCAATCATAAGTTCTGATTTGCATTCTGTTGCTGCAATATTTCAATTTTGTATCTGTGTCTGGTGCAAGTTTTATATATGTGTGTGTGTGTTTGATCAAAATTGTTTATTTTATATATTTTATGTTAATATGTTTTTGACTATGTTGTATCCCGCCTCGAGCCATCAAGAGATACAAGTAATAAGAAATTTATAATTTTTATTACTATTATCATTATTACTTGAACTCTGGAATATGTCAATGTGTGATTTCCTGTATTCTTTTCCTATACTATTTACACCATGCTCATACTTGAAAGCATTGCACTAAATCAAATTAGTTCCAACTAGAATAGCCCCATTGAACCAGTGGGACTAACATATGTGTTGATTTATTATCCAGCAGCTGATGTACTGGGGCCCCTTCTACACTGTCATATAATCCAGATTATCGAAGCAGATAAATCACATTATCTGCTTTGAACTGGATTATATGAATCTACACGATCACATAATCCAGTTGAAAGTAGAGAATCTGGACTTTATATGGCAATGTAGAAGGGGCCTGGGAGTACTCTAATTAGTACTAACAATTTAATATAGCCCATTATCTTGTCAGATGTAGGGTGTATCTATGCTGTCAAATTAATGCAGTTCCATAGCACTTTAATTCTCATGGCTCCATGCTATAGAATCCTGGGACTCTGCCAAAGAGTGCAGGTGCCTCAACACAGGCTCTCTTGAGCTCATTTTGCTGATGTCAATTAAACAACATTAAACAGGGCTCTGAAAATGAAATTTTCAGTACAGGTTCATCAAGTTAGGCTAGATTGCTATCACATCTGAAGTATGCTTCAGAGACAAGTATGTGCTGGCCATTGCTCCCCTCCCTCTTGTTATAGTCAGTTGTAAACAAATTCTCCACATATCTAGAATGTGAAGAAAAGCTGTTGTGGGTTGCTGTGAGTTTTCTGGGCTGTATGGTCATGCTCCAGAAGCATTATCTCCTGACGTTTCACCCACACATATGGCAAGCATCCTCAGAGGTTGAGGAATCTGTTGGAAACTAGGCAAGTGAGGTTTATATATCTGTGAAATGTCCAGGGTGGGAGAAAGAACTCTTGTCTGCTTGAGGTAGGTGTGAATGTTGCAAATGGCCACCTTGAGTAACATTTAATGGCCTGGCAGCTTCAATGCCTGGCTGATTGCTGCCTGGGGGATTCTTTTGTTGGGTGGTGTTACCTGATGGAGTATTGTCTGGAATTCCCCTGTTTTCAGAGTGGTGTTCTTTATTTACTGTCCTGATTTTAGAGGGTTTTTTAAAATACTGTTAGCCAGATTTTGTTAATTTTCATGCCTAGTTTCCAATGTATCCCTTAACCTCTGAGGATGCCTGCCACAGATGTGGGCAAAATGTCAGGAGAGAATGCTTCAGCAGCATGGCCATAAAGCCCGGAAAACTCACAGCAACCCAGTGATTCCGGCCACTAAAGTCTTCGACAACACAAAAGCTATCATGCTTTTAGGAAAGTAATAGAATATTTGATTTTCACCAGAGATTTAATAATATTAGCAACTCTGAGGCTATATAGACCCAAGTGCCTGCATGCCTTTGATTTTCATACATACGAGGGGTGTCCATTAAAGATTTCCCCAACCCTCTTCTATTTATCACAGGATGCTGAAACTGCACATGTGTAATGATATAAGTCTCTATACGTTTGTGCCAATTTACACCTCAGAACGGATAACAGTCTTGATTTTACAGGTGTTGAAGTGGTGTGAGGTTTGATAATGGACCCAGTGGAATACATAGCAATCCTCAAGTTCCTTTACTTGAAAGGCTGCATACCAAAGGAGGCGTTAAATAAGATGAAAAAGGTTTATGGTGATGATTCTCCATCATATGAGGTAGTCAAGAACTGGCATCGTCAATTCAGATGTGGTCAGACTTCGGTGGAAACAGCTCCAACTCTAGGAACAACCCATTCTGCTATTGATGAACACATCATCCAGCAAGTGGAGGTCACCATTTTGGAAAATTGCCATTCACCACCTAGCCTGATATGTCAAGATTATTGTGGAGTCTTTGGAAAAAATCTCCCAAGACCATCTTCACATGCATAAGGTATCCTCTCGCTGGGTCTAGGTAGAGAAGGACTAATAACTGTGTCAAGTTTGATTGCTCTCAGTCCACAGGAAGTGGGTCAGGGAAAATCTTTAATGAATGCCCCTCATATCTGTTGTTTCGACATTTCTGTTCACTGAAGGCTACAACTGAAAGAAAGATGGTAGAAAACCATGCCTCACATGTGTGTTAATTTAAAACATACCAAAGCGTGCCTGAATCCTGACCACCTCAGTATTGAGGAAGTTCTCAAATACACAACTAAAACATCTCCTTGGACAGTGATAATACAAACAAAATAGGTTGAGCATCATTTATCCAAAGTTCTGGAATATGAAACATGCCGAAATTGTCCGTATGGGCAGCTGTGCTTTTTGATGGTTCAATGTACACAAACTTTGTTCAAGGCACAAAAATATTGTGTGTAGAATTGCTTTTGGCCTATGTGTATATGGTGTATATGAAACACAAATGAATTTATTGTTTAATCAGGTTCCATATTCAAGATATTTTGTGCATAGAAGGCATGATAATTAAGTTTGCAGATGACACCAAATTGGGAGTGATAGCCAATATTCCAGAAGACAGGAGCAGAATTCAAAACGATATTAACAGATGAGATGGGCCAGAACTAACAAAATGAAGTTTAACAGTGACAAATGCATGATACTCCAGTTAGGCAGAAAAAAAAATGAAATGCAAAGATACAGAATGGGGGATGCCTGGCTTGAGAGCAGTACATGTAAAAAAGATCTTGGGGTCCTCGTGGACAACAAGTTAAACAAGAGCCAACAATGTGATGCGGCAGCAAAAAAAGCCAATGGGATTTTGGCCTGCATTAATAGGAGTATAGCATCTAGATCCAGGGAAGTAATGCTACCCCTCTATTCTGCCTTGGTTAGACCATAACTGGAATACTGTGTCCAATTCTGGACACCACAATTGAAGAGAGATATTGACAAGCTGGAATGTGTCCAGTGAAGGGCAACTAAAATGATCAAAGGTCTGGAGAACAAGCCCTGTGAGGAGCGGCTTAAAGAACTGGGCATGTTTACCCTGCAGAAGAGAAGGCTGAGACACGATAACCATGTATAAATAAGTGTGGGGAAGTCACAGTGAGGCGGGAGCAAGCTTGTTTTCTGCTGCCCTGGAGACTAGGACACGGAACAATGGCTTCAAACTACAAGAAAGGAGATTTCATCTGAACACTAGGAAGAACTTCCTGACTGTGAGACCTGTTCAGCAATGGAACCCTCTGCCCTGGAGGCTTTTAATCAGAGACTGGATGGCCATCTATTGGGGGTGCTTTGAATTCAATTTTCCTGCTTCTTGGCAGGGGGTTGGAATGGATGGCCCACGAGGTCCCACGAGGTCTCCTCCAGTTCTAGGATTTGAAAAAATAAAATAGAAATGTTTTTGATCCCAAGCATTTCGGAGAAGGGCTGCAGCTTGGGGCACATCTACACTGTAGAATTAGTGAAGTTTGACACCGCTTAATGCTATGAACTTATGGGAGTTGTAGATTTGCAATTTTTTTTATCCTCCTCTGCCTCAGAGTGGTGGGACTTCACCAAACTACCACTCCCAGATTCCAATGCCGTTAAAAGTGGCATCAAATCCATACAGTGCAGTGCTGTAAGGACACAGTTGCTTCCATGAGAGCTCAGGCTTGGGCTGGCTTCTTCCGTTGCCAAGGAAACGAAAGGGCAAGGCGGCTGCGATGACGTCATCAGGGCGCGACAGAGGCCTTTCCCAGTATGGCGGAGCCGGCGGTGTCTCGCAGAGAAGAAGCCGTGCTTGTGTCCGGTGCGACTTCGGGCGAGGAGCCGCCTGTCTCTGCTGCGGGGGCGGCTGACGGGAAGGAGAAGGGCCCCGGGGAGCCGAAGGAGCGGGAAGCGGCGCCTGGAGAGGTGGGAAGGGAGGGGAGGGCCTTCTATGATCTTTCAGCTTTGAGCCAAGGCTGTTCTAATGGGAGCAGGCCGCATTTATGCTGCAGCAGGCCTGGGCAAACTTGGGCTCTCCTTCCAGGTGTTTTGGACTCCAACTCCCACCATCCCTCACAGCCTCAGGCCCCTTCAAACTGGTGGCCAGAGATAACAAACTGTCACAAAAAATGTGCAAAATAAAGCCCTCAAGGTGCATCAGTGCTTTGTGTCATCATCATGCAGGCTTCAGATTCATTCCAGGATCTCCTAAGCAACCATCTACACAGCAAAACCACGTTTTTCAATACTGGTTTGAAGCAGCATTAAATGGTCAGTGTAGATGTGCCCTGTGTTATCTGAAAATTGTGTCACCCCCCAGAACTGTTTTTGCAAATTCAAAGGAAAGGGGCTGCATGGAGAATGGAGGATTGCACACTGTGATGGAACCCCTCTTCAGGTTGATGTCGTGTTCAAACCCTTGAGATTTTCCCAGGCTCAGGCAGGCCTTCAAATGCTAATGAAGGTGGTCAGTTGAAACATTCACACCTAGCTCTAGCAGGGAAGAGCTCTTTGCCCCACCCCAGCCATTCCACAGATATATAAACCCATTGTCCTATTTCCAACAGACCTCACTACCTCTGAGGATGCTTGCCATAGATGCAGGCGAAACGTCAGGAGAAATGCCTCTAGAACATGGCCCTATAGCCCGAAAAAACCCACAAGAACCTAGTGATTTCAGCCATGAAAGCCTTCGACAATACCTTGAGCTTCTGTCACTCATCTTGCCCTTTTACCTTAAAGATTCCCTCCCAGGACCTGATACTGAGGCTTCATGGAGACCACTGCACTGGGCAAGTGAATGGGTGATCAGTGATAAAAGGGCAACCACCTCTAGTTCAAAGAAAGTCATTTCTCCTTGAACCTTTACAACTCTTTCAGCTCCCTAAAACCTATTACAATTTTATGAATCCATCTCTTTCTACAAGGTCCTGAGTTTTATCCATATTCCTGTGTTTCTGAAGGACCCCGGCTCTTTAACAGACAAGCCTCTACATCAGAACTTTTAAAACATTTTCCACTTGCAACCCCTTTCTGTCTGATAATTTTTATGCGATCCCAGGTATATAGGTATATAAAATAGGTATAAAAATTACACATTTACTGATAATAAATCAGCATTTGCAAGGCTTGCTAAACAGAATGATTTTACTTTTTGAAAAGTATAGCTGAAACATTTTCAGCGGAATCCACTGTAAACACTGTTGCTAACAGTTTTGTGTAAATCGGTGGTATTCAGAACCTTTTACTGCTGCCACCCCAAAATTGACTTTATTTGGGGTCAGGACCCACAGTTTAAGAAGCAATGATCTATATTTTCTCCTTTCCACTACAAGTCTCTCATCACAGCATTCTGTAATTGTAATAGGCTGGCTCTTTACTTCACACACACACTTCCCAGTTAGACCTGGCCCTGCCATTCTGCCAGAAGAATGCTATCTTTGTGTTTTGCCCATTTAAGACAGATTCTTAAATTGAATTTTTTAGTGTTTATCAGCTATGATTTATAAGTTCTGTCATGAGTTATGGTTAGACATTTAAGAACTATGTTAGGATTATAGCTAAGCTGAAAATAATTTTCTTCTTAGATCAGAACTGAGGATTCTGTAGGTCTGCTCACAGGAGAGACAGAGGAGTCAACATCTTCTGCAAGCAAGAAAGTAAAAATAGAGATAAAAGATAAAAAAGATAAAAAGAATAAAGTTGATGAAGATGAGATTCAAAAAATGCAGTGAGTACTCTTATTTTACCTGATGCATAACTTTCGTTGTTCCTAATAACCTGTAGAAGACTAAACTTGCTAGTGAACAATATTGTACTTTTTTGTTTCGCGCTGTTATTTATTGGAGATACACGCTATTAAGCACTTGATGGGGCTTGCAACCTCTTTGTCTATGCTTCCCCCCCATAAAGATGGAAAAGCTTATTTCAAATAAGTATGTAATAATTACTCCTAAATTAATTTATTGATATGCATTCCTGTCCCTTTTAGACTATTTTTACGGGACTGGATCCAGAAAGCCAGTGCATGCATATTCCTTTGTCTGCAGTAGCAGTCTGTGCATCCCTTAAAAGTTTGGTTCCTGGTGTGAGATATCCCTGGGAGCACTGGAGGAAATAAAATTGAAATTAGTGAAACTGATGCTTCCCTCTCCCAATCAGCAGGAACATTCATAATGGAATATGCGTCAGAGCTACCATTGATGCAAACAAAGTCTGGAGTCAATCCATTCTTTTATCAATAGGAATTATGTTATGGTATTGTCTCTGACTTCCAAAGCTGTGTGCTTCCTGTAGCTTTAAGTGTGCTACCAGTTGTAGATCGAATGATGTCTCTAATTCCATGCTGTTATTGTTTTCCTCAAGAATACTAGTTTCCTCTTTTTCTGAAGAACAGCTAAATCGCTATGAGATGTATCGTAGATCAGCTTTTCCGAAGGCTGCTATTAAACGGGTAAGGTTGTGCTTTAGTCTGGTTTGAACTGTTTTAGATTTGCCTGTTGATTTGATCACTATGTGTAATATGAAGAATGTAGATGCAGTGTTTTGACTGGATAAAATCTGTCATTTTGACTTATCCCAGTCAGTGATGCAGCTACTAGGATTGTTATTACATAAGGATGTATAAGATTTAAAAATTACAAATGCACATTTATAAAACTGGATTTTGTATCCTTTCTCCTTTCTCAGTTGATCCAGTCAATTACTGGAACCTCTGTCTCTCAGAATGTGGTTATTGCCATGTCAGGGATCTCCAAAGTTTTTGTTGGAGAGGTGGTAGAAGAGGGTGAGTATCAAAATAATCAGATTTGAATACATTTCCATCTTTCTTAATTTACTGGAATCATGCTTAGGACATGTGGTTAGTCAGGAAGGTAATGACTAAGATCTTGTATTGTATGTTCAGAGCATAATACCCCTGCCATACCACTCTGCACCCTCTGACTCTAGCAGCTGCTAAACTGCAGGCATATTGCTGCATATATTAAATGTCCAAGGGGTGGTAATCAATCATTCCTGTCTTGATGTAGTTCCCTGGCAAGAGAGGAATAGAAATGAGGATGAACAGTGTTTGTGTGATATTTATATAGCTGCTTAGAGCATAATAAGAAACAAGAAAATTAAGGCAAGCCATAGAAGCAGTACATACAATCCCTTGCTTCTGTAATCTAGATCCTTGCAATATATCTAAAGTAATGTCTGTATGTTCTGTCAATCATATCTAAGTTAACAAATGGATTCAGTTACTAGCCCAAATCCTGAGCTAATGAGTAGTTGTCTAATATTTTCCTTTGTTATCTTTTTCCTTGAGAAATATGGAACCAAAGTGTATTTCATGAATATACATTTTTGTAATTACTGAAATGATGTGTGACATCTCTCAACTTTCTTCTACTATTCACATTAACTAACAAAAATTAAGATAGCTATAGTTCCATTTGGCAGAATATTATGCTACATCTCACTGACCACCTTTATATAGAAATACCCTAGATTTTACAGCCATTTATAAAGTGGTAAAATGAGTATAAAGGGGGTAAAATGAGTATAAAGGGTTTTGTTTCCTTTGTCCAGCCCTAGATGTGTGTGAGAAATGGGGAGAGTCGCCACCTCTACAGCCTAAACACATGCGTGAAGCTGTTCGACGGTTGAAGTCAAGAGGACAGATCCCAAATTCAAAATACAAAAAAATTCTTTTTCATTAAGAAGACAATAAGAAAGGACTAAGTAGTATGGGGATTTTCAGGCTGGCGTAAAGAGGACTTCTGCTGATGGAAGAATTTATGCTGATTATTGCCAGTACCAGTAATCTAAAATCCTGGTTTACTGGGGGAATTTGGTAACTTTATTGGAAGTGTTACTATTAAAATGAGGGCAAGAACAGGGCCATCATGTATCAGTAAAGGACTTCCAAACATGACAGGTATGGTAGTATATTCAATGTGTTTTCAGATTTTTTAAATGTAAATAAACTGGTTGCATGTATTCAAGTCTGCAAATAACTATGAAATGAATGACTTTTATTCTGACACTCCTATAATATCAGCCACATGGACTCAGACCAAAAAATTTCTCTAGTTAAGCGTGGCCTTCCTACAGTGGTCAGTGAGAAGCCCACAAGAACGATATACATAGAATGCACAGTCTTCCCCCTAGGAATTAATATATTGCTTCAGGTGGTATAGAAATAATTTCATGATGGTTGTTACCTGGTAACTCTACTCTTATCAATTTGCTTCTTAAATGTGATAGTACAAAAGATTCTTTAGTAATGAATAAATACTTCATGATGTTTATAGCTTACCAGCAGAACATAATAGTCAATTAAGTTGGAAAGATAAAGACAAAAAACACATTCACAGGAACAGAGGTCAATCAGTTTAATTTACAACTTTTAAAAGTGGTTCACAGAACCAATAAAATCAGCAGGAAAAGATACACTATGGTAAATAAAACCTAATACTGTTGGAGGCTTAGATTCAAGTCAGTCTTTTACCCAGTACTTTGCCTGTGCTCACAGAATTCTTGACCAAAACTACAAAAGAAATTAGGAAAGCATAATAAATAAGAATGCCTTTGTCGGTTATGGCATTTTACAAAAAGTTTTCCTGTTGATTTATTTTCACATGTAAATATAGCACAGAAATGAGGGTGCCTTTAAGAACCAAACCACACTAATATAGTTTTATAGCCAAACACATCCATATCAGCTTCAGTGGATTTCCTTCCTTACTCCATTTGTACACTTGAAGGAATCATAGCTATCAGCAGAGGGGAAACATCTGGGTTATTCACACCACTACAGCCCGATAAGCAGGGTCTTGTTATCCTATCTGAAATTACAACCAACCAAGCTATGCCATACCCTTTGCTGACCAGTTTCTCTACATTCGGCTTTAAGACAGATTCATAGCATTGGAAGTTGCTAGAAATGTTCAGCAGAACAAAAGTGCATCATGCGCACTTAACTACTCACTGGGTATTCCTGCACTTGTGTTTCCATATCTGAAACATGCTCTAATTTGAGTTAAAGTAGATAAATCATATTCTTAGCATTAAAGTGAATAGAAAGCAATGACAGCCTGTATGTAATTGAACAAAAGCATCTTGCCTCACTCTTATGCATAAAAGAGAAATGGGCATATAAAAGACTTCTTAAAACACATTCACTTTTTGGACAGTTTGATCAAGGGTTGAAAGTGCAGGATACAACAATGCACTAACATGCTTTTGCTAGCACAACAGAATTTTCCTTATCTTCTGCATCATCTGAAAATACAGAAAGCTTTTTCCATTAGATGATTCAGAGGGCCCATTTAACATCAGAGCAAGTATCTTGCTCCTGTTCCAAATAATAAAACTCTCCATCAGTAAAACCAATGAACGGTATGAAACAGCCTTTCCTTTGCACAGCATATTTTTATGTTACCCGTTGTCCACAGAAATTCACTTAAGATGTATTAATTAGTACCATGTCCATACAGTAACAGCACTATCAATCCCATAAATGAAAGTCTCTAAACTTCCAAGCCACCAGTTCTGTTGAGTAGGTAATGCTGGTATACATAAGAGCTAGCGGTAAATCATGCTACTCTTTTGATAAAGAGTTTTTCTTCTGTTGCATTAAATAAGGATTGCCCCATTGGGGCATTTTCAAATATGAAGAAAGGGAATCATATTTGTTCCAGTGCATGGCCTGGGTTTGACTGGGATGCTGCAAAACAGATGCCTTAGGGAAAAGGCAGAAGCAAGAACAGTTCACTGCACAGAAAAGGAACACCAGAAGCTACAGCACATGCAGTCTGATATGCAGGAATCACCACGGCTGAATTAATGAAAGTGACAGTAGCACCGCACAGCTGCAAAGCTTCCTGGAGTACAACAGCCCTGTAGTCGCCTCAAGGGCCAGCAAATTATGTGAGGCATCTGAAGACAGATCCATCCCCCTTTTAGAATAAAAAAGTTTTTACACTGCTATCTCTGATTCACATAGTGAAGGTCACAGAGTGTCTGCTCCAAAGTAGTCAGATCAAGGCAGATAAGCAGATGTCAAGAGACTTTTTCCACCCAAAAGGCATTCTGCAGTTTTAACTGCTTTCGGCTACAAATAGTTTAACAAGTACTAGTAAAAGATTAAATAACATACTAGACTGTTCTGGCATTTTACTAATAATGAAATGACTTGAGTAATTTAAAGCAAAAATACATGCTTATTATGTTAAAGTCTATTCCATTTTGTTATGAGCAACATACTGATTTCCTCTCTAATTCTGAAATATTTCACAACCATTTTATACTCTCCAAGAGTGAAATATTTTATATTGTTTTTAAAAGTCATGAATTTCTGACACCTCCTTCCATATTGTATCTTAACAGTCTGAATTAATATCAAATCCATGATTTCAAAACTAAACAGCGTTTTTTTCTGCATTTTGCTTTCTTTCCTTTTCTTGCTTTGTGGACAAGTGTTCTGTTAAACTCAAAAGCTTGCACATAATTTTGTGATTTTCTGTAGGTGTTAAAAGGGTATTTGCTAACATTGTTGGCATTATTCTTAGGAGCAGTACAGCTACTGCTGGTTTGAATGTGCCATGCTTATAACAATATGCAAAACTGTTGATTACCCCCACCCCCCACAGACAATGACAGAAATCAAATGCAATGCTTACAGAGGCTTCACTTTCTGATTCCTCCATCCTGCAGCTCCCCATAGCACACATATTTGAGAGGGCCTTCAAAACAGATTTTAGGGTGCATGGGAACTATTCAACCCTCTTCATTTTCCACTGGTAGAGTAGTTTCTGCATTTATTACTAGCCTTTAGTTCCCTTTATCTTCCATACCTGATCCACTGCAACTTTATAGTCTTAAATATGTGTACCTTAACTGAAAATGATCGTAAGTACTCCAATTTTAAAATTCACCTTTCTTTTAAAAATTAGGTAAAAACAAAACCAGCTCCATAATTATGGTTTAAAAATCACAAACGTGATAAAAGAAAAACAAGAGGGTATCTGAAATTCATTACAAACATTTTACCCTAAATGATTTCACAAAGGCAAAATAACCATATGAATTTGCACTTTGGGGGTATTTGGTTTGGGAAAAATTGCTATGGTCTTCCCATTGCTACCTTGTGGAGCATAAGTAGAATATGAATTTGATCAATGTAAAAAAATCTACACTTATTTATCAAATACATAGCTTTACTTCAAAAGATGTCCTCTATATATTTTGGATCTCTCAACTCCTGACCACTGTTGATCATGCCTCAGGCCAGTGGGGTTTCTAGTAACACTGGAAATGGAGAAGGAGACCCTAGTTGATCCCACTGGCCTCTTGGGGGCATGGATTCCCATTCATTTTCTTATCCAGTACCTGCAACTCATTTTTTAAAAAAATTAAACTAGTTTCAATAAAATACCAACTATATGAACAAAAACAAAAGTGGAATAAAAAGGCTGGTAGAGAAAAAGAAGGGATGCGAGTCAGTATTCAACGATTTGTTGATTCCCTGAGTTTTCTGTTTGGAGCATATATTATCAAAATGCATGTACATTCTGCAACAGACAGAATTTAATATATAGTTGCTGCCATGTAGCTTGATAATTGATCTAACTTCTATGATTTACAGCAAGCTACTTCTCATATGATTAGAAAGGTCTTTTGGTCACAAGTGGATTGGGGGCCTTTTATATTCATAATCTTGAAGTAGTATTGATTAACTGGAGAGGTGCAAATCTTCCATTAATTTAAGGGATATATTTAAAGATTCCTTGGACTGTTTAAATGTTTTTGCTTTTCAGACTTCCTTCCAGGTAGATTTATATCATATCTCACTTTTGCTGCGCCTGATATGTGAATGAAACTTCCTCTAAATTATTATCTTTACACCCAAGAAAATCAAATTTTGGCTTTGTGTACTCAAATGTAGAACCACTTTCATTTCCCCCCCAAATAACCACATAAGAATATACAAGTGAAATACAAGAAAAAAGGCTGCATATTCAGCAGCTTTACAACTACACACTATGACAACCAATATCAGCATTAATCTGGTTATAAAATGTTGCAGGATACAGTTTCCAGTTCACTGTTTACCAAATGGACTTCGATATATTGTTCATGACCTAGACTTAGAGGTAACTGGCTGAGCTCATTTCCTCTGTGCTGTCCAAGGTTTCAAGGGTAGTATAACACAAAGGAGAAAACTGGGTCTCAGCAGATTTTAACTGACAAGAATAGGACATTTGTCAAACAGGCAGTAGCTCATGAAATTCATACTCAGAAAGAGTTGTGGTAATACAACCAGGCAATGGTGGACAAGGGGGGCGGGGCAGTGCTGTGAAAAGACATGAGGAATGCTGGTGGCTCCCAACACTCCATTAGCAGAGATTTATTGGAAAAGGAGAGTAGAAAACAGTTTACTGAGTAATGGTGGCCACATGTTTTCTATATTTTTCTTTTCCAGGACTGTTTCTAACATCCATTATTATATGTCTTAGATTCATGCTATTGCACTGAAATTCCAAGACATTTATTTTCAACGCCTAACAAAGTCCTAGGCTCAGTAGACTAACCATACTACATTGATATATGGAAAACATGACTCCAGTGCTATCTGCCACCTGTACTAGGAATACGGGTTACAGTGGGAACATTAAGCAGTTTGTCAGCACCACTTACAAAGAACTTAGGTGTGATAAAACATCTTTTCATTTGGCTCAGTAGCTTTTAGATTCAGTTTTACTATGCTCTGGATGGAGTACAGTTTCGAAACCCCAACACAGCTGATAATTGTTTTCCCACATGTTCACCTGCTGACCCTTTCCATCTTCTCTAATGGCACCACATTTCTGCTTCTTGAGGCAGTAGCTCTGGACTGAAAATGGTCTAGTGAATGGCTTTGCAGACATTTTGATGCTGGTAGTGATCTCTGTTTGCCCTGAGCATTTGAAGCCCAGGCCTCTGTTGTCAAAGTTGGAAGAGAGGATCATATTTCCTAACTTCTTGTAGTAACCGTATTTTGTCCAGATTGGCTTCCTCAAGGGCTTTTTGGGTGATCTGGAGTTCTTTTTCCAATGTTGGCACTTCCTTCAGCTGCAAGAAACAAAATAAGGAAATAGTGTTTTCTCAAAGATGTAAAATGTAGTGAAGATACAATGTTTTCAATATCAAAACAGGTGTCTTTCCTACTAAAAGTATGCACAGATAGATAAAGCAACCTAATTTAGTGTAAGTAGAGACAGATATCAGTGGGCAAGATTTCCAGAGTTTGCTCCACTGCCTTTTGGGCATATGATGGCTCAAAATAGACTCCCACCTGTTATAGCTATTTTAGTGTATAAACTACAGTCTACCAGCAATTCATATATAGATACAGAAGCTCCTTGAAACTCTACTGCATAAAGTATGATCTTCTCAAACAGATCAAGCTCTTTCATGACTTGCAATGTAACAGAAAATCCAGGACTTGTAAGATCTGAAATAAAAGCCGAAGCGTATATGGGATTACTTCTTTAATTCACTGGCCTAGGAGACATCGTCAGCCTGTACAACCCAACCATTTTCCAATGAAAATATGAAGACCCTTTAAAATCATGGTAGATCAATGGATGTAGTAATATTGTGATTAATAGAGACGCCCAAGGCATGAGATATTCTGTCATATATACCAGACATTAACAATTGAACTAGGTAAATTATTTCATGCATAGGTGAGAAAAAAAATCTGCAAAATGATTTTTCATTCCTTGATTTTTATGGAACTTAGAATTAGTTAGGCAGCTGAATTTTTATGGTATTAGTCAACATCTTGTGAATAAAAGTTACACCACTATTTATCTAGGCAGCATATGTCTTTTTTCGCCTTGAAATATTCTGTGTGGGGAATGATGGGGGTTAACACCCAGGGAGATGCTCTGCAACAAGAAATGCTCAGGTGGAAAAATCACCTAGCTGAGAGGCAAGTTTTAGCTCTCCAGATAAAGAAAAGGTGCTCACCAGGATGCACATGTGCTCAACAAGATGCCATGGAAACTTCAGCAGTCATAAAATGGGTGAGTGGTAGAGTGAGAGGGTTTGGGATTCACACCAGATTAGCCACTCCGCAAGACTATAGAGGACACTGGACCCACAAAGATTCTCACTTTAAACTACTGTATTTTTAAGCATTTTGTTTTCATGTGAAGAAAGTTCTTTTGATTAACAGTGAGACTGAAGTCTTAGTAAGTTGTTTACTTTCATAAATAAGATTTGAGAACTGTTCAAGGTTTATCTTAAATGTAAAATATGTGGTTCAATTAGGTTCTTGGTGTGATTAATTTTAAAATGTTCAAAGTTTCTTACTCTGATTTTGATGAGTGTGAAGACCAGTTAGAAATTTGATTCTTTATTTTACAAGAAGAAAACATTTAAGAAAAACCAGACAACAGATGAGGGACTCCAGAGATCAACCTGAGATAAATTTCTCATTTCATAGAAAGGTGAAAATGAAGAAAACCTATGAAATTCTATAACTGTTATATATAGTTATATTGTATAACTAAGGGACAAGGAGAAGAATTACAAAACTACAGAAAAACTTGAGAAATTGGCTTTTTTCTTTTTAAACCTGTAAGTGTTGGATTTTTGCATTCTACTGGAAATGGAGCAGTGTCCTCTAGAAATTCTAGAAAAATGACTGGATGAGATCAGAGTTTTGAGGAATGCAGACATGGTAAAACTGAAAGATGTTTGAAAGACGATATGAACAAGTTAAAAAAAATTAAAGAATCGGAAAAGCAGTCAGTCTGGATTGTAAAACAAAGTAATAAGGGTGGATTTTTGAAGTTCTGGACAATGAAGTAAAAAAATTCTAGTATAATGACAAGTTTTTTTAATGAAAATATTAATATAGATCAAGTTGAATGAAAAGATGGATACAGATTGTCGTTTCCAAATAATTTTGTTAAAAAGTGAGAGACCAAATTTGAAAGTGTTGGAGATTTTTTTTATGCAAAAGAACCTTTTGGAATACTGTTGAGGAGCTATGGTGTATGTGGGGATGGTCCCAGAAAGGGAAACTGGATTCTGGCCTCCATGCAGCTGTCTACTCCTTCATTAAACACACTGTAAACTGTTAAAAGACATCCACTTGCAGGAGAAACTAACTGGGAGCAATAGGACAGCATGCACTAAAGTGCTTATAAGGCTACTATCCTCCCAAACCTGTTATACGTCTGCAAAATGTGGGCCGTCTACAGATGTCACACTCAATTCCTGGAACAGCTCCATCAGCATTGCCTCCAAAAATCTTGCAAATCTCTTGGGAAGATGGGGACAAATGACAGCGTTCTGGAAGAAGCCAAGACCACCAGCACTGAAGCGATGATCCTCTGCCATCAACTTTGTTGGACTGGCCAAAATGGTCTGAATGCTCAATTCAGAGTTGGGAGTATAGTAACTCCCAAAGCAGTTACTATACTCCCAACTCAAGAATGGAAAAAAGAATGTTGCTGGACAGCAAGAGATAGAAATCTTAAAAACTTTGGCATAGACACTGAGAACTGGGAAGCCCTGGCCCTTGAGCACTCAAACGAGGTCAGCTCTGAGCAGCAGTGCTACGGAATTCGAAGAGGCATGAATAGAGGGCGAAATGGAGACGTGTCAAGAGGAAGGCACGTCAAGCCTTCCTGATCGGGACTGCCTTCCACCTGGAAATCAATGTCCTCACTGTGGGAAGAACACGCGGATCAAGAATAGGTCTCTACAGTCACCTATGGATCCACCGCCAAGATACTACACTTGGAAGACAATCATACTCAGACACCAGTGATCATCGATGATGGCTAATGTGCTGGCTTCTTCACAGTAAGAGAGAATTCCTGAGAAATGTGGCTTATTGTCATCCAAAAATTCCTTCAACATAAAACAATTGAACTCCAGTTTGCACTCAGAATTGTATATAAGTTCTTAATTCACTGAATTGCCAAGAAATGCACTGTTACTATTTATTTAAAGTTAGCTTGTAAATATTGTGGAAAGATTCACAGAGATTATATGCCCTCATTTTTATTGCCTTGAACTAATACGTTTCATATTGTAAATTACTGTACTGTTAGTGCCTTTTTTACACTATTTATCAGTGCTTGAAATGAATTTGAGCTATCTTCAGAGACACTAAAAGTAATAATAAAAAGAATACTAAGAGAGTTGTTTTGGGAGGAAAATATCTTGTAAACTACTGCTACAATGGCTAATCTTTTTTTTAGCATTTATAGTCATTTTTAATGAAATGCAGGAGTAAAGGGTAGTTAATAGTAATATACATATACGTTTATTGAATACATTAAAGTAAACTATTTCTGATTTATGGCACATCAAAGGCTGGCATGTTTTATCTTGTATCAGCTTGTGAAGACTAACTGATTGGGCATAAGCTTTCATGGTTATAGCCCATTTCACCAGATGCATCTTTCATGAGGTATAGTTCATGAACGCTTGTGCTAAATAAAACATGTTAGCCTTTGAAGTGCCATAAAACTCTTTGTTGTCCTTGCCACTACACTTATAAAACTAATGCCTTCAGATTTTAAAAAAAAACTACTTTATGGAACACTGGTCATTACATAAGACAGTTATAATACGTTATATACAATAATAATATAAATATAAATAATATGCTAATAATAATCTAAAATAGCCTCTTTTCTTTCTTTATATGTTGGACTACCAGTGTTCTCTGTTATGTTCATTATGTATTAATGTGTGTTCCTTTATTATGATATTTGGGTAAAACAGTTGATAAATATTGTATGGCATTGTTTCCAAATTCTACTTTAGAGAACAGCCTTTGTAGAAAAGGTCATGTTCTGTATGCAAAGCCTCAGGGAGTGGATGCCTTTGCTTCTGTAAATATAAAAGAAAGGAAGGAAACTAAAGCTGGAATTTCCAGAAGAGCAGAGCACATGAGTTGGAGATCCATAAATGTCCCAAGAAAATATAAACATTTTTTTGTTCCTGCTTATTTTTGTTCCATGAGTGTAGATTGAAAATCTGACCCCAAGGGCATATTGCCTACCTGTAGCTCATCACTTGCTTCTGCTGAGGTTCTTTCTACTGGGATCTTCTGTTTCTTAAGGTCTTCCTGGAGCCTTTTCTGCCCAGAAGCTGTCTCTCCCTGTGCAGCTGGAGAGTAACATGGAAATGATATAAACATATGATGGCATTCATTATGAAGTTCTTTTTAGAATATTCTCTCTAGTTTCTGCAGCTGAAAAACTGAAGATAAGGAAAGGCGATAGATCACTAACAATATTCAGTGGCAGTCAGGGGCTGCCTTCTCCTTTTAACCATTTTACACAGCAGTTATCTTAAGCATTGTATTATTTATCTCAATACACCCATTGCAAAAAAGGGAAGATGAGATGTGCTAAAGATTTCTAGAAGATGTACGCTATTAGATAGATGATAGATAGATAGATAGATAGATCATAATAGGGAGAACCTAAAAGAAGCAGTGACCCTGTATTCTCTGTACCATGGCTCCCAACCTTTCATCCTCTAGGTGTTTTGGACTTCAGCTCCCACAATTCCTAACGGCTGGTAAGATGGATGGGATTTCTGGAAGTTGAAGTCAAAAACACCTGGAGGCCCAAAGGTTGAGAACCACTGCTCTGTACTGTGGCACTACTTCTACTCTTCTTGGGTGTCTGGGTGAGGAAATGGCAGTGGTGGCTCCCCACAAGACAGCTTCGATGCATTCCCCTTTCCACAGAATGACCCTTGACTTATCCACAGGTCATCTCAAAACCATAATGTTGGCTCCCAAGACCTGCCTTCAACTTATACATGAGGTTGACTTATACATGACTATATACAGTAATTATTGTAACTGCTACTATTGGAATAGATGGCACTGACCTGTAATACAGAACACTCCATCTTCATTACAACAAACAACAATGTGATCCATTGCTAAGATTACAGGAATAGGACCAGGAGAAGTGGGATACACACGAGGACTGTCATCCTGAAAAACAAATATCCCCTTGCTATAAAAACTTCCTCACATTTATAGCAAAAATATGCTGTAAAAATATGCCTTAAACTGGTATTTATTTATTTATTTTCATTTCTACCCCACTTTTCTCTCTGTGGGGGCTCAAGGCGGCTAGCATTCCACACTAGACAAGTTTAAAAGGTGCAATACAAAAGTTAAAAGCAATTAAAAAGCAATTATATAGTAGAGAGTGGTCAAAACAAAATTAATATACAGTAGATATACTAAAATGGCATTTAAAACTCATATTCCCCTTCAATCCCACTCACAGCACTCCCTTAACTGATCTTAAAAACCTTCTTATTTAAAAACCTTTCTGAATAAAAAGGTTTTAGCCTGCCGCTGGAAGAACAGCAGTGAGGGGGCCATTCTGGCTTCCCTGGGTAGGGAGTTCCAGAGTCGAGGGGCAGCCACCGAGAAGGCCTGGTAGTAATAAGAATGAAAGCATGGTCTAAAATTTGGACTAAAATAAAGATACTATTCCTCTTCCTTATGAGAAACATGCCTCATACCCGTTTCCAACTAAACTATCAAAAACTATAAAAGGACTCCAGACATTACTAGATATGTAGGTGGAGATAAGGAAGTATTGGCAGCTTATTATGTGCCTAAGGGCATTAATGAAACTCAGGCAATCAGTACTGGATCGCATATCTGCTTCTTACTAACTTTTTAAAGAGGGAACATTTTAAAAAACAAAGTGGTTTTGTCAAAGGCTTTCACGGCCAAAATCACTGGGTTGTTGTAGGTTTTTTGGGCTACATGGCCATGTTCTAGAGGCTTTCTCTCCTAACGTTTCACCTGTATCTATGGCAGGCATCCTTAGAGGTTCTGAGGTCTCAACCTCTGAGGATGCCTGCAACAGGTGCAGGTGAAACGTCAAGAGCGAATGCTTCTAAAACATGGCCATATAGCCTGAAAAACCTACAACAACCCAAAGAAGTTTTTTTTTTATTTGACAGGCCTGTAAGAATTGTGCATGCTAAGCACTGCATAGTCTCTCTTTGTCAGCTGACAAATAGTAGCAGAGCAAGAAATAATGGAGAATTCACAAAGAAATGGAGGCTGCCACTTGGGTATCTGGAAAAGAAGACAAAGGTAGATTTGAAGATTGCCATAAAGGGGATTTAGTGAAATATGGCATATGGGTAGTTATGTGATTCACACCGAGGAACGTGAAAGGTCATGGAGCTGGGGTCATGGGTGTGAGAAATGTTAAAGTATAATAACTATACAGTCAGTTTTGATTTTTCATGTTTAATGAGTGCTGACTGTATACCATTATGTAAACTTGCTAATTCTTTTGTATATTTTTTTCCTTTTTATTGTCTGTCTTGTTTCTTATATACACTATAAAACAATTTTAAAATTGTTTAAAAAACCACTGCACAGTCTCTCTGATACTAAGATTTGTCAGAATGGGATATAAAACATCAAGAACTGAGTCATGTTTAATCCTACAAGGGTAATAAATAATTTTGAGACCTAATAATTTTGTCATCTATTAATATGCAAAGCAAAATAACTGGATCCTTTTACATTATTACAAATTTGTGTTAGGATATGTGTTATATGGTGCAAATTTGGGGGAGGGCTGTTTAATTTTTAAATGTTGTTGCAATTGAATTTTAAATTTTTTACACTCCATAACAAATATTTTAAAATGTTAGATTCATATTTAATGCATTTGCTTTGTTTTCATTGTATTGTGTCATGTTTGCTGTTCATTACATCGGTTGAAAGGCAGAATAAAAATTAAGTAAATAAATAGATGTGGGCGTTGTGTTTTTCTTTGTTTCTGTTTCTTGAAATTTTTGTTTCTATTTCTTATAATATTCTAAAACAGTAAAAATATAAATAGAACACATTTACTTAGAATATTGTACATTAAAGTCGCAGGCAAGACTGCTGTCAATATCATTGACATCAAAAAATGAAGAGCAATTAAGTGTAATGTAAGCATCTGTTTTCTCAACTGTCCCTTCATTTTTAACAATGAGCAGTGCCATAAACACAGCCAATAACAAACCACAAACAAGCAGATTCTAGGTGTGCTACCACATGGTTCCTATTTTTCTCTCAGCAGAGAAGTGAATACTTTGTTTCTCAAAATAAAAACTCCCAGTAGGTCACTGGAAAACTGCCAGGAACAGATTTTTGCTGAGAAACAAACATGTGCCCCATTTACAATATGTTTCTCAAACAGAAAGACAGTAATATTTGCAATGATAGCAGAAAAAGTGGCAACTCTATTGTCAGTTGTGTAAGGGTGAACCTCTAGTGAAGTCAATGTGCCTAACCAACCCCTTGTTTATCATTATTGCTCTGGTACTATTCATGCGCCCATCTGCACCAGTTTCAATCAGCACGATTCCCAGCACTGTGGCTATCTAACAAGCTGATTTGTTGCACTGGATATAACTTCTTCACTTTAGAAAAGTTCTTAAGAGTTCCCACTGTTCTTTGTCACTACATTTCTAATTGTATGAAAAAATAAACCTAAAACTAACCTGTAGGAAAATTAACCTAAACATGCATTGCATTTGGATTTCCTTGGTACCAGAAAGAATATTTTAACACAGGCTATAGCAGGCAAACTTCGGCCTTCCAGGTGTTCTGGAATTCAACTCCCAGAATCCCTGAGATCATCCGGGGAGACCCTGCTCGTTGACCCCCCGTTATCGCAATCGCATTTGGTGGGGACAAGGGACAGGGCCTTTTCTGTGGTGTCCCCTCGGCTGTGGAACTCCCTCCTAAGTGAAATTAGATCTTCTACATCTCACTTGACCTTTCGGAAACAAGTGAAATCCTGGCTATGGGATCAGGCCTTTGTAGATTAGGTTGACCTGCTGACGTGACGGCTTTTGTGGAACCGACTGACTGCTCCTTGGACAATTACTTAAACTGGCGACTATTGACTGTTTGATTTTTGATTGTCTTTATACTGTTTTATACTGTTTTATTGCTATATTGTTATTGAAATTGTATACTTATGTTTTGGTTATGGACACCATGGGGTGCCAGTTTGTTAGCCCCCCTGAGTCCCTCTGCGGAGGTTGAGATAGAACAGGATACAAATGTCCGAAATAAATAAATAAATAATAAATCCCTAACAGCTCAGGCCCTTCCCTTTTCCACCTCAGCAGCTATTAAGGATTCTGGGAATTAAAGTCCAAAACACCTGGAGGACCCATGCCTGAGCTATAGCCATTGGACAAAAGGGTAAAGAGTATTGTGCTGTCCACCATTATACTGAATATGCCATGAGAAAATTTTGGATCTGAGGTATTTCATATTCTGAAGGAAGGATGAAGACTTTTTTCAAATGCTACAATATTTTTCTAAGATATGGTGATCAGAACTGTGTAGAGCATTTGAGGTGTGGGGTCCCATTATAAATTTGGATCAAGGCATTATGAGATTGACAGTTTTACTTTTGACTCCTTTTCCTAATGATTTCTCAATGCAGACTGCATTTTTCACCACTGCAACCACTGAATGAATGCTTTCATAAAGTCATCCACTTCAGCTCTAAAACCGCTTTCGTGGGGCAGCCACAACCAGCTTCAGATCCTATCATATATGAAGTCAGACTTTCTGCCCAAAAGACTAGTATAAAAAGATTACTTTAGAACTTTTTGCAGTGTTTATTTTAGCCAACCTGACAATCTCACTACTCGAAATCCAGATTACTACTCTTGATCCTTTCATGAGGGGCTTTATCTAAACCTGTGAAGTTCACATCTGCAAAGAATTATCCCTATTTATTTGGCTGTGGACATTCTTTAATAACATGCAAATATAAGTGGGGTGTTTTTTTTTAAGTTGTCCTGATTCTTTTACACCAACAATTTAACCCATACAATCTCCCATTCCTTTGGGATGCTGACAGTACACACACATGTACCTTCAGGGTAATCTTAGTATCCACAAGTTCAATCTTCATAGGGATAACCTCGGGGATAACTTCATCCTCAAGAAAGGGTCCAAGGCTAGACAGAGAGGAAGTCAGCAGCTCTGTATGATAGCTCTGGACCAACATGTGTAAAAATCCATTTTGGACAGACAGAGGTGAGTGCACCGCAGCACTTGGTCCTATTTCAAATCTTAAACATACATCAGGCTGGGACTTGCTTGTTTCGGTGTTTGAAGGGCTCTCTGAGTTCAGGTGTCCTGGAAACAAAACATAATTGTAACAGATGCATTATATATTTTACAGAGCAAATAATATTATAGTAATATTTATCTTTCCATTACAAAAGCTGTTGAACTAATATAATCTGTTATATTAGGTGGTGTAAGGTACAATAACTAATCAAGATCTCTATAATGGATTATTTATGTCACTTTTCCTTATTCCATCAGTTTTCCTGATGGAAGCATCTGAAGACAAACTGAATATGCTAAAATTACCCAAGTTATATTTTTACTTAAGGCTGCATTTCATTTCAAACGGAATACCACCCCATTTGATTACAAAAATAATTAAACTTCCTTTGAACTTTTAGAAACGCATATTTTATCAAGTAGACTGTTTATTAAGTATTTATTTATTATTTATTTACTTCATTTTTATACCGCATTTTTCAGCCCTTAGCAGGCGACTCAAAACTTAGGTTTTCTTATTTATTTATTTTTAAAAAAACTAGGATTCTTTTATACAAATAGTACTGTTGGAATGTAAGGTATTTGAGGTAACTGAAAAACCAGAGGCCATGGGACAGGGCTGGCAACCTTCTCCTCCCCACCCTTTTCAGTGCTGCCTTCCACTCCTTTCTTCCTTGCCACCTATTTCTTTCATCACCTTCACCGTTGCTGATGTAATGAGGCCACCGGGAGAGCCAATGGGATCTATGCCACAGCCAATAGGATCTATGCTACAGCACAGATTATAATCCCTTTAACCTTCAATATCTAAAGATCAGATTGGCACGCTGGGAATTATGGGCACAGGATTTCTAGAGTCCTTGACTTTCAGTATTTGTCTTCCATTGTCTTTCACAGCCCCCTTTCACTACACTGACTCAGCCTTTCATTTTCACACCACATCTAAAAATTGCATGCCAGCAGTTGGTGGATAAAACAGATTACTAACGGGGGCTGGGTACAGGGAGCACACCACTCCGCTGTTACGCCAGCTCCACTGGCTGCCAATTAGCTTCCGAGCACAATTCAAAGTGCTGGTGTTGACCTAGAAAGCCCTAAACGACTCCGGCCCTGTTTACCTCTCCGAATGTATTCTCCCCTACGAACCATCAAGATTATTAAGATCATCTGGAGAGGCCCTGCTCTCGGTCCCACCGACCTCGCAAGCACGCCTGGTGGGGACGAGGGACAGGGCCTTCTCCGTGGTGACCCCGCGACTCTGGAACTCTCTCCCTCTGGAGGCCAGAACCGCCCCATCCATCCTAACATTTAGGAAACGTGTGAAGACGTGGCTATGGAGTCAGGCCTTCGATGAATGAGACAACACCATAGGACCCTGGATGGAAGTTGATGTAGATCCATCTTAATAGGACGACTGACCACTGTAGTTTTATATATAGTGTTTTTAAAGTTGTTTTTGTAATTGTGATATATGATATTTTAATGAGGTTGAGAAGCTCGGTATAGAAAACTGTGAAATAAATAAATAAAATAAATAAAAGAAGCAAATAGTGAAGAAATCATCACTTTCAATGAGCTTCACTTGTGCATGCCCATCACAAAACACGTAATTCAAAAAACAAAACGAAAATTAGATCAGCCCCTGACCTTCAGAAAGAGAATGAAAACATGGCCTTGGAATCAAGCCTTTGGTGAATAATACACTACAATAGATGGATTTGGAATTACATGCAATGACTACCAGAATGGCCTGGGCTATGATTGTGGATAGCGTTGTTTATAGTAGTAATTGTAATTTTTTAAATGTTTAAATGTTTTCTAATCTTGTTTTTAAAATTTTAATTGAAATATTTATTTAATTGTATATTGAATGTATATTGTTTTTAAGGCATTGAATTATTGCCTATGCTGTAAGCTGTCTTGAGTCCCCTTTGGGGTCAAGAAAGGCGGGATAAAATTTAGTAAATAAATAAATAACCTTCAAAAAATGACAACCTCAAATCATAAACCTTTGTTTCATACATTTGTTGCTGCAAGGGGTGGGCGGGATAGATGGGCATACCGGAACTGGGAGGGGAGAATTTCATCCTCTATCCTACATGTCATCACAGTATGTTCTAGAGTATAAAGTTATAAGAGATAGATGGCACATCCTATTGTATAAGTAACTACTGTTCACACTGTTTTTGTTTCTACCCATTTAACTTTTTTCTTATCATCTGATGTTTTGTTAGTGGAAAAACTCCAACAAAATGTCTATGGGAAAAATACAGACACACATACTTCCAGATAATTGTTATTTTATGCCTTGCCTTTCCCAAAAAATTGGACTCAGTTTATAGAAAGAATTAGCATGGTAGAGTGCAGGCCTGCACAACCTGCAGTCCTCCAGATGTTTTGGACTTCAACTCCCAAAATTCTTGACCAAGCTGGCTAGGGCTCCTGGTAGTTGGAGTCCCAAACACCTGGAGGGCCACAGTTTGTGCCGGCCTGATGTAGTGGTTTGAGTGTTGGACTATGACTCTGGAGACCAGGATTCAATTCCTTGCTTGGCTGTGGAATCCCACCGGTGACTTGGGCAAGTCAAATACACTCAGCCTCATAAAAGTCTGTGATAGGTTTGCCTTAGGGTCACCAGAAATCGGAAATGGCTGCACAGCAGCAACAACAATGCCAACAGAGTATCTTTGCCTACCGAAATAACTGGAAATGCTAAATTACAGTCAAGGTTCCATTGGCCAGTAACACACCTGTTGAATCATCTTGCAGAAAGTGCCACATATTTAGATTTCCTAAGTGTTCGGGATTTAGCTGCATAACCTGAAGGGCAAGCGCCATGTCTTCTCCTTTTATTTCGATCACACCGTTTACTTCATTCATTTTCAGTAACAAAATTGATACCTGAAATAAAAACCCATAGCAAAAAAAAGGTGTTACATCACTTCCATTCTCTCCCAAACTCCTCCAAGAAATGACAGTTAAAAGGATGGGAACCAGAGGCTAGGAGGAAGATCTGACCAGCTGCGGGTTGGAGTCTTGCCCACTCAGAGAAGCCGAGCTGTTGATATAAGTGGATCCTCCTTCCTCATTTGCTATTGAGCTTCTCCGGATATCTGTGTTGCCAAGAGCATGGGGAAGATGTCCTGGTATAAAAGGTTCCAGGCCAGGCTCTGAAAAAAATTAAAGTTAAGAAATATTTAATTGGATCATCATGTTTTTAACTACTCTTTTAGCATGGAGAAAATTTCTTAGGATTCAAAAGCATGTGAAAATGAATCAATTTTATAGTGAAACCGATATTTCACACATTTGAAGAACAACAAAAATTGAAATTTTGAGTAAGGGCTTTTATGCAAGACATGTTATCTACCTGAAAACCCCTCTGTTGCATCTTCTCAAGATCAATACTAATATCAGTTTCCTAGAATCCCTGCCCCATTCCCTTGCCATTAGGAAAAACACTAGCTTTCAAACATATAAATATTTTGAGGAAATAGAAAGATGTTTCTGTGTGCATATGCACCAATGTTTAAGAATTCTTTACCCTCTCAATAAAAACTTAAGAGTCCAGTACTGAATGGAAACTTCAAAACAATGGCAAAGAAAGTCCAGAATGTGCTCCTCGTGAGAAAGTATGACTTATTGCTTTGATTACTTTGCCAAGCTGTTCTGGGCAAGGGATTAAAGAATGTAAAGAGTTTGCCCTACAAAACATGGTTAAAGTTTGTCACCAATGCTGCACTGAAGGAAGGAGAACACACCACTTAACTGACCATCTAAATCAAGAAAACAGAGGAGGTGGCATAGAAAGACAAAGAAACCGCTTCATCAGAATCAGAACTGAAAATATAAGGATTGGATAAAAATACTGCCCAAATTTGTATATTTAATAGCTACCTACAAACCTTTCTATCCAGATAATTTGAATGAACTTCCACGGTTCTCATACGTACCACGTATCATGCCAATTGCCCACTGGAAAAGGAGGGTTCCTGGAATAGAACCACCTCTGAAAACAGAGAACCTCTAAATGTCTCTGATGTACACAAATACAAAATGCTGCACATAAATATTTCAAAACATCTATACTAAGGGATGCTTTGCTTCAGTCTGTTTCATACAAAAAGAATAATCAGCATAAAAAGAGTTCTGTAGCTCTGGAGGAAAAAACTGACTAAGAGTCCTGCTATCAAAGAATGATTTACCTATTGCATATCAACAGGTGAAGTTTAGCTGTCTTTTATCATAACTGCTAATTTTCTTTCCCAACAGTTCAAGATTTTGAATGGGGCTCCTTTTAGCTCAGTCTCTGCCATCTCTCTTTCTGCTAGCTCCATTTAATCCTAGCATCCCCTAGCAATTAGAACAATCAGAAGAACCTTATGACATTACAAAAACTCAGACAATCAGAAGAAGCCTAAGGACAGGAGACAGCCATTTTACATAGTTCTGTCTCACACAGATTGTGAATGACCAACAATCACTGGCAGCAAAATTGTTTTTAATTTGCTGCTCCAACTGAATAAAATTTACTTAATTATTGCCCAAGATTCATAGAATCATAGAGCTGGAAGAGATCACAATGGCTATAAAGTCCAGCCCTGTCATGCAGGAACACCATCAAAGCACTCTGGACAGGTGACCATCCAGACTGTTTAAAAATCTCCAAAAAAGAAGACTCCCCCACACTCCAAGGCAGCACATTCCAGTGTTGAACAGCTCTTATCATCAGGATTTTTTTTCCTAATGTTCAGGTGGAATTTCTTTTCCTGAAATTTAAGTCCATTGTTCCATGTCCTAGTCTTTAAAACAGATTTATGATCTACTTTGTGTAATTATATCCTAACATAACTTGTATAGCTTTTTCATGACAATGAAGCATAAGATCATTTACTTAATAAATTTATCGTGGCTAATGATACACAAGTAAGTTCTTACCAGACTCTGCAAGCAGCACAAACCCATCACTGCCATCACTGTCCACCGACAGCCTGTCTTCAGGACCACTGCCATCTAGTGAGCTGGTATCAAAGGAATGCTGAGAGGCAGTCCTCTTCATAGAGAACATGCGCATTCGTCCACCACTCCCACCAACTGGAGTCGATGCACCTTCTTCACCTTTTGGTGGAGGCTCCCTACCAACATGCATCAAAACAGATCAAAACAGACTGTGTGCAAAGAATCATGATTGTAATTATCAAATGTCTAAGTGGGGTGCCCAGGCTTAAATATTATAGGAGTGTGTATGCACACAAGTATTTTTAGTTTCCCATTACCTCCACTGCTTCTTTGCCACTGAAACTGGACAATTGATGGACATATTTTCCCTCTGACTTTAACTTTGAACATAATTCCAACGTAAGATACCTCATCAGTGAGCAGCATAGAACTACAAAGGTGAATTTCAATTATCTTTGGGGAGAGCTAAATTGTATTAACAATTTGAATTGGAGCAGACTTTGTAAGTTAGTATTAAATTGGTACTGAATTGATTTATACACACTGAGTCAATGGGACCAACATTAGGAATTAGATCTTGGGCTACATTTCCCATATTCCCTAGCCCCAACAAGGTCAATGGCCATATTGGCTTGAGAATTCCTGGAGGTAGAGTGCAATAAAAGGAGTATTTCAAAGCTCTGACTAGATACAATAATAATAATAATAATAATAATAATAATAATAATATATTTATCACCTGCCTCTTGTGGCTTGAGGCGGGTTGCAACATAGCTAAAACACGTAGTCATTGCAAACATTCTATAAAATGCACATATTAAAGCATATTTCTAAAATATAAATATTAAAATACACAAAACATAGATTGAAATACAAGACCCAAGTTTAAAATTCATGACTAAAACTAACTAGGTATAAATTTGTTGCCTTTAATGCGGAATGTACATTTCATTAATTGCTTCCCAAATTACTGAATGCCTGCTTTATTAGGCATGCCTTGTTTAGAAAACTATGGTCAAAGCTGGTGTGCAGTCAAATATGCTCTCCTTTCTTCAAAGAGAAACAATTTTAGAACAAAAGTGGGACAGACACTCAACCTTTGAATTCAACACCAAACAAGGTAAAATTAATTTAAATCACTTCCCATACAGGAATATAAAAAAACCTGATTACTTATGATAAAGAGCAAAGATGGCATTAAATAAGTATCACAGCCACCATCATCTGAGTAAGTTTGAAAATTACTCACTTGGTGTGGGGATGGAACAGCATTTTCTGTACAGTGGAAGCCATCTTTTCCTTACTCAAGCTGAAAGCATCTTTTGTTATGGACATCGCTTCTTTGGTGAGGTCCATGGTCACATGCAAGGCCTCCTTGGTTGCATCCTTTGTTATATGCAATGCACTAGATAATTCCATTTCCATATTTTTCAAAGGGATCGCCTCTTCTTGACCATTGGGAGATACTTGAATGCCACCAAGAGGATCTACAATGGAAGTTGGACTGGAAGGAAGAATTTGAGGATTTTGAGAAAAGCTTGTAGTTTCACTCTGTCTTTCAGTATCAAGAATTTCTTCTGCCTCATGTGCTTCTTCTATAGAACTTCTTTCTCCAGTTCTTTGTCTGTGAAACTCTTCTCCCACCAGGGAACCATCACTCTGGGATTTCAGCATGCCATCCTGCAAAGTGTTTATACTGGTATCTGTGTGCCCAATTCCACTGTCATCTAGAAGTTTTATGGGGCTGCCATCTTCTTTATCTGAGGAAGCATCTGATTTCATCTCCCTGACTTCAGCAGCCAGCCCCTCCCTGCTATCTGAAGGGGAGAGTTCTGATTCTATTAGACTTGTTGTGTCTGAGTCCATAGATCTAGGTTCCAATGTAGAGCCTGGAGTAGGATGCATTAGCAAAGCCACCTCAGTGCTGTTGAACAGGAAACCCATACAAGTGGTCATAGAATCTAGAGTGGACCCAATTATTTCCTGAGTGTCTTGGGTCAACTGTTCTTGAAACGTTTGCAGGATTTCCTTCATCCTAAGTAGCATCAAATATTGGTAATGATTGAGTCTCACCTTCACGTGTGCACTTGAGTACAGTAGGACATGAACATCTGCAGATACTTCCACATCTTCATCATTTCCTTTGCCATTAACATTACAACTGCCTTTGTCTAAGACATCCTTTGCCTCTAGGGTGAGGTAGATGCTTTTCAGGTCCTGCTCAGTCTTTGATCTTTGGCAGAACTGCTCCTCTCTGGAAATGACTTGATGTTTGGCATGGTTACTAAAGCTAGCAGAAGTCTTTACTTTGACTTGTGAGGCAGAAGAGAACTGCAGCATTGAGGACTGGACTTCCTCCCATCTCTTTGGAAGACAGGCCCACACACAGAGAGGGAATGGGGAAATAAAGTGAAGGACTTTGCCTTTTGAGCTTTTGGCCCCCTCAAAGTCCAGGGAGATCTCGGTGAAATTAACAGACCAAAGGTCTTCAGAAGCTGAGGACCTGACAGAGGAATGGCCAAAGTCTGTGTGTTTCTGGGCTTTGGAGTCCACTTGGTACGCATGGCGTAAGAAGAGGGTGTGAAGAAGGCTGAAATTATCCTGAAATTTAGGAAACTGGGTATAGCTAGAGTGGAAGAATTCTGAAGCAGCAAATCTACGGAACAGATTCTGGAGGGCCAAACAGCTGCAGTGAGGGGCATGCCTGGTGTTGGTAGCTGTCATTTCTGATGTGCGAATGGACAGACAATGGGGACGGTCTTGGTGATCCATTACTTTCTTCTCTACAGGGATGTTTAGCTATAGCAATCACAAAGGAAAAAAAAGTAAAGACATTCAACAGTGCATGGTAAAAACCAACTATTGTTGATTTCAGGTCTTTTTAGTAAAAGACACTTCACAGCACATTGCTAACTAACTCCCACAGCAGCCAAATGAGAACTGGTTGCTTATATTGCGAGCAGGGAATAGAAACTGACAAGTCTGTAATGTATCTAACACAACAGAACAAGTTCACAGCAGAGCAAGCAATTAAGCAAAATTTCCTAAGTGTAATGACCTATCCAAAGACAACAGCAGTTGCCCTATATTATGGGAATTGCATTAGTGCTTGGTAAAATGATTTCACTGTTATATTTAAATGCCTGCAGACTGATACTCAGAACCCTACATTATAATATGATATGATATAATATAATATAATATAAAGGTAAAGATTTCCCCCTTGATATTAAATCTAGTTGTGTTCAACTCAGGGTGATGGTGCTCATATCCATTATTAAACCAAAGTGAGGGCGTTGTCTGTAGATGCCTCCAATGTCATGTGGTCAGCATGACTGCCTGGAGCGCAGTTACCTTCCCACCAGAGCGGTATATCTATTGATCTACTCACATTTGCATGTTTTCAAACTGCTAGGTTGGCAGAAACTGGGGCTAACAGAGGGAGCTCACCCCACTCCCTGGATTCAACCTGCCAATCTTTCAGTCAACAAGTTCAGCAGCTCAGCGGTTTAACCTGCTGTGCCATCGGAGGGCTCCATAATATAATATAATATAATATAATATAATATAATATAATATAATATAATATAATATAATATAATATAATATAATATAGCTATGATATTCTCCTCAATGAACAATCAATATTTTCACCTAAAATTAATAGTATATATTATATATTACCATACAGCATCAAAGAAAGCTGCCACATATTAGGGAGAGAAGGATTGGAAGCAAAATGTACTTTTTAGAGAAGCCAGACATTGTCTAACCCTCTTCCCCTTATCTTAAGAATTCTTTCTTGTCTTGCATAATTTGGAACATAAAAGAAAACATACCTTTAGCATGAAGCCATCCATTCTGACATCAATATGTTCATCCTGCTTGCCAGAGTTCTCCAGATTGTATATTGCTTTGAAATGCTGTAGGCTGCGATAGAGATCAAGGCAGAACAAGTTCACCCAAAGCATGCTCCCTGTGTCCAGAGTGAAAATCAAACCATGCAGCTGCAAGTATAGGTTTGGGCACGGGACTGGAGAGGGGAAAAAGGTAAAGGTTAGCATTCCATTGGTTTGGACCACAATAGGAAAAGGGGGGAAATACGGTGCATTGGTCAGAGCTGCATCTCTGTAACAACCACAGAGTATCTAACTTAGTTTTGCACCATCAATGACAATCACCAATAGAACACCTTATTGCTATTATCCTGCCATTCTTGTCAAGCTTACATACATTAATTAGATGCTGGACAACTCCCAATGACATTGTTATTTTTATTATTCCTTATAACTAATATGAGATTTCCTTTCTTTAAGAAAGGTATCCGTATTCTGCTTGCTTTCAATAACATTCTAGTACAACATAGATCAAGGCTGGTGAATGTGGTTGTTCAAATGCAATTCCCATCATCTCTGTTGGTCAGAACCAATGGTATCTGCACTTCAACAACAGCTTCTCGAGTTTTTAAGCAGAGGCTGGATGGCCATCTGTCCGGGGGGGGGGGGGGGGGGGGGGGCTTTTGGTTGTGTTTTCCTGCATGGTAGGGGATTGGACTGGATGGCCCATGTGGTCCCTTCCAACTCCATGATTAAGTAGATGAGAACTATTGAAGTTGTCAATGGTTCTTATACATTTCCTGACAGCAAATGTGGGTCACAGCCACATGAGGAAAAACTGACAGAAATATTTCAGTTAATAAAGTCTCTGACAAGTAACATCCTTGTTACAAAGACTGTATACATTGGTCTCTCCCTCTCTTTTGCTCTCTATCATCCCTCTAATTGGAAAGGGTTTTTTTAGCAGCATTAATACTACTAAAAAGAAGATGATGAAAGAAAACTAGTTAAACACAGATTTCCTGTTGGATATGACAACCTTCATCAAGTTTTCTCTAGCAATCTGTTTGTCTATGACCTTGTTGCTTACTGTTTCCTGTCAATTTAAGAGGCAGTGCTTCTATTCTATCTCCTGAAGGCAGCTCAAAGGTTGCAAAGAAGGGGCGATATATTCTATCTACAACACACAAACAGACATGCAAGTTGGGTGAAGAGGGAAGCGAAAAGAAGGGGGTAATGTTAGAACCAATACTTTATTATTTGCTCTCCAGCTAGAATATTGCTTCTGGACTGGTAACAGGAAGTCGTAATTTCTCATCTCATGACCTCAAAGCCTGGTTTGATTCAGGTAAAGAGAGCAGAGGTCCAAGATTAGGAAAGCAGGCCTATCCCCCATTCTAGCTCCAACCATGAAAGTGCCTTCAAGACTAAACAGAGGGCTGGGGAGGGATATGGGTGGTGAGGATAGGAGTCAGTTTGGATAAAGAGTGGGACACAAGCAAAATCAAAAATGTTTATTCATCTTGCCACCCATATAGAAATAAACATTTCCTGCAACCAAGGTCTTTTTGCATCCAATCACCCCAACATTTTTAAAGGAGTTAAAACTCCACAACACTGAGGGTAACATTCACAAAGTACAGGTTCTACAAAAGGCTAAATGTTATATGTGATATTGCCCAGAGATTTCCAATAGGTATCAAAGAAAAGAAAGCATTAGAGCTAATTCGTTGCACAGGGAAGAAGAAATGAATCTTGGGTTACCAAGGGGATTTCATCATTTCTAGGAAGGCATAAAGTATTGCCCACAATGTGTTTTTAAATCTAATTTGTTTTGGGATAGCAGATCTTTTACACTTCGTTTGACCTCTATCATGCTTTTATAAAAAAGTAATTTACTTTCAATATATTGTATTGTCGAAGGCTTTCATGGCTGGAATCACTAGGTTCTTGTGGGTTTTTTCGGGCTATAGAGCCATGTTCTAGAGGCATTTCTCCTGACGTTTCGCCTGCATCTGTGGCAAGCATCCTCAGAGGTAGTGAGGTCTGTTGGAATTAGGACAATGGGTTTATATATCTGTGGAAAGACCAGGGTGGGGCAAGGAGCTCTTCCCTGCTGCAGTTAGGTGTGAATGTTTAGTGATCAGCTTGCCACAGATGCAGGCGAAACGTCAGGAGAAATGCCTCTAGAACATGGCTCTATAGCCCGAAAAAACCCACAAGAACCTTTCAATATATTGTTCTTCCCAAGAGTGGTTTGATAAGTAGCACAATTAAAAAGGGGCAATATACTAGCAAGATTGCTCTGTTTTTGGAAATTAAACAAAACATGTGGTACTCATTCCACATATTCTCTTAGGGCAAATTCCAAATACAAAGAAAGTTACAGTATGATGTTCTCTAAATTGCAAGAAAAAAAGATGGAAAAGGGGAGAGAATGCCCTGGAAGCATTTGAAGTAACAACATTATCTGCTTCACATGAATTCTTCTGGTTACAAGCAACTAACTATACACATGCTTCATTCTAGTGTTCAACTAAAGCACATCCACTAAAATCAGTGGGTCATCCCAACTGATAGGTCTACTTTAGTTGGAATTATTTACAACACTGCAATGCTCGCAGTGCACCCAAATACCTGGGAGTCACTTTGGACCGTGCTCTGACCTACAAGAAGCACTGCCTGAACATCAAACAAAAAGTGGGCGCTAGAAACAACATCATACGAAAGCTGACTGGCACAACCTGGGGATCACAACCAGACACAGTGAAGACATCTGCCCTTGCGCTATGCTACTCTGCTGCTGAGTATGCATGCCCAGTGTGGAACACATCTCATCACACTAAAACAGTGGATGTGGCTCTTAATGAGACATGCCGCATTATCACGGGGTGTCTGCGCTCCACACCACTGGAGAAATTACACTGCTTAGCCGGTATTGCACCACCTGACATCCGCCGGGAAGTAGCAGCCAATAGTGAAAGGACCAAGGCAGAGACATCTCCAGCTCATCCCCTGTTTGGGTATCAGCAAGCACGTCAACGACTTAAATCAAGACATAGTTTTCTTAGATCTACAGAGACACTCCCTGGAACACCCCAGCAAGCGAGAGTCCAAAAGTGGCAGGCCCAAACCCAGCACCTCAATTCATGGGTGATACCATATGAGAGACTCCCCCCTGGGCACACAGAAGACTGGGCGACTTGGAAGGCGCTGAACAGATTGCGCTCTGGCACCATGAGATGCAGAGCCAATCTTAAGAAATGAGGCTACAGGGTGGAATCCTCGGCATGCGAGTGCGGAGAAGAACAAACCACTGACCACCTGCTGCAATGCACCCTGTGCCCTGCCACATGCACGATGGAGGACCTTCTTGCGGCAACCCCAGAGGCACTCCAAGTGGCCAGATACTGGTCAAAGGACATTTAACCAAATACCAAATTTACAAAATCTGTGTGGTTTTTTTTCTTTCTTTTTCTTTTTAATCTCTGTGTTTGTTTTGCTCTGTTAGAATTGTAATACAATGGTTGCTGATGACACGATAAATAAATAAATATTTACAACACTCAGGCCATTGTTTTTAAAAATCAACACAACAGAAGTTAAGACCAGGATTTTTTCAGTGTAACATTTACTCGTCTCTTAAAATGTTGTTTGGTGGTGTTTTTAAGTGTTTGTTTGAGAAACAATAAAGGACAATTCAAAAGGCAACAACAAGCAAACCTAATGAGTTACTTTGAAACAGTATTGAGGACTGTATGTGTGAGTATGCCTTCAAGCTGCCTGTGAGTTTATGGCAACCGCAGTCATTTTATATTGTTTTCTTAGGCAAGTTTTGTCTCCTCCTTCCTCAAAAATATAGCATTTGGTATTTGTTGGTGATCTCCCATACAAGTATCAACCAGACCTAACCTTGCTTAGGTTCCAAGATCAGAGGGGATCTTGTGCCTTTAGAGTATTTAGGCCAGACTGAGGAATTGACTACTTTAAAATAATACTCGGAGCTCTGAAAGAGAAAGAAGAGGAAACAGCTGTGGAGAATTTATTTTTAAAAGGCTCGTGAGACACTTGGAAGAGTTACCTGGAAAATCTGGATTGTCTGGGAGGTAGTACTCAGTAAACTCTATATGAATGGCAGAGGTTTCGTCTGGAAGATTCAGTGATTTTCTACTACATGAAAGCAGTGTTGAAGGCTTCTTACAATGCTGTCCAGCAGTGGAGACCTGAAAAATGTTGGTATACACTCAGAGTAAAGAACATGGCCATCTAAACATAGGAAACTTGAGGTTTTGGGGAAAGGGGGGTTGGGCTTATGGTATTGATGCAGTTCCCAAGTTACAAACAAGATAGGTTATGTAGGTTTCTTCTTAGGCTGAATTTGTTTATAAGCCAGAACAGGTACATTTTAAAGTGCAACTCCAGCCAAATGGATATATATGTTTCAGCTTTCAATAGCATAGGGAAGGGTTAACACCCCTTTGGTGTTTGTTTTGCTGTCTGTGCTCCTGTTCAGAAGATTTCACCACACATTCTGTACCTGTGATAATTGGATTTTTAGAAATTTGGCTTGTTGTGGAAGCAAGGATTGATGAGAAAGCTTCAGTGGAGACACTTTTTCCCCATGATAACTTTTTCAGGAATGAATTTCCCTTCCGAGGTCAAGATTTTTCTCACTTCCTGTTGTTTCACCCCCGTTTGTAACTATGAGGGTTTTTTTGTAAGTCTGATGTTTGTATTCAGTTTATAATTTAAAGATATGTGTAAAACAGAAAGCACTTAAGAGTCAAGATGAAATCTGATTATAGCTACTACATTACTACATTCAAATGATACTCTCTTAGTCTCTTATTGTTGCCTAATTTTGGAGGGGGTGCAAATTGGAATATATAACAAAAAGGCAGCAAAATGGAATGAAAAATACCGAGAGACCTATTTTAATCCATAAAAATTGTGCTAAGGTCAAATTTAAATCTGTATGATAAACAAAGAATATATTGTGCTTTTATAAAGCAGTAATACATGAGTTGGTCTTTATCTACTGGTTTTCATTGAAGGCAGAATAAGACAATAATGTAGCAACAAGTACCTATAAATAACAAGAGAGATAGAGTTTCCTCTTGTAATAAATGTGTGTGCTGAGGGTTTGTCCAACATGCTTGACTTTAACAGTATTTTCAATGAATAACAGTGGAGATAGGGTGTGGGCAGTAAGAATTGTCAGAATTTTTGTAACATATTATCATTTCTAAAGTAACAATAAGTATAAGGATCAGGACCATCCCAGCATCAAGCATTAAGAGCTTAACCACATGGCTAGCATAGAGTAATTTACAGCCAGGGTGGGGTAGCTGAAAGAGTAATAAAGAAGAGCAAACTGTGAGTAGGGGAAGTGTTGGTTGTGCTGTTGGTAGTGTTGTGGTGGTGAGCTACTGTTGCCAGAGTGTTGAGCTGCTGGGAATGAAAATACAGAGAAGCTGAAGGATTAAGCTGAAGACCAGAGAGAAGAGCTAATACTGTGAAGGTATGAACTGACTGGGAGTGTAAAGTGTTAGAAGGAAGAGATGAAGAGAGTCAAGAACATCTGCTAGACTGTTGTAAATACTATAGTGTAACGTTTTCTACAAAAGATACAAGTAGTGCTTGTCTGCTCCTTAACTGAAGGAGTGCTTCTGCTGAAGAAAAGGGTTGGCTTGTTGCAAAGAATCCCAGCCAATTTGCTGCAACAAGAATTGTCCAAGTGATACTCAGTTCCACTATACAGCTCTCATACTTTACCTGATGAATATCCAGATCATCTACTCGGAGAACTAGACAACTGGATCGAAGTCTTTTCCACGCAGGGCGTTGGAGGCCAAACAGGAAAGGAGGTGGTTTACTGGTCATAGGAATCCCTTTCTCTGGGGAACTTTTTTGAGAACTAGATGGAGTGTCTTAAAAATATTTTTCATCGTCAATCAAGGAAATATAAACTTCTCTGCTAATTTCAGACAAATATAAACACTAAGAATATTACCCTCCCCCCCCCCCCCAAAAAAAAAAAAAATAGATCAGCACTCTGGCTTTTTCCTTTTACATACAATATGAATGATATGAAACACTGGATGGAGGAAATGTAGTACTTTTGTTCTTGGACCCCCTGCCCCTACTCAAAAACTGTGTTAGAAAATTCAATTGCAAATAATCACAAATTTTGGCTAAGGTTATTGCTTCCCAGCTTCCACTAACCTAGTTCCTGCTATGCATCAAGAATGGGAATTGAAGAAAGCAGGAATAGCCTGAAAGATGCAGCAAGACCCTTTTTTTTAAGTTTTGGCCTGGCTGAGGTATGAAGGGCGCTATTTAGATTCTATTTAAGGCAGTAAAATGCCATGGGCAAACATCTTCTATTTTCAACACATGCCCGAAGATTCAGAGAAGAGACAGAGTTTTGCTTTCATTTTCCACTGAGTTATGTAGAAGGAAAAATGTGGGAAACCCGATAACACTTTCTCTGTTATCTGATTAGTCTGATTACAATGCTTGTCTTACACTTCTAGCAGTGTTAAGTGTGAGTGACTGCCAGCAACTGTCTCAGTCAAAGCAAAAGTTCACTAATGCTGTATATGGCACACCGGAAAAAACAAAAATATTCTTGGGGGCAGCAGCAACCAACTTTCCAAAAACTAGCATAATTGCAACCTAGATGCTGCTAATGCTTCCAAGATCAGACACAGTGGAAAAAACAGTGCTGTGTAGTACTCCATAGAGAGAGAAATCTAATACTAATGGCAGTTTGCCATTGAAAATTCCTCACTTCATGTTATCACTTGTATTACCTTCTGTCAGGCTGACCCAATAATACATTTCCCCTCACTTCTGTTTGATAATTACAGAGGAAGCAGGAAGAAATGCTGCTGACCGGACAAATGGCTTTTTCAAGTCATAATCCACATCACCCTTCAATCTACAGCTGCAGAAAATGAACAGTTCCAACAACACTGCAATGTGATGCATTCACCAGTGGCAGTCTAAGATATAGGCACTGCTCTGATGTTCAAATTCAAAAAGTATCAGAGCCATTTCTGTTGGCACTCTGGAACACGGAAAAAACTACTTTGTGTAGCCTATGACATGGTGCTTTGTAGGGCTGACAGAAGATGTTCTGCAACCTGAGGTAGAGCAGGAAAGAGTGCTCCTCATTCACCATATCAAGGCTCATATTATCTAACCAGCTAATTTACTATGGGAAATGAAACAGAAAATCATTTCCCCATCAACAGCAAAAATACAGCAGTGGCAAATTAAATACTAACAATTTGCTAATCTTTGATGTCTAAAATCTGTTTGTGAGGCTATGCCTCACTCTATCTAACAGCAAGGCCTGGGATTTTGAAAATTGTAAGCAATACAATACACACACTCAGATAAAAACCCAGATGCAATAAGGGGCTTATGTGTTTAACGTTTCTATATTAAATTATTAATGCAATTGTGCAATATATTTATGTGTTACCTGTTTTCATTTTGAAAGGAGATTCCCTTGCAGCAGTTTTAGAGGTGCAAAAGCTTATTTCTTCTCCATATTTCTCCATCTTGTTTTGGAATTCCTCCACCAGCTTTTTTGCCCACTTCTCCCGGGACTCCATGGCATTACAATAGCGTACCCAGTGTTTGCAGCTATCTCCTGAAAAAAAAAAAGATTAACACTGGTAAGAGCTATTTGTCTCTGTGATCTATTTTTATAACTTTCTCCTCGAATTTGTTTCCCCTTTCTCAAAACAAAAACAAAAAAGAAAGAAAACAAAACAAAAGAAAAATAATAATAAGACTTGGCTTAAGGCTTGGTGAATGGCACAGCTAATTTCAGACAAAATTTGCATATGACATTCATCTTCCGGAGCTGCATATCTCCTAGCTGAACAAATCTTCACATCTGTGTTTCAAAACATTGTTTTACATCTTATATCTCTGTTCATCTTAAATTGTTGTAGTACAGGGTGATAGTAACGTTACTACTACGGGTAGAAGGGAGAAGAGGGCTGCGCAGGTGTGAGAGGAGGAGCAGCAGCGAAAGCGGATTAGAGACATATTCATGGCTCCAACTGATTCTGAATCCTTCAAGGGTTTCTCTGACTGTGAAATGGGGGAAGGAGAGGAAAGCAGGGGAGTTAAGCGGGTTACTCGTGAACAGGATGAAGAGCTTCAAAGGAAGCGTATCTGTGATATACTTAGTGCTCCAACAAAAGATGAAGATTTTATGCGTTTTGAAGGGAGTGATGGGACTGGGAGTGACATTGAGGAGGAGGATGATTTGGACTGGACCCGTGTTCAGGAAATAAGGGATATCTGTACTCAGCCTACCTCCAGTGATGACTTTGAGGGGTTTGCAGAAGAGTGGCAATCGGGGAACACTTGGGAGGACCTAAGTCTTGACAGACGCTGGCAAAGGTGGGAGGCAGTGTTCAGCTGCAGGGAATGGGGCAGCTGAAAGTGATGATGAAAGGGTGGGGAGCAGTTCATCCTCTGATGAGGAGCTTTAGGATATAAATTGGTTTGGTTTCAATGGGTCTTTGCAGAAGGCAAAGTGTTTTTTCGGGTGTGTATCTTTGTCCCTGCCATTACTCTTGAGCTTGGGTCCTTGGACTACAGATCTTCGTGTTTCCGTGACTTCTGGCTGATACTTCGTAAGTGCTGACAACAACTCCCCCTGTTTGACTTCGGACTATGTTTTGACAATGACTACGCTTTTTGGACTGCTTCTTCGAACTTCAAACGTGCCTGGACTACGGACTGACTTTGGACTCTGATTTTGCTTGCTCCTACATTGTTTTTTGGTGCCTTTTGGACATTCTGAATTACAAGCAGTTTGCTGTATATTTTTGTTATCCCAGATTATACTCCGGGATAATCCGGATTATATTTAAGTTGAGTTTTTCACGTAGTGGTTGCTATAGACTTTTAGTTTGTGCAAGAGACACTGAAGCAAGTGTCTCTAAAGCCTTTTTGTGTTTAATAAACCTGTGTTTGGACCTTTTATATTGTGTTTGGCGCTCTTGAGGCTTCTGGGTCTTGACATAAATACTGTCTGCACAACAAATGTACTTGCTATTAAATGGCTGTGCTGCACTCCTATTGTGAGCAATGAGGCTATAGTGCTGTAAATATGCTATATTCTCTTCTATAGTATTATAAAAGCTATGCATGATGGTAGTCAAGATCAAACAATGGTTTGTTCAGTATAAAGCTCAGTCAACTGCTAGTTTGTGCCCAGGAAAAAATTCAGTCACATTATTGACGCTGGATTTAGCGCGGACACCCGATCGGCATAGCTATTGGATATACAAAGAAAATATCATCCTCCAGACATCTAAGAGTATGCTTTTTATTTAATTGCAGAAATGCACCAACTTGCTATCCAAGACTCCTCTAGTCTATGTACACTAAACGGCTAGCAAGTAGGCTCACCATCATCTGACAGGTTGACTATACATGTGTGAGGGCCACTAAGTAAAAGCAATATTGAACAATTCCTTCTGCAGTGATCTTAAAAAAAATATAGACATGCATAACAGGAGTTCATCAACATAATTCAATGCCTACTTAGTGGTTACTGTCACCTATTAAAATCAACATTTTTCCATTTTAATTTTTATTACACTTGGTGTGTCTACATTCCAGTTAGTCTAAGCAATGGACTATGCATGCAGGGTTGTTTATTTTAATTAACAATTTCAAACAGAAAGACTATCAGTTTCCCCGTATCTCATCTATGCTGATTTATTCCACTCTGTAACTAGTCAATTCAAAGGGTGAAAAATATTGTCGATACTGGAGCAGGGTTTTCTGAATTGTTTCACTAAAAATAAGCTAAGTTAGTATACATTTTAATAATTAGAATTCTCATTCTTAATAAGAGCAAATTGCTTTTACCTGCCCAATGGAATGGATAATAGTCAAATGCCATTCTCCTAAAAGTTAATTGCATTGCACCTCCTGTTATTCCATGTTTAGAAGCACCTATGACAAAATGGAAAAAGAATGATGACATATGGCTGTTGTACTTACTTTTATATATATAAAAGTTAGATCTGAGCTGCATTGTAAACTTTCAGTATTACTGAATTCAGCATTTGTAATAACTGAGTAATAGTAATAGTAGTCCAGTGCCTTCAAATCATTTATGATCTATGGTGCCCCTAAGGCAAACTTTCACAGTGTTTTCTTGGTGAGATCTGCCTTTGCCTTCCTCTGGGGCTGAGAAAGTGGGACTTTCCCAAGGTCACCAGGGGGTCTCCATGACCGAATGGAGATTTGAATCCTGGTCCCCAGAATCCTAGTTCAACTCCCAGAACACTATGCTGTGCTGGCTCTCATAAATACAAGAGAGGATGCCCAATTGCAGTGGAATAGCATTCCACTTCACGCTTCAGAGAAAAGGGTATTGAACAAAAGTACTCCTGCCCATTAATCCTTGGAATCCTGTTTAGCAGGGGTCCTCAAACGAAGGCCCGGGTGCCGGATGCGGCCCTCCAAGGTCATTTACCCGGCCCTTGCTCAGGGTCAACCTAAGTCTGTAATGACTTGAAAGCACACAACAAAAACAACAACAACAATCCTATCTCATCAATCAAAAGCAGGCCCACACTTCCCACTGAAATACTAATAAATTTATATTTGTTAAAATTGTTCTTCATTTTAATGATTGTATTGTTTTTAAGTGGTTTTTGCACTACAAATAAGATATGTGCAGTGTGCATAGGAATTCATTCATTTTTAAAAAAAATTATAATCCAGCCCTCCAACAGTTTGAGGGACTGTGACCTGGCCCTCTGTTTAAAACGTTTGTGGACCCCTGCTGTTTAGATTCTGGATGCTTTCAAATGAGTGACTCCTAATGTAACTCAGCTGAATGGTCTATTTAAAGTAATAATAATAATACCAGGAGAATTTAAAAAAAGAAAAACAAAACAAAAACCCTTAGTATCAAAGTAATTGATCATTTAAGTATGACTTCTTTATTACTGGCCATGGAGTAAGAAAAAGTAAAAATATTTTGGTTTGGAACAACTTAAATTAGATCAAAAGACATCACTAAACTGTCTTCATTTATACTCACCAGATCTTTGCCAATTCACGAAAGGCCATACTCCTATAATCGTTTAGAATATAGACCCACCACCCAGCAAGAAGTTTGTTCCATAGGTGCTTACAGGAACAATGGTCTTGCTCTCTCATCAGTTGTGTTTTAAGCAAAGCCTTTCTCTTGGACACCATAAAATCAGATATGAAAGCAAGCTCTAAAACTGGTTTAATATTATTTGAACTATGTGTTTCCTTAAACAATAGCAGGAAGTGTGTCAGTGCTAATTAAAGTATCAAAAGTTAAACAAGCAGTGATAATACAGAATCAAACTAAAGGTAATACTCAAGGTTCATTTGCCCAAAGCACTTAAATCCTGGCCCTTAAAAAGACTGCAGTCTTCACTTGTGGAGACTGCAGTACTCTTCCATTAGATATCACACTTTCAGTAGTCTAAGGGAAAAATACAAGCTGAGTGGAAAACACAGAATGATAGTGATCAGCTGTTATTGTTAAGTTAATGCTCTCTTGGGTAACTATTCCATATATAGGCACAGCGTGGAAGTAGCCTTGGTTTTGGCATCTTAATTATAAATAAGCATACAATTGATAATGGCAGGAAATACTTTCTACTTGCAACTTCAAACAATGGTAACTAATAAGATTTGCATTTTGTATTTTAAAATATTTGTAGTCTCTTCCCTCACTTTCTGTCCAAAATAGTAAACATCAAGCGACTCACTAATATAATTATATGTATTAAAATACTGAACATATAATAAAACTGTAAATCAGTTGCTGATTTACATAATTTTAAAAAGAATGACAGTGATGTTGTCGAAGGCTTTCATGGCTGGAATCACTGGGTTGCTGTTTTCCAGATTGTAGGGCCATGTTTCAGAAGCATTCTCTCTTGACCTTTCATCCACATTTATGACCATCATCCTCAGAAATCTACAGAGAAACCACAAACACAGTGCCTAAACATGAATCAAGGAACATGAAAGGCACTGCAGACTAATTCAATCAGAGAAGCCAGCTATAGCAGAGCACTTGATGAAACAACCTGGACACAGCATATTATTTGAGAACACAGAAATGCTGGATCACTCTAAAAAATACCACAAGCATATGGACAATTTCAACAGAAAGGAAGAAAACAGGAAAATGAACAAAATCTGGCTACTAGTATTAAAAAACCCTCTAAAATCAGGACAGTAAATAAAAAACAACACTTAAAAACAAGGGAATTCTAGACAAGAAACAATCAGGGCCAGCTAATCACATCCCAACAAAGAATTCCCCCAGGCAGAAAACAGCCAAGCCTTGAAGCTGCAAGGCTATTCAATGCCAATCAAGGTGATCAGCTGCAACATTCACACTTGCCTCAAACAGACAAGAGTTCTTTTGCCTACACTGGACATTTCACAGATATATAAACACCACTTGCCTAGTTTCCAACAGACCTCACAACCTCTGAGGAGGCCTGCCATAGATGTGGGTGAAAGGTCAGGAGAGAATGCTTCTGGAACATGGTCTACTTGGTGTAGACTCACAGCAACCTAATGACAATGATATCAAAAATGATATCAATTATTTTACTATTCAAAAATCAGATGATGATGAAGACCTGGAAGAACAGCTGTGAAGGCACTAGATAATATCAACAAGAGGTCTATCACTAATACTGAAGACAGAATCATCCATGCCATAGTAGTAGTAGTAGTAATAGTAATAACAACAACCACCACCACCACCACCACCACCACTTCTCCTTGCACCTCAGGGTTGGGTACTTGTCATTTCTTTGTATGATCGTGAAAAATAGATAGTGAAGAAAGGTGACAAAAAGAGAATCAACTCATTTGAGATGAGTTGCTGGAGGACAATACTTTGAAGGTCATGGACTGCCAAAAACCCGAAAGAATGGGCCCAAGAGCAAATTAAGACTGAATGCTCCCTTTAAGGTAAAATAATTAAACTGAGGTTGTTGCAATTTGTACGTATCATAACACAGCATGGCTCACTGAAAACGACAATGATCCTTGGTAAAACGGAAATCAGTATGAAAAAAAGGAAGACTACAATACAGTGAGATAGATTCAATCAACTAAACTACGTCCTAGAACAGGCCGCTTAGAAGTCTCTCATTCACAGGGTAGTCATAAGTTGAAGACAACTTGACAATAACAATAATAACAAATGACATCAATACCTTTCCAGGAGAAGTATGAAGATTTAAGTATCTAAAATACTTGCCTAAATAGGAAAAGTCTTCACCTGAAATGAGGACAAAGAAGTCTGATAATCACCTTAAATCTTTGGTATGTTTTATTTTATACTGTTAAATGTTTCTTCAGAGCAAAAAGCAATTCTCTAACTGGGTGAGGAACCATAACAAGTAGATGTCACAATAAAGAATGGGGGTGGTCCTTTCAAAAGAAAGAATGCTGTATTATTGTATTTTTATATTGTCTTCTAGGCACCCTGGGAAATCTCTCCAAAGGACCTAAGACATATTCCGGTATTTGAAAACCCCCCACTTATCCTAGGTTAGTATCTTATACACTCTAATGGGATGAAAAGGGGATGTACTAATTTTGAAACACACACGTATCTATAAGTAATGAAATTTAAAAAACAAAAACAAAAACAAAAAACCCCAAAGATACCAAATTGGGACAAGGTTCAAGAAACAGAAAGAGAACTAAATAGCTCTGTTAGAGATAGTATGTTGACAATGTATTGAGGAGAAAGTAAAAGTAACAATAGCAAACACTGCAAATGAAGTACATTCACAGAGGAATACAATTATTAGAAACGAGAATCAGCAGGAAAAAGCCTTTAACAGCCAAGCAGTTTCCCAAGATAGCAAAACCACATTCATTTCAGGTATTTCAACACAAGGAGAGAAATGTCACCAGAAAACAAAAGAAGTTGGGTGACAGGAAAGAAAAAAGACAAAAACATCTGAAATAATAGTTTCTGAAAAACAATTTGGTTTTTCAACATACCTGTTTCTCGAGTGTGACTATCATCACAGATGTGAAGATCCAGACGGGAGATGAGAAGGTGATAGGAAGACTCTTTCATATCATGTTTTTCAAAATACTGGCTGATTGCTTTATGGCTACTCCCAAATGACTGAGGCCAGGATTGTTGGGCACTGGGAGCAGGAGGTGTAATCTACAACAGAGAGAAATTTAGGCTAAATATATCCATTCTAAAACAAAGGAATCATGGTTTTATATTTTATATGCATAACAGAACAAATCATATTAGGAAATCATAAATGGTATTCTGCAGGACTAGTAAGGAAAATTGGGAGTTTGGGTAACATTAATACATTGTAATGTTTCATATCCAAATCACACAATGAACTTGTCAGACTGGAAATTTGGGATTCCGTGTATTTACTGTATCAACATGTGTAATGTACATCTTGATTTGCAATATGGAAAATATGACTAATGCAATTCACTCATTTTGGAAAAACATGCTTGAGATTTAACAGCTGAAGCACACTGGATAAGAACCAAAGAAACATGACTGAGAGGAAAATAGCTGCCTGCACGATTCTTTAAACACTTCTCGAAGAACTCCAAGAAAGTTGTTGTAGGTTGTCAGTTTGAAAGATATTATTGAAAACAAAATTCTGTCCTATTAATAGCAGAGTGTCTACACAATCTTGGCATTAATTGAATGTGTAATAAACATCATTAAAAAGTATACAAATTAAGGAGTGATTTAAATAGAGAAACAAGAAATTATGCCAGAAATCAATACAATGAAACAGAGGTAGGATAATATTTTATATATGAAACATCATTTAGAGGAGTACAAATAAAGAAAGAACCATGATTATGGAGAAATAAATTTGTCAAAGAGCAGTCTATTTCATGTATGCTTTTCCTAAGGCAGCAAAACTTCTGAAGTAATCAAAGATGTATAATGTTTCGGCAGGTTTTGGGGCCAAAATTATGGATTTGTGTATGACCTGTGGATAAGTTGAGAGTTATTTCATGGAGAGGAGAAAGCAACAGCAGCATCCTAGGGGTCAGCTACCCCTGAATGCTGCCACTATTTTCCCATCCAGGCATTCAAAAAGGCCAGTGCTTCTTTTGGGCTCACCTGTACCAGACGAAGCTCTCATCTTTTGCTACTACTCAGAAAAGGGAATGGCTCCTTTTTTGGATAAAATTTAAGTTATAGTAGTTACACTGAACCTGTGGATGTCAGCCCAGTTTTGGGGGGAGTCAATTTTTTAAATAAAATTTCTAGACATACCTAAGTATATACAGTACCCCTTACATCTAGTATAAACAGCTTTGCTGTTCTTGCTAAGCTGACATTATTGAACACTGTAATAGGAATGGTGAATAAACCACTTACTTGGACAGGTTCAGGAGCCATGCTTTTCCTCTGCTGGGCTGATTTCTTCATGGCTTCACTCAAAGACTCTGCATACTTCATCATTGCCTTCAACTGAGAATCAGTCAGCACCCACAGCAAGTCATCAAGGAGGAACATGAGTTTAGAGGCCACCACATTGCAATCCTTTGTCTATTTCATAAACAAAATTAAATTAGAACTAATTTATTTCCACTGCTATAGAAAATTACAGATATGATTAAATTGCTCTCTCTCTAGACAACAGATCAAAAATAAAAGAGCAAAGCAATTCCTTTAAGAGATCACGTATTTTCTAGATATTTGGTGGGAGTTATATTTTTCTCTATGCAGAGAAGTCATCAGTTACCTCTTTTATCTGAGGGCCCTTCCAGATAAGCCCTATATCCCAGGACCTGATCCTAGGTTTTCTGCTTTAAATAGAATTATATGAGTCCACACTGCCAGATAATCTGGGATAAACAGAAAACCTGGGATCAGATCCTGGGATACAGGGACTGTCTGGAAGGACACTGAAGAAGAAAGAAACAAGATACAATGTAAAACTGGATAGTGCTTAAAATGTCTTATGTAGAACACACTGCCTTAAATCCAACTGCTAATCTCAATTACAGTGCATACATGGAATCAATGGGAATTTGGAAAATGAATGCTTAGATGAACCCTGGTGATTCAATGGATTTACTACAGTTGGGACTGACATCTGGATTTAGGTCACTGTGCATATTTTTCAACTCCCAATGTTATGGTGACTATTCTAGATGATAATCAAATTAACCTTTTTTATGAAAGTCAGAATCTGCATAGCTATGACCATGCCAGGTTCCAGAAATGGGTTTGCAGCACAATATATACTGAAACTTTATAAACAAGGTGGTGTTTTTAATAAGCAATCAACAAAACAGAAGTATAAACAAAATGCTTAGGAAAAATAGATGGTTCAACAAATAAATTAATACTGTTGGCATTGGCCCAAGCAGCTTCTAATCTTGTTCCTCATCCTCTGCTGGAATGTTAGAGTGAACACCTGATATTCACCCTAACAGTCCATGAATCCCCCCTAGCTCACTTTTAAGGGAGAATACAGTGAAATGAACATACATGTGGGTGTGCATACACAGAAATAAGCACATTTTCTTTCCAGAGAAAAATGTAATTTTCAATAATTTATTCCAGGTACAGAAGATGGGCTTTCTAGTTGCAGATGATCTAAAGTTATTTCATAAGCTAAGAATTTAATGTCTCTGATTTTTAGCAGAAGATCAAAGTATGCCAGAGTTATACAGGTATTATCAAACACATGAATATTTTGTCCAGCTACACTTTCCAGCAGAGTATATTCACCTTTCTCTTAAGAGATATTTGGATTCTGCCCTGATTTGTAATAAGTCTCAGGGGAGTGGTGATAGGATCTTGATCTCCATTTTCTGTAGCATCGGCCTCTATTCGGAGAGTCTGCCAAGTGAGTTCTTTAAATGTTAGAACCTACCAAGAAGGAAGAGAGGAGAGACACAAAGTCAAAATAAGGAAGTCATACTTAGTTTCTAAGCAGAATATATTCACATCATTTAAATAAAAGACAATACTGAGATTGATACAGGCAGGAGCCACTGAGCATCGATGCTGTGACTCTACAAAAATGTGTATAGTATTTACTCATGATCCCAAATCATCAAAAGCTTGAAAGTCTACAGAGGTGATTGCAATCCTGAGGTCATCTGCATACAGTCTTACCTCTCCCCTGTGTGAATCAGTGATACGGGTAAAGCGCAGATCACTCTGCTGCCAATTGGGGTTGACACTGTATCCTTGAAGCTGCCACAATTCAAAAGAAGCATGGAATGCCTTGGAGTGGATCTTGATGGTGATGGAATTGACAACAATAAACATGCCTTCCACTACCTTTTCAGCAAAGCCATATTCACTGTAGGAAAAAAAGACAGCTTTAAACAGAACTGAAAGATTTAGCTCATCACAACACAAAACATGGCTGAGGGCTGGGCTGTAGCACAGCTGGTTAATCACTAGCCGCAATGACCGGAAGGTGGCAAGTTCGAAGTCCTAGTCAGGTTTGAGCTCCCGCCTGTTAACAGCCCAACTTACCGTTCACCTAAGCGGTTCGAAAACAGCTGAGCTTTGAGCAGAGAAATTAGGGATCACTTAAAGCAGGGAGGTTAATTTATGACACCATAAAAATGTTGGAGATCAAAGAGCAAAGAGGAAATAATACGATCAAAAGGCTCGGCATCATAGTGGATAAAGTGACAGCTTGCTCCTGTGGCCAGAACCAAGCAATCTCCAGGAGTCGAAGTTGGAAGAAATTCTGAATTACCTCTGTCTGTATGTCTTGTATGTATAAAAACAGCATTGAATGTTTGCCCTGTATGTGTGTATTGTGATTTGCCCTGAGCCCCTTCGAGGTGAGAAGGGCAGAATATAAATACTGTAAATAGATAGATAGATAGATAGATAGATAGATAGAATAATAGACTAGACCTTGAACCTAGATTTGCATGCTGAAGATAAGTTCCAAGGTTGTATCTTGAACCATGTTGCAGCATCAAGGACATATTTGATTTCTCCCTAATTATGAATAAATCAAAATTATGAAGGATCGGAATTAGATGTATACATCAGGCTTTAAATATTTATAAACAATAATTATTTGATGCTTCAGCAGTAACTAGAGGTGAGCATATTTTTCTGTGTGTGTAGTATTAAACCTCTTTAGAGACATAGCACATTGAACAAGATAGTGTCATAAAATTTTAGGGTCGGAAAGGGCAAGATGGTTAAAATATACAGAATGTTCTACACTTCAGCTATGCAAATACTGACTCAAATAATCCAGAACAAAGCATGTCAGCAAAACTTCAAGGTAAAGAAGGTGTATTGCACCCAAATAACTACATCAAGTGAGTTAAGACATAAGTCATAAAGGAAGATCAATTATTATGACAGTTTACACATCAGATCTGCCACTTGTGACTTTTATTATGTGAAAGTCATGCTCATCTTAAGGCTGAGTTTGAAAATACTATGTGTTTGCAGAAGTAAGGAGACTCAATGTATGCCAGTCAATCCCTCAATAAATTCCCAAGTACCAACAACTTCACAGCAAAAACAACAACAAAAAACAAACAAACAAAAACAAAAACAAAACACACAAACACACAAAACCCTGCACCTTAAATTCAAAACTATTGATGTTTAAATTAGTTCTACTTTCTCATTTAAACTGGGAAAGTAAAACTAGTGCCTAACATTGCAGGGATTGTAAGACTGATTGTAGTCAGTATTAACCTTTGGCCTGAAGCAAGTGCAATGGGTGACTGTCCATTTGGTGACCGGGGTTCCTCACATGTTCGCATCTCCACTTCGACTTTATCCAAATACTGTGAACACAGGGAAGTGAAACAAGCATGAAGAAATTACTACTTAAGAAGAAAGCACAATTACTGTATTTCAGGGCGGAAAACAGTTTGGAAACATCTTGAGATAAGAATTACACACAGTAAGTTATTGTTATCCTTGGATTCAGGGCAAATTAAGAACTGCTTCTGATCATACAAAATTTCTATACAATAGATAACTCTGTTATCAAGCTGTCATATGTTTAATATGTTACATGCATTTGGTGAAAAAGAGTTGTGTCTACAAAAGCTTATTCTACCCACTTCTTTCTGAGGTGCTACAAGATAGATCTCTTGCATACTTAAAAAATTACTTTTACTGTACTTTTATTCCTGGTCCAAAAAATCCCAGAAGTTAAATACTAAATTGTATCCTTAAAATTTATAGTAATTAAGGACAGAATTTTATGTTAGATGTAAAACGGAAAGAGTTTTAATCAATCTATTGGTTTAAACGATATTCAGTCAATCGTCTGAATACCATCTCCATGTTAGATATTTATTCCTGTAAATGTTTAAAATGTTACTCCCACAAAAACTGCATTCATCCAATATTCACATTTGTGGGTTTACCACAGATGAAAGTGATTTACCAAAAAAAAATTGTTTTAACTCTTTCCTTCTATTGTTTTTGTTGAGGAAAAATAAGCAAGACTGCCCAGAAGTGACCTTATAATATCAGAAGATGCTCCTAAATCGAGGAATATAAAACCTAAGGAAACATTGGGATATCTTGCAAGTAGTTTAAATTCCATTCCTTCCTTCCAACATTCTAATTTTCATCACAAGACTTACACAGAACTACACGTGTGAATTAAAACAATAATGTGGGAAAGAGCCTCAAAGGCTAAAACCAATCTACCCTTCAGGAAGAGGGATTTCACACCCTTAGTTTCCAATATTTTTTAAAGCAAGGACATTACCAGACAGATTGGGTGAGTCTTCAACTTTGTCCACTGAATCTGTAACAAGAAAAATGATGTTCAATGAACAGAGACTGATGCAAGGGTTAAACAGATTCAGGGTGACATTAATAGGATAAGTGCTCCTTATTGAAAAGTGGCACTATAGAAGTAGCTCCAAGGAAATACAAGCTCAAGGAGGACAAAGTGATTCTTCATCAAAAGCCACTCCATGCAAATGAAGAAAGATGCTAAAGGACAAGGGGTGCTTCCACTAATTAAAATTTAACTGGATTCAATTTAACTATTATAATGAGCGCCATGTATAAACTTTTTAAAGATTTTAAAAATAAAGTGACTAGGCTGATAAAGGAATTGTGTAATTTCCCATTCCAACTATTTTTTAAAATACTCTAAAAGTTCAGAGAACGCTTCTGTAGAAATAATAGAATGCAACTTTCCTCCTTACAGACTGCTCTAACACCTCTTTTTAAAGGTTTAATAAATGTGCTAATAAGATTAGGGCTATTTTGCCTTTTTTCATAACCAACTTTGCTATTGCAGGCCAAATCCTGAGATAAGTGAAACGTGAGCATTCTAGGGGTTCAAATTAGTCACATAAGAGTACATTGAGAATACAACAGTTTATCCCCTTATGTTTGTTTTACATTTTAACAAGGGCTATGCTTATGTAAATTTGTTACTGAGGATATTGACACTCATAAAAAGGAACTAAAAAGTCCTTCAAATTCAATGTCAAAGAAGCAAAATAAAAATCAGCAAGTTTATCACCATCATGGCTTTTCCATTGGTTTATTGAGAGTGAAACAGAAATCTCCAACAGTAAAACTTGCAATTAAAACAAGTTGAAAGCATTAATACCCATGTCTGAAAGCACGAACATGAGAAACAGCTTTACAGCAGGTAGCAGATTTCACAGAGTTTCTACTGTGAGAACAGGAGAAATCAAAGCTTCACTTTTCATTCGCAATCTCCTAAGCCATTTTGCATGAGGTCTGTGCCACTACGCCTAATCCTAATGGAGCTTAAATGATTACTCGCTTACATCAACTGAAAAATCAATTTCCTGCTACAAAAAAGCTTGAGGGAATATTTTTAAAAAGAACACATTATGCTCTGTTATCTGTATGCAAATGTACAATTGAAACTATTAATGTGCAACTGTGACTATTTAATAAATTCTTTGCAATTTTACCGTTAAATAGAACAATTGCAGATGTGAAGCCTAACAATGTACCACCAATGGAAATAGAATGTGACTAGGCTGCTTGTACTTTCTGAAGCACCTGGGCTTGAGAGCTTGATCCTCTTGTGCCAATTACTGCAACAGAGCTCATGGCACAATTACAGGAAGATCAGCAACTTGGATCCAAAACTGATGTAGTTGGGATAAACAAGCCTTGTATAGTATTAAAGTCTCAAATGGCTAAAAGTGTGAAATGTCTTCCATATTGTAAATGTTTCTGCTGATTTTAACTCACCCTGATGGAAGCCTTGTTACAAAATACCCGGGTAATGGCTAACCAGGTGGGCAGATCCAAGACATTCTGCAGAACTTCTTCATCCAGTTCAAGGTTAGTCAGTTGCCCCTGCCCTTTCAGTGTACTTAAATTGATTTTATCCGGGGAGAGGTTTTTTGTAAACCTGTAGCCAAGAACACAGAGAGGAAAGGATGATGGTTTACTTGGCTTATTGGGTATAAGAACAGAATAAGGTTACAATATGGGTTAAATTTAATTCCAGCAATGAACCTAATAGGAGGGCATGCAACACATCAACATGTAAGTTTCAATTAATCCATCACCTGTAAAACAAGGTAAGAATTATGATGTGAAAATATGTACTTCTAAGGCAGTGGTTCTCAACCTTCCTAATGCCGCAACTCCTTAATACAGTTCCTCATGTTGTGGTGACCTCCAACCATAAAATTGTTTTTGTTGCTACTTCATAGCTGTAATTTTGCTACTGTTATGAATCATAATGTAAATATCGGATATACAGAATGTATTTTCATTCACTGGACCAAATTTGGCACAAATACCCAAAACGCTCAAATCTGAATACTGGTGGAGTTGGGGGGAATGGATTTTGTCATTTGGGAGTTCACCTACAATCAAAGAGCATTCTGAACTTCACCAACAATGGAACTGAACCAAACTTGGCACACATAACTCCCATGACCAACAGAAAATACTGGAAGGTTCTGGTGGGCATTGACCTTGAGTTTTGGAGTGGTTGATCACTTCCATCCAGAGAGCACTGTGAACTCAAACAGTGATGGATCTGAACCGAACTTGACACGAATAATCAATATGCCCAAATTTGAACACTGGTGGAGTTTGAAGAAAATAGACCTTGACATTTGGAAGTTGTAGTTACTGAGATTTATAGTTCACATACAATCAAAGAGCCCCTTGAACCCTCCAACGATAGAATTGGGCCAAACTTCCCACAGAGAACCCCCATGACCAACAGAATATACTGGAGGGATTTGGGAGGAATTGACAGTGGTTTAGGAGAGATGCAGTTCATCTACATCTAGAGAGCATTGTGAACCCAAACAATGATGGATCTGGACCAAATTTGGCACAAATGCCTGACATGCTGAATTCTGGGAGTTGAGGTTCACAAAATTCAGAGAGCACTCTGTACCAAACTGGTGAGGGAACTAGTAAACTTGCCACACATACCCAACATGCCAAACTTTGAATACTGGTGGGGTTTCGAGGGGAACTGACTTCAGAAGTTGGGAGTTATAGTTCACCCACATTGATAGAGAAATGTGCACCCAACTGATGGATCTGGACCAAACTTTGCATACAGACCCAACATGGCCAACTGTGAATACTGGTGGGATCTGGGGAGGTTTGACCCACGATTTTGGGAGTTGTAGTTCACCCACATCCTTACGCATTTTCTAATGGGAGAATAAATAAAAAACAAAAGACTGACTTTTTCTAAAAATAGCATTACAAATTACCTAAGCTGCTTCTGCTTCTCCTCCTCCTCCTGATGCTGCTAGACCACTCTCAGCACTCAGGCGCTTTCCCCTCTGCCTTGAAGGGACTTGCTAGCATGAGACTCCCTCCAGCCTCATGCGTTCTCCCTCGCCCGCACATGCACACCATGCTGCCATGTGTGGAGCATGCCTGCTCTCCCCTGCCTGCTTGGAGTCCAAGAAACAGCCATATCCTTCGCTGTGAGGCCAGTCACTCACAACAGGAGGAAGGCTTTAGGTGGGAGGATTTGTCATCTGTTTCCAAAAAGGAAGAGAAGGTCAAGGGGAGAGATCTTCAGTCTTCTCTGCCAAAGGGGGTCCTATAACCATCAGAAATATGTATTTTCTGGTGGTCTTTGGCGACCCCTCTGTCACTCCCCTCACAACCCCCTCCCTGGGGTCCCAGGTTGAGAAACAATGTTCTAGAGCATTTCAGTACAGGATGGAAGTGAAGATGATAAAGAATAGAACATATATTTTAAAATTACACTGTAAAGCTAATACATACAACAAATAAATCTATGAGAAACGTAATGATTCTCTCTTAATTATTAATTTTTCTTTGAGCAACTGAAGTTGTTTCCTGTTCACTGTCTGCTAACCAGTTTTTAGATATCTAGGAATGGTTCAAATATTGGTGAAAAATATGATTATAGAGGGAAACTCTTTTACTGGAATTAAATTGACTTTGTACATAGAGAATGTATACAGTAACCATCAGAGTAAGAAAGATGATTTTGTTGAATTCTATCTTTGAAAATTATCCTTGGGATTCTGCTGTGAAATTCCGCTTTTTCTCATTCTGATGATAGTCCTATACTAATTTCGAAGAAAACTGCAAAGACTCATCAACTAATCTGTTATTGTCTTTGTTGACAGGTTCTGTTTAATTCTTCAAAGTGACTTATCTGTAATGACAACAAAAGTTCTGCTATTTTTCCATAACCATATATAATTACTATAACTGATTTTGCTCACCAGAGTCCTTTGTACAGAACACATTGGCCAATGTTTGCTCGGGCATTTTCTCTAAATCATCACCTGGATTGGCTGTACGTGACCATATGGTAGAAGGCAGCAAGGTGAACAACCCCAAGAAAGACTCGCTGAGGCATTGTATAAGTCGATGGAGGGAGAAAGATTACAGCTTCTAAAGGTAATTATAGTAACTATGGAGAGTCAATGTGGTTCAGTGGTTTAAACACTGAATAGGATACTGGTTTGAATTTCCCACTCACTCTGGAAACTCCCTGGGTGACTTAGGACAAGTCAGAACCTATCTGTTTCTGAGGAGGGCAAAGATAACCCCCTTTCTGAAAAAGTAATGGCAAGAAAACCCCACTATAGATTTGCCTTAGTGTTGCCATTAGTCACACAACAATAAAACCAACAAGTATTCAATAGGGCATAAATATCTGACATGCAACAGAACCTGTCTGATCATGGATGATAAGCAGGCTCAGCCCTGGTTAGTGCTTGGATGGGAGACCCACCAATAAATCTCAGGTGCTGTAAGCTATGTTTCAGAGGAAGGAAATGACAAAATTTTCTCTGAGTATTACTTGCTTAAGAAAACTCTATAAAATTCATCATGAAATCAATCAAACCATCATAAATCAACAGGCATCATATACACACACAATGATGTTGCAGAAATGTAACCGTATTAGTTTATAGTATCAAAACAAACATAAACTGCGTGACAATGATTGGGGGTTCGGTGTGTGGTAAATGCTTTGTTAAGTAGTGGTGTCAATCACTTTGAAAGAGTGACCTTCTCCTAAAAAGCCCTCTCTCGACTCAAAGGCATATGAGAAGTACCACTTGATTACTATTGGGCATTATGGGATGTTGGAAGATCCTTCTTCAGTCTCATGGAAATTTTGCGATGCAGCAGTGTTGTTGAGCCACAATGACCCCCCACCCCACAGACCATCTATTTATTATATATAAAATGTAGAAACTTCTTTATAAAATCTAGCAAGATGTAGCCCAGAGACAGTCACCTCCATAACCCTGCTGAGATAATCCCTTGAAAACAAGGTTGGAGAAATTCCTCTGTTTCCCAGGCCAAAAAATTAGCAAAATGAATTGTATGTATATGCAGAGATAAGTGATTTCCCATGTCAGCCCAGATAAAGCCAAACTATTTGTATAGATATATGGTCCACTTGAAGCTGAGAGATTGCTGCCCATGGGAAAAAAAGCTGACTATGTGCATTTGTTAAGACTCTTTACTGACAGCCAAGCCTTTAAATGACGAATATCATCACTTTTTGTTCAGGAGCCTCACCCTTTTGTCTATGGAAACTTCTAGGGAAGCCCTTTGAAGGCTTGCCTGTGAGCTGTATGTTGTGCAGGCCTACCCGAAAGGGAAGAGATATGTAACTTGAAAGTACTCCTGGATCCACTTCTGTCCTTGGAGGTCTAACAGACTGCCAGATATATTTTTTCATAGATAGGTATAATCTAAATACAGTAGTGATCTTACAATTAGGCTTTTGTAATGCAGTCTACTTGGGGTTGTAAGATGACTCAGAAACTGCAGACAGTTTCACAATGTACCAACTAGATTGCTTACACAGCAACAAAATTGCTTACAATCTAGTATATAGAAACCACACAACACTTACCTTGAAGTACCGTATTTATACGATTCTAATGTGCACCTTTTTTGGCTAAATGGCCCTGCCAAAATTGGGCTGCGTATTAGATCTGCATAATGCGAATCTAATTGAATGCTTGCCAGAAGCCGCAGCCTCCTTGGTGTTGGACACCAGAGCTGGGAAGGCACCTCTGAACCAATCTCATACACCAGAGTTCACTATAAGAAAAGCAGTTTATTGAAGAATAAAAAATGGCTTCAAAAGTAGTATAATATTGTCCATAGTAAGAGTCCTTTAAACTTGGAAAACAGGAATCTAAACAACAAGTTCAGGCAAACAGTAACTGAAGACTTGGCACACAAAGTGCATCCAGGGAAACAGGAATGCATAAAACCATGACAAAAATCCAAAAGTTACAAAAGTCTGTGATTCCAAAATAATCCAGGAACAGCAATCGAGGCACATGAAGTTACAGGAATAAAAACTTAAAAATGAAATTCAAGCCACAAGAAGTTACAGGAATATAAATTGGAAACATGAAATCCAAAACACATGAAACTTGAACATGAGAAAGGAATTGCTGTCTTAAACCTAATGTTGATTCCTCTGAGGAATCAGCCTCAGTTACCCTCATATATATTTCAAAAAATTATGCCTTTTCCCTTGAGAAAATTCAGCTGGATTCTTCTTGTCTATTAATCTTTGGGAACGACGTCTTCCCTCGGCCAGATGTCTCTGTTGACAGATCTGACCCCTTCTATCGAAGGAGGCATCCTTTCCTGGATCCCCAATTAACACATTCTTCTCACATTCTGCCCTTGATTCCCTTGGGAAAGCTAACACAAGCCTGTCAGCCTCTTCCTCTGTCTGTACTGGAACATCTAATGCAGGCTTGACCATCCCAGAATCCTCAGCTTCATCATGACTAACAGCACTCTCCTGCCCAAAATCCCCATTTCCAGTACCCTGTGGGTCTGCAGAAGCTTGGTCACTATTCTCTGAAATCTCAGGCAACGGAACAAACACAGGCTGAACCACAACACTTGGCTTGTCAGGGCCGCTGCCTCACCAGGACGGGCTCCCTCGGCGGCCCTTGCTGCAGGCCCCAGGAGTTGAGGAGAAAGTGGAGAAGGAGCAGCCTCTTTGGCTTCCCGGGACCACTGCTTCAGCGTCTGCAGCAAGCGACTAACAAGGGGCCAGCCCTGGCAAAGTGGTGGCCCTGGCAAGCCAAGGAAGCCGCTCCTCTCCTGGCTTCGTGGTTGCAGCTGCCTTCACCTTTTTTCCCTCTGCTCCTTTGGGTCTGCAGTAAGTGGCTGGCATGGGAGTTCCCCCTGGTGAGGCAGCAAAGGTTGAGGAGGAGCAGTCTCCCTGGCTTGCTGGGGCCGCTGTCTTGTCAGGGCTGGCTCCCTCTAAGAGCACAGGAACAACACCTTTTTGGCCAAGTTACAAAGAGGGCACTTTTTGCTGTTGCACATTACATTTGCCAGCAAATCCCTTTTTTGTTTTTGTTTCAGGGTCTTGAAAATTGAGGTACACATTAGATTCAATGGCGCACTAGATCCGAGTAAATACAGTAATTGTACTGATTCCCAATATATTCTTAAGTTCTACTAAAAGTCTAATAATCTATTTGCTTGTTGAAATTATCATTGATTCTTGCAAATCCTTTTGAGCACCAACCATGAGTAGTAGTAATGCACATTGAAAGTTGCATGCAGATTAAGGAAATCTATCAAAGGGAGGGAAAGAAGTGCTCCTACCTAAAAAATAAATAAGGCTTCATCCACCCCTATCAAACAAAGGAACATAAGAAGTTGATTTATTTTGTGTCAGACAAAGCACCACCCAGTTCTATATTGTTTACACTGACTGGCAGCAAACTACTTATGGTTTCAAAAAGGAGACTTTTTCATCCTATTTGGAAATATCAGGAGTAAACCTATAATGTTTGTCATGGAATATATGAGCTTTACTACTGAGTAACAACCCACCTTCACAGATACAGAAATTTGAACTACCATGCAAATGAACTGACTCTTCTTGCTACAACTAGAAATCCAAGGAAATAAGTATGAGAGAAAATAGCCATATTCCCAAGGCAGTTAAAAGAATGTGTTGATTTGGAGTGCCTGATTTAATTGGTTTTCTTCAGTGTCTAAAGGGTTCTCCCTCCCGTACGGGCAAAATAAGGATAGGAAATGAGTCACAAGTGAACAATTTCAGCCTTTATTTCTCCTAAATCAGATGAAATCCTAGGTCTCGCAAATCTGCAATGAGCAGAGTAGTAGCTCACACTGAAAAGAAATCTATTTATAGTGCCTATCATATCATTAACATGATTCAGCATCATGCTGAGATGGCGTAATAAGGCTGTAACCAGTCTCAGCATGGTCACAAGAGCTGCAAACAAACAAGAAAGCTGAGATTGCATTTTTGTGACCTCCCCCATCCAAACATATAACTATACAGATATATGTTCTCAACTAGAAATAACTCAGTACACAAATTACACAATCATATATCTAAGCACCATGCGATACAGAATGAGTAATTATTGTTTGTCTGTTTTCTAATAACAAAAAAGCATTTCATACACATTCCTCCATTCTAATTCTAATTCTTCACAACCACATAGCAGGTGGAGAAGAAAAGGCCCTTTTGTTGGCAAGAGTAAGATTAGATTCCCATGTTAATCATGCCCCGTGGTTCTTTCATTTCCCTTTCCTGCATAAATGCTACTCCATTGTAAAAAGCACAAAGACAGGCTTCTGCAGGTCTCTGCCAGGAATCCAGGGGGAAAAGAAGAGCAAACAAGGGCTATTCTCATTCAGCGTGGGTCAGAGGCAGATTCAGTGCCAGGCTTGGCTGCTAGAATAGCTTGTTGAACAGACAGCTGAAAAACAGCTGAAGGCCAATTGAGGCAATTCATACATTCCATTATGCGCAGAGTATGCATGTGTGAATGGAGTATCACCTGAGAAAGATTCTATCACAACAGAACCTTCCTTGAACAGAGAAATTAGAAAAAGTACTTCCCTGTGCACGAATACTTTTGCCATAGCACTGTAGATACTACCAGTGACAGGATCTTGGTCTTGTTGGATATGATATGGACAAAACAATATAGATATACACATAATTGTAGCTAGAACTGTGTGCCATTTATAGAAAAAGAGTAGTGACTGACAATACTGTAGGCTTTGTGAGTTCATAAAACTATACTGAGTTTAAAAAATGGATGAATATACTTGCACTAATATATAGCCGCTTCTGTAGCAAATATATTCTGCTGTGAACAGACAAGCTATACAATGTTCTCTAATAATACTACATCACTTGCAAAATATCAAAGTAATGAAAGTAACTAATCTGAGCTCCTATTATCAGTGCAACTTTGTAGGCGTCACATAAGGTTGCCTACAAAAGAATAGAGATAAAAGAAAGACTGCTTTGCCTAGTCTTCAAGCTGCAGAGCTGAAGGCAGACTACTTGTCTTCCTGCCAGTTTCCCAGCCTTACAAACTAGGCAGGGATCCAAATTGTTCCACCCAGCTGTGCCAAAATCCAATGTTCCTGTATAGATTGAAATATGGAGTCATAGGAAACTGTACTTCACAATTTCTCATTAACCAGTAGAGTACAGCTCAAGGGTGCCAACAATTTTCTATACATTACTTGACCCCTTAACAGAAGCACCATTTACAGAGTCCACTAGAATATGCCAACAAAGCAAGGATAATTCTTTGTAGATCTGTAAGCAGACAGTTTACATGCAGTCCCATTTTTTTTCCTGCATTGGTGATTCATATTCTCTTGCAAGAAACAAATTTATAGTTCTGCTTTGTTTTCTCATAAGTTTCAAATGATTAGGCCGGGGGGGGGGGGGGGTTGCTGAGGTTTACCTGCTCTAGCATTCCAGATACTTTGAAAGCTCTCAAACAAGGTATGTAAAACATAGTCTTCACTGGTTGCTTACACCCAACATTGAGAACGTAGTATCAAAGTACATCTACTGAATTTCTTTGGTATGTAAATTTACAATATGCCAGGAGAGAACTAGAAGTATCCCCTCTGATGCTGCCATCCCCTTTCCTTTTGTGTTCTGTCTTATATAGGTGGTGGGGGCCAATGAACTCTTTTTTGGTATTGTTTTTCTTGTGAACAGTGACGTACAAAGATTGAGCAATATGAATGATTGATTATGACAGCAACAATAACAATCCTTCACGGACACAAGTTTTTACTTCTGTTCAGACCACCTTGACTTAATTAGCCACTGAAGGACAGTATAACTCTTTCAAAATAAAAAGTGATCACGTTAATCCTTATGAATCAGCTTTCTTTCAACTATGAAAGAAATTTAGTAATTGTTCTCTATAACAGCTGATTAATGGAAAATGCAGTCTGAGCCATGGCACATGCACAATAGAGGACCCCAGAGGCAGTCGAAGTGGCCAGCTTCTGATCAAAGGAAATTTAGTATAATGCCAAGTTTTTAACTTTGTTGTTTTTCATACATTATAACTGTATTCTCAGTCTACTTCTGACACGATAAATAAAATAATGGAAAATGGGGGCTGTATTAATCAAGCTCAGGGAAACAGCCAACTTGTTTTGCAATGAGCTAAGGAAAGAATCACTGAAAATCAAGAATAGGCACCTCTATGAACAATCTCACCCCACCCCTTTCTCTCTTGCTTCCTGTACCAAAGTTTATCCCATATAGAAAGACGCCACTGTTCTCAGGGGTGGGGAAGCCACTAGATATTTAAATTCATTCTGTAAGACTTTCTTTGGATGGAAGCCAGTGCATTTGAACTTAGTACTTGAGCTCTCCTCTCAGTAGCCATAACTAAACCAATGAAAGTGGACTTTTCAAAGACAAAACCTAGTTCTATATTTGATAGAAGATACTACTTGATGTATTTTAAGTAGCCAACATTTTGAAGTATGTATGAAAATTAGATTTGTATTGCTGTATTAAGATGATACATGTTATGCTTAATATTTCCTCCAACATTTCCTCTGGATAATGAGATGTGCATTAGCATCAAACATTTTAATATTGTGTTATCTTCTATAGGTCAACTGCCTAAAAGGAAGGAAGGAAGGTCTTTTGACACAAAGTCTGTGTTCGGAAGTTGGAGTGATCTCTACCTTACAGCTCTTGCAGCAGATACAGGAATAACCAAGTTACCAATAGGCTCTTTAGGTTTGTTCTTAAGTTGAATTTGTATGTTAGTCAGAAAAGGGACATTTAAGTGTAACACCAGCCGTGTGTGTGTGTCATGAATACTTTTTAAAAATTAAAAAGATTCTTTTATTCCGTTTCCAGTGAGACAGAGTATATCACAGGCACTTTATAGAGAAAGAAGACAGACACATTGACTATAGCTACATTGGTTACACAAACAAAGGGGATGCTACATTCTACTCAGCATTCACACACCATTCATTCATGCATACACTACCATCCCTTCTGTCTCCTGGAGAAGAGAATCCAATTTAGGCAAATCTGCCATTCTGCCAAATGCGCGGTGAGTGACCAGACTCCTGTGTCTGTTACACTTTTGGATAGTAAAAAAAACCCCTTGCTGTTGTTGTTCCAAAAACTTGTAAATGAGTGTCAGGTTGTTTAAAACTAACCCATATCGACTCTAAGTTCTGGACAGATGTTGGCTTTTCTTCCTTAAGTGTTTTTTTTTACTATGTAAACATGTTGTTTTCAACCAAGAGTTAATCGTTGTCTTTGGTCATGTCAGCAGTTTTTCTTTATCAGCCTTTTGCAATTTTTCCAATGGAGAAGACATAAAGTAGTACCATAATATTGCTAAAGAACATATCTGTTTGCTATATTCTCCTCTTCGAAATGATTCCACCCAAAAATTAAAGACGTAGATTAAACTAAATTAGCAGAACAGATCACACTGCAAGCAACAATGGTGTGACAGATTCATTTCTGTTGGCTGACTGTATCTTTTTGTTCTGAAGGGTGTACAGTGTTCCCTCACTACTTTGGGGTTTGCTTTTCATGGACTTGCTGTTTCGCGTTTGCTTGTTTTTTAAAAAAATTAAAACACAAATAGCAAGGGAACGCTGTATACCTGTTATGTCTCCAGCGAAGAGGCTGCCTCCTCCCCCTCTTCCTTCCCTGATGAGGCCTTGTTTGTCAGGGAAGGATTTCCCTACAGCACCTCAGAGAAGAGGAGAAGGTCTTCCTGCCGGGTTCCCATGTGTCGCCCCAGGCCCGGGCTTCCATGTTTGGGTCAAGCAGGCTTCCCTGCCATAGCAATGATGGGCCTGAGCAAGGAACAGGGTGAGGCAGCCATGGCCCTGTCTTGGCAACCCCTCTGCTGCTGCTGCTCCTGCACCCTGCCCCACCTCTGGCCTGGAAGAGGAAGGCTGTGAGTAAAGGAGAGAGCGCACGGGAGTTGGAAGGGAGGAGGGAGGACCAGCGTGCAGGCAAAGAAAGGCGGGAGAGGCGTCAAGCTTGAGATTGTGTGTATGTGTGTGTATGTATGTATGTATGCATATATACACACACACACACACACACACACACACACTGTGTATATGTGTGTGTGTGTGTGTATATATATATATATATATATAGTGTCTCTACTTCGCGGGTTTTCACTTATCGCGTGTAGGGGTTCAGCGTGTAATTGTATCTTTGCCTCAGGCTTCTGAGTAAAATGATCAAGGTTCTGAACAGGATTCTATGTCTGAGTCTGCAGAGGTTTCAATGCATGAGTTAAATGATCAGATTCCTGCTGATTCTCAGGGGTTTGAGAATGGAGATGATCAAGAGAGTACTGTTAGCCAGAGTGAAACTGAGGATTCTGGGATAGTTGGCCAGAAGGCCAAATATGCTTTTGTGCAGGCAGAAAAGGAGGCCAAGGGAAATGTTGAACAGTCAAGGCCAGATACTGAAAGGAATGCACTAATTGGCAAACAGAGGGAATCAGGTTTTTACCGGAGAAGTCAGATTTATCAGGATCACCACCTGGAATTAGGGAGGAGGCGCTCCACAAGATTGAGAGAAGAGGGGTCAGGGAGAGGTTTCCCAAGGGAAAAGGAATGCTTTTGCTATAGCTTTGTGAATAAATATAGGGCCTGTGAATCTATAGTCTTCAGTGAGTCCAACGTTTGGTTTTCATGTACAACCATGTATTTGGCTTCATGCCTTGTATCCATGCCTTCAAGTTCATGCTGAAATTCCTGTATACTTCTGCCTTGATTTCATGTTCATGGTAAGATTCCTGGATGCTATTTGCCTTGGTTTCAAGTTCCTGCCTTTGGATTTATTGGTTCAAGTTCTCTCCTGTTTCTTCAAGGGACTTAGTTTTCTGGAAATCTTTTGGAACTGAAAGACTCTTATTCCTGTGGACTTGTGTATTGGATATTGGGACACTCCTGTTTCCTGTCTTGGATATCGACTGGAGTATTGCATTGCTCAATTGACTGCTATATGGTCATTTCACTATTACATGTTTGAATGCTTTTTACCTTTTTTGGCTATTCCTATATTAATCTTCAACAAACTGCTTTGCTTATAAGGAACATTAGTATGGTTACAGGTTCAAAGGTTCCATCTCCAGACTTGGTGTGCAACATTGCGGGTGGTCCCTTAATGTAACACCTGCAATAGGTGAGGGAAAGACTTGGCTGTTCAAGAAGGTGTTCGAACAAGAAGTGCAATGATTGGTAATGGCTATAGGAATGGAACAACGGAAAATGATACTGGATTGTGGTTTGGACGATGAGACGACGCGGAATGGTTTTCGTAGTAATGACGATGTTTTTGTATAATGCTGGATTGTGAATTGTTTTTATACTGTGTCTTGAATTTTGTTGTTCCTGTGTTGTACACCGCTGTGAGTCACCCCTGGGCTGAGAACAGCGGTATATAAGCAAAGTAAATAAATAAATAAGCACTGTATTGTGAAAGACAGTATAATTACACACTAAGAATTTTCAACGGAAAATAACATGCAAAGGATTTTTTAATATTCCAGAGATGGTGTCATTACATGACAGAAATACCATCCTTCCAATATTAATATCCCAACATATAGGTGTCTCTGACTGCTCTGATAGGAAGCAGCACTGGTTTCACAGAGCTGGAAAAAGCTTTGCAACACTAGGCCAGTTCAGATTGCTGTTTCATCTAAAGTGGTTAAAATAAACCTTTTGGATATCTATTTCCTGCATAATACTTCTGTTCCTTGCTAACTTACATAATAAAGTATAAACAGTGTTGATTATTTAAAAGCTGCCTTTTTATTTTCAGTTTTATCACCCTATCCTATTTATCCAGACCACAATATGATATGTAGAGGACATATTTGCTGATTCCACTGAGGCCAAGCCACTATTTCATTATGTTGTGGGAGGGATAAAACAGCCTTCTAAAAAAAATCTTAGAGAAAAAGGAGAATACAAATTAAATTAAGGGATCAATTAAACACCTTTCACTTCAATTAGTAAAATTAATACTATGAAAGTAATTTTAGTCTTTGTGTGTCAAATGTATCAAAATTTTCTGGACTAATTATTTCTGAAGTGCATACATGACCTGTTAAACAAAAATAGCATTTGATTACTGAATCTGAACCCAGGAATCTGTGTCACAACTTCATAAGCCACAATGTGGAGACTCCTTCCTCACTGTAAAATGATATTCCTTTGAAGAGCCAAGAATCTCTCTGGGTTGGCTCAAAGATCAATGCGTATGAAGAAGGCAATCCATAATTTCCAAACACTGACCAAAAAAGAAGCAGAAGCAGGTTGCAAGTCAGTAATAAAATTATATTGGGAAGGCTTCCGAATGAAGAGCTAAAAATAGGTCTGCTGGGGAAAGAAAGAGGACTAAGCCAATATTGAACATTTAACAAGAAGAAAGGAGTCTACTGGAATCAATGGAAATACACATGGAATACAAATGTAGAGTTTTAAACAAAAAGATGTATCAAAAACTCAGGCTGATGATATACTTGTGCAGCAATCAATCAAATTAAGAAATAGAATCTCTAAAGCAGGGGTCCTCAAACTAAGGCCCGAGGGCCGGATGCGGCCCTCCAAGGTCATTTACCTGGCCCTCGCTCAGGGTCAACCTAAGTCTGAAATGACTTGAAAGCACACAACAACAACAACAACAACAACAACAACAATCTTATCTCATCAGCCAAAAGTAGACCCATACTTCCCACTGAAATTCTAATAAATTTCTATTTGTTAAAATTGTTCTTCATTTTAATTATTGTATTATTTTAAGTGTTATTTGCACTACAAAGAAGATATGCATGTGCATAGAAATTCATTCTTTTTTTTTCAAAATTATAATCCGGCCCTCCAACAGTTTGAAGGATTTAAGCTGGCCCTCTGCTTAAAAGGTTTGTGGACCCCTGCTCTAAAGGGTGAGAATAGAGAAACATAACTAATCAAAATGAAATTAGTTTTAAATCAAAATACTAATACATCTTGAAAATAATTTAAATCTTTTACTCTAGAACAGGGGTCCTCAAACATTTTAAACAGAGGGCCAGGTCACAGTTCCTCAAACTGTTGGAGGGCCGGATTATAATTTGAAAAAAATAAATGAATGAATTCCTATGCACACTGCACATATCTTATTTGTAGTAAAAAAAACCTTTAAAACAATACAATAATTAAAATGGAGAACAATTTTAACAAATATAAACTTATTAGTATTTCAATGGGAAGTGTGGGCCTGCTTTTGGCTGATACGATAGGATTATTGTTGTTGTTAGGTGCTTTCAAGTCATTTCAGACTTAGGTTGACCCTGAGGGAGGGCCGGGTAAATGACCTCGGAGGGCCGTATCCGGCCCTTAATTTGAGGACCCCTGCTCTAAAACAACACCATAGTTCAGGAGCAATAATATATTTTCTGCATGAAATTATATTTTGACTTGACTGCAATGAATGTATCCAAAACATAACTTTACTCAGCCAAATGACAGATTGCCTGATGTTAAACATCTATTTGCTACCTTCCGAGGGCCCTAAGAGTGACAGACACAATTATTTAAATGAACAAGAGTTCCTACCCATATCAATTAATAATGATAGCTAAAACTTGCACCCTTTCCATTCCATTTTTAAACCATTTTTTAAAAGATGTATCTTTTACAGCTACGAATGTTGGGGAAGCTGTAGCCCCACAGATGGTGGCCCTCAACTTCCAACAGCTCTATAAATGCTCAAAGGCATCAGGCATCTTCTTGAGGGCCCCGTCGAATTTATAAGCATCATCAGGATAGATAATCCAACACTTTTCCCAGCAATTTGGGGAGGCAATCCTTCAGGCTGGATCTGGAAGAAGAGAAACGGATCCTTGCAGATCAGGGAGCAATGGGGTAGCTCAAGTCCGGGGCCCACTGTACAAACATGCATCTTCTAATCTAGACTATCATGCTAGGCAATTCAAAGTATTTTTATTATTATTCAATTTTTCCCCTTGGGCTCAGGATGCAGTGCTTCCAGTTGTAGCAACTGCTCAGATAAAACTGGGGGCTACATTGGCTGGCTAGCTTTCAAGCACACAGCACTGTTGTAAGATGAACCTTGAACCTTTTAGGAGTGGTAAAGCTGCCATTCACTAAAAGCTTACCATTACCCATTTTCAACAGTTTGGAGTTTTGTGGTTTTGGCACTTCCCTTCAGCTGCAACAGATATTTTAGGCAACAGTAATCTATCGTGTAACAAACTGTTGCAAATTCCCTAGGTACTAATATGAGTTCATAGTCTAAGCAGTTTTGAAGGTTAAGCTGATGAATTGAGTGCTACCTTCAGTAGTGGTGTGAAGGCTGCAAGTGATGTACACAACAGATAGAGATAATAATCTCTAAAAGGCAACTATAATTATATTTTACCAGGAGAACAAAGCTGGGAAATTCACAAAAGGGTAGTGAACTGTTGCGATTTTCTTTTTCTGTCTTCTCTGGAATATCTGCATTAACAAACCTGGCGTGTTCCTGATTTCTTTAACAGAAAATTTGGTACCAGCAGAAGAAATAACATGCAAACAATACTGATAAGTTCCCCTACCACATAGTTCAACATGCTTTACCAAGTGTTTCCAAATGCAGAGTAACTGACATAGGAAAATGGAACGACTACTAGACAATGAGACAGGACGTTTTTAACAAGGAGACACTATGAATTTATATTTTATTGATTTGTTTCGTTTTATTATATGCTATGTTTTTCATTGTATTTATGATATTGTAAGCATTGAATTTTACCCTGTTAACCGCCTTGAGTCGCCTATGGGCCAAGGCGGTGTACAAATACAGCAAATAAATAAATAAATAAATAAATGTTTAATCAATAAACAATATGCATGAATAAAATGCAACAACCAACATGCAATGTACAAGTAAACAAAACTATTCTGATTTTTCTACAGACCACTTGAAAATTTATTTGAAAATGTATTCAGGGATATTTATTTTTCTTCCATCAGCCTCAACTTAGCTTATGATTTCCATTTTGGTGACTATACTTATAGATGTAACCTGTTGGGGTAGTTGGTGAGGCAGTCATATCTGCTTTTCCCAACACAACGTGTACCTACTCCCCCCCCCACCCCCCAATGTTCTCTCTACTAAGGAGAATGGAACCAATTCCACCATATTTTTGCTCTCTCTGCACTGAGTAAAATCCCATTTTTAACCAGAAAGCAAACAAAGTTATCTTCCAGTTTACTTCTGGTCTAAACAAGACCTTTCCTGTGCCACAACACCCCACGACACAAAATTGTATCCTGGGTTGAGGGTTATTCTTAGCAGACCCTTTTTGAGAGGGAAATGAAAGTGCAGAGGGTCTCAAAAACAGTGTGAAAGAACCTTGTGGCCTGCACTTTCCCCACCACTATTCTACAAGCAAAGCATGTATTCCACTACCAAGTTACAACTTCTGCATCACAGCTAGAAGAATAAAAATGTACCAACTTTGATCCATTGCTTGTGGATCAGAGTTACTCCTATAAGTACCCAGTATCATTGAATCAAACTCGATATGGCTATATGGTTAACAATAATGTTTTTAATGGTTTTTAATTTAATGTTTTATTTACTGTGTAATGTTTTTATTGCAATGTTCTGTATGTTGCCAGCATCAAATTACTGCCATTGTAAGCCGCCCTGGGTCCCCTTCGGGGGTAGAGAAGGATCGGGTATAAATGTTTGAAATAATAATAAAAAATAAAGCAAAGTCTCATCAACTCTAGTATCCATTTCCTAATCCTTTCACTCTCATAGCAACAGAACAGCGACTTCCCTTTACCTGCCTGCACAATATATCGCTTATGGAAGAGGGAATGGGGTCATGAGTTTTAGTGTTTGCAATCTAGGCAAAGAAAATATTTGGAATGCATCATAAAATGGAGAAGAGGTTCAGCTGGGTCTAAAGACAAACTGTGCTTCTCAGAAGAACTATTACGAGATGGTTACAAATAGATCATTCCATATTGTGAGCCAAAGATATCTGTATTTCAAGTAAAAGGTCAAAGAGAGTGAGCAAACTCTGAAATGATTATGAGGCAACTAGTCTTTTACACTGATAATGTACTGCATAATTTCTGTTCTAAAACTAAGGGATAGTTGGAGTAAGGGAGCTCGTTGACATAGATCTTCCCAAACCTACCTCCACAATAATGGAAATCAGCTGGCTGACCAGAAAAGATTTTTCAAAGGGTGAGTGTGGCATGGTTTGGGGAGCCAGCTAGATTCAATTAAAATGATACATTTCTTGGTATGATGGAAGGCATTTGTCACATAGACAAAAGCGCTGATTGCAATATTCTCCAGAGTCTGGTATTTTAGTAAGTATGCATGTGCTTTCCGATTCATTTGTTTAGATCAGGGGTCCTCAAACTAAGGCCCTCACTCAGGGTCAACCTGAGTCCCCTTCGGGGTGAGAAGGGCGACATATAAATTGCATAAATAAATAAATAAATAAATCTGAAATGACTTGAAAGCACACAACAACAACAACACTCAAATCTCATCAGCCAAAAGCAGGCCCACATTTCCCACTGAAATACTAATAAGTTTATATTTGTTAAGATTGTTCTTCATTTTAATCATTGTAATGTTTTAAGGGGGGGGGGGGGTTGCACTACAAATAAGATATGTACAGTGTGAATAAGAATTCATTCATCCTTTATCCTTTTCTGCCAAAGAGTGCTGAGCCTCACCAAATGACTACTCTCATGATTCCATAGCACTGAACCACAGCAATTCAAGTGGTGTCACACTGGATTCATTCTACAATGTAGACACACCCTTACACTAACATATCATTCCTTTCTGGGCCTCAAAAAAGTCAAAAGAGAGAAAAGATTGCAAATTTCAAAACACTGCGAGATCTCATACTCAGGATATTTATACACTTTGTTACATAATTTAAAAAAAAAAACAAACGAACACCTGATTCGATGCAATGTTTCCATCCATGACAAGTATCCAAATAAACCTGCATCATAACCCTCTTACCAAAACCAAATGAATATCTTAATGAAGCGAGAAAGCTTTCAAGTTGCACAAAGTATTTCCTTGGGTTCAAATATTAAACCAAAAAGAAGGAAATAAGGGAGGGTGCTTGCTGCTGCTAAATGAAACTGAACATTTAGCTTCCATTCTATTTCAGGTAAATTATTGTTTGAAACTAATTTGGTTTTAGTTCAGAAGTTAACTTGAAAAAATAGTTAAGAAAGCAGCTGTAAACTAGTTTTTAAAAAGATCAGAATACATGATAAACAGAAAACTTTATATACCTATTCTACCAGCATTAGTCTTCTAAAAATGAATATAACATGGATAACTGGAGAATTGTTTCTATTGTTTCTACTTTTTAGACACACACTTTCCTATGCACTAATTTCAATTTTTCAGAATTCTGATAATTTGACAATTCCCAAAAATTCTTTAGGCGGATGGGATAACAGAAAACATAATCCTGTTCCATTATCCTCCCCAAGGAGGATAAATACTATCATGTAACTAATAATGCAGCCACTTTTATCTTATCTCAAAAATACACGAAAAGGAAACTGGCAGATAGATCCTTGGCATGCTTACTCAGAAGGCAGTCCTGCTTTGTTTAATAGGATAAGTTTTCAAATAAGCATGCACAGAACTGCAGCTTTTTTTTAAAGGACTAGAAGAAGTCACAAAGACTTCCAGTAGTGACCAAGTAGACCACAACTAGGCAGCTAGAAATAATCTCCATCTTCATAAGCAGCTCATCCTTTGTATATCATATGCTGGCAAGAAGAGGAGACTGCTCTAACACTGGTGATTGAAGGGGGGGAGGGGGACAAATTGAGACTTTGTTCTGAAATAGCACTGAAATATTTACATTCTTATTCTCACTCATACAGGAATTACATATATAGCAATTTAATATAGTACAAATTGCTTACTATATTAAAGAATATGCCAATATGTTTTTAAGCCCTCACAGGTGTAAGAATGCTCAGAATACACAAAGGCAGTCTTCCTGGTCCCACATGTGTTAGACTGCAATATCTATCTTCTCATACAACAAGCCCAATGATCAAGGATTACAAGCCACAATTCAAACCTTCTGACGCCTACTTATGGAAATGCTCCATTTAGGAATTACTTAAAGCCATTTATAGTCCACATTTCTAACTGAAAACTGACCACACTTCATTAATCATTTGAAGTATAAATACCAGCAGCTTACGTATCCAGCTAGATTTGCTTTTTCCTTGTCAATATTGGAAAAATACAATTTTGTACTTGGGTCTGAATAAGCCAGTGGTTCTCAACCTGTGGGTCCCCAGATGTTTTGGCCTTCAACTCCCAGAAATCCTAACAGCTGGTAAACTGGCTGGGATTTCTGGGAGTTGTAGGCCAAAACACCTGGGGATCCACACATTGAGAGCCACTGGAATAAGTACAGGAGATAGCAGAACCAATCCCTAACATCTAGAAACATTTTTCTCTCATCTCTGTTTGGTGGAAGATAAGCATTATTATCCTTATTTCTTTTTTCCCAAATGGTTCCCTGAAAAATAAAGTGAGTTCCATTTCCCATGAAAGGAAAGATTCCTCCTGTTTGTGAAAGCTCTAACAAATGGTCATCTATCAGTTTAATAGGAAATTTTTATCACCAGCTGAGACAGCACCTAAAAAGTGAATGTGGGTTGTTTTCTATTCACTTCTTCTCCTTTAAAAGCCAGAAATAGTTACTCTTCTGGGATCACCAGCCTTTTGGCTCTCTTCCCCATTTCCACTCACCATGGAGAGTCATTATCAGCTTCTATTCCTGCTCTGCCAGTGACTCTGAGCCAAACTATATACCATTCATTAAGGTCTGACTACATTTTGTCATAAAAAGCAGATTCAGAAGAGATCTATTTTCAACTTTTCTTTCTACCCACTTGGCAACTTCAGCCTGATTTCTTAACTTTGGAAGATTCAACAAGGAATTATTGTTTGTTACTTGATGACTAAAGGCCCTGCGAAGGTAGGAAGCACTGGCCTTTAAAAGATAAGATTAAACAGTTAACAAATTAGAGCAATGTTTATCACTCATCTAAGCAGCCATCCCTTCCTATCCAGTGATTCTGTATCCACAGATTCAACCATCCACATCTTGAAAATATTTTTAAAAATAAAATTACATGACATTACAAAAGGCAAATCTTGATTTTGCCATGTTATATAAGGAACACCATTTCACACCACAGCATATAATGGAATTTGAGCACCCACTGATTTTAGTATCCACGGAGGTCCATGAACCAAATCCCAATGGATACCAAGGATCCACTGTACTTTCTTCTGTAACGCCTTTATTGCATTATCCTAAATCTACCTGTTCTATGCTGCTTGATAATGTTAAATATTTTATTTGGCACAGTAAAATGTGCTGTTACTGGGTAGCATATGAATTTGATCACTATATATAGAACAATTCCTCACAACCATATAATCTCTTAGCCATCATCAATGTTCCTCCTCTACCAGCACCTTCCTCCTGTTTGTCTTTGCCCTTTAATAAGATTCCAAACCGAAGACACCAGCTGATTAACTGATATAGTGCAGTCATAAAAATTATAGATAGATAGTGTGCCTTATAGCAGGAAACAATTATTCTTGAAATCGTCTTATGTTTTGCAATCTATCACTATTTTAATATGAAGACCAAGTATCCATACTAGCGAAAGGAGGAAACTTTGCTGTAACCGCCACCAGGATCCCAGTAGAAAACATCATTGCCAATGTTGAATCAGCAATTTATCGCCTCCCCGAGGAGGAAGCAGAAGAAGTACGAGCAGAAACAGCAAGGATCCTAAAAAAGGCAAAACTTCCCTCCAGTAACATTACTAGGAAGGAAAGACAAGCCATCAGAGAACTGAATTCAGATCCTGATATCCTTGTTATGCCAGCAGACAAGGGGAATGCCACAGTTATCATGCATACACAACAATACAAGGAGAAGATCAGAAAACTCCTGGACCCTGTTGTTGTTGTTCATTCGTTCAGTCGTCTCCGACTCTTCGTGACCTCGTGGACCAGCCCACGCCAAAGCTCCCTGTCGGCCGTCACCACCCCCAGCTCCTTCAAGGTCAGTCCAGTCACTTCAAGGATGCCATCCATCCATCTTGCCCTAGGTCGGCCCCTCTTCCTTTTGCCTTCCACTTTCCCCAGCATAATTGTCTTCTCTAGGCTTTGCTGTCTCCTCATGATGTGGCCAAAGTACTTCAACTTTGTCTCTAGCATCCTTCCTTCCAGTGAGCAGCCAGGCTTTATTTCCTGGAGGATGGACTGGTTGGATCTTCTTGCAGTCCAAGGCACTCTCAGCACTTTCCTCCAGCACCACAGCTCAAAAGCATCGACCTTCCTTCGCTCAGCCTTCCCTATGGTCCAGCTCTCACATCCGTAGGTTACTACAGGGAATACCATGGCTTGGACTAGGCGGATCTTTGTTGCCAGTCTGATGTCTCTACTCTTTACTATTTTATCGAGACTGGACATTGCTCTCCTCCCAAGAAGTAAGCGTCTTCTGATTTCCTGGCCACAGTCTGCATCTGCAGTAATCTTTGCGCCTAGAAATACAAAGTCTGTCACGGCCTCCACATTTTCTCCCTCTATTTTCCAGTTGTCAATCATTCTTGTTGCCATACAATATACAAAAAACTCAAGCAAGACCCAACTGCCAAAATAACCAAGAAAACCAACACCCTGATTAAGAACTCCTCCATAAACTTTGACATACGACAACAGCTATGTAAATCGGAAGCCCATCCACCCAGGCTTTACGGACTCCCAAAAATCCATAAGGACTCCATCCCACTCAGACCCATCGTGAGTGCCATTGGATCCCCCACATACGACCTAGCAAAATTTCTTGCTGCACAGTTACAAAGCCATATTGGGCTCACTACACACTACATCAAAGACTCAGTCCACTTCATAGAAAAAAATCAGCAATCTCAAGCTAAATACAAACGACAAACTGATCAGCTTCAATGTGGTATCTCTATTTACCATGGTCCCGGTAGCAGACACCATGGCACTCATCAACCAGAGGTTCCCAGAAGACATCACGGCTCTGTTTCACCATTGCCTTACCACCAGTTACTTTCAGTGGGACAATGAATTCTACGAACAGAAAGATGGAGTAGCTATGGGGAGCCCTCTCAGTCCGGTCATAGCTAACTTCTACATGGAACACTTTGAAGAACAAGCCCTGGAAACAGCAACCAAAAAGCCCACGATATGGTTCAGATATGTGGATGACACCTTCACCATTTGGAGCCATGGAGAAGAAGAACTCAACAGGTTCCTGGACCATCTTAACAGCGTCCACCCAAACATCCAGTTCACCATGGAAAAAGAAAATGAAGGAAGACTGCCTTTTCTAGATGTCCTAGTCATCCGCAAACCAGATCAACAATTGGGTCACACCGTCTACAGAAAACCCACACACACAGATAGATATCTACATAAAAACTCCAACCATCACCCAAGTCAAAAAAGAAGCACCATTAAAGCCTTGGCAGACTGTGCAAAAAGAATCTGCGAACCCCACCTCCTCCAAGATGAACTGAACCACCTCAACTGGGCTCTCCAGGCCAATGGATACTCCACCTCAGACATCAGAAGAGCTGCAAGACCAAGAACAAGCCATGAGAGTAAAGATGAAGATCGCATAGGGAAGCTGATGAGGAAACACAACATACAAACAATCTACAAACCCACCAAGAAAATCCAACAAATGCTACGTTCAGCAAGGACAAGAGGGATCCTCTCACCTCTGCAGGAGTCTACCATATACCATGCAGCTGTGGACAAGTCTACATAGGGACCACCAAACGCAGCACCCAGACACGCATCAAGGAACATGAAAGGCACTGCAGACTACTTCAACCAGAGAAGTCAGCCATAGCAGAGCACCTGATGAACCAGCCTGGACACAGCATATTATTTGAAAACACAGAAATGCTGGACCACACCAACAACCACCATGTCAGACTACACAGAGAAGCCATTGAAATCCACAAGCATGTGGACAATTTCAACAGAAAGGAAGAGACCATGAAAATGAACAAAATCTGGCTACCAGTATTAAAAAACTCTAAAATTATAACAGCTAAACAACAGAGAGGAAAAAACCAGGCACAGATTAACACCTCCCAGCAACAGATTTTCCCAGGCTCAGGCAGGCCTTCAAATGCTAATGAAGGTATCAGCTAAACATTCACACCTAACTGCAGCAGGGAAGAGCTCCTTGCCCCACTCCAGCCATTCCACAGATATATAAACCCATTTTTCCTACTTCCAACAGACCTCACAACCTCTGAGGATGCTTGCCATAGATGCAGGCGAAACGTCAGGAGAAATGCCTCTAGAACATGGCTCTATAGCCCGAAAAAAACCACAAGAACCTATTTTAATATGTTTTGACAATCCTAATTCGTTCCTCTGTTCTCCACCAAAATAAGAGCAGATGGAGAATCAGAAACACTTACATTAACATAATTGTACTTTGATGTTTGTACATTTTCTTAAACAGCACTATGAGCAAATGCTGAATCATGTAATACATTCACTGGCATGGTGCAGAAAAGGCACTTTAATATTTTTCAAAATGCCAAAGTCTGTATTACCTTCAGCCCAATTATATGAAATGTTTGAAAATATCTAATTTACCAGAAGTGACCCAAAATGTGAACACATGATTCAAATTTTACGCTGAGCTTTGCCAAGGTCCCCCCCCCCCCCAAACTACTGTTCTTTTCATATAACCGACATGTCTTAACAATACTTCCATGAAATAAGTAATAGGTCATAAAAGGAAACCAATGCCCCTCTGTAACTTGCTCATTTTTTATTCTGCTACTTTTTATTTAAAAAATAACTTTTGAGGACATAAAGAAAACAGACATATTAGAAATAAATGTATACCTGAACTGGCTATCAGTGATAACTAGTATTATTATATCAGTATACATAACACAACTAGTATTATTATATTTATAAACACACATAGCTATGCTACTCTGTGGGTTTTTGTGTTTACTTCTTTGCTGAATACGAGTGCTAAGACATTTAAGCAGGGATGGGAATGAGCCATTCTCCTGATGCTGCTGCACTATAACTCCCATCAACACTGAAAAATTGCTAAAATGGGCTGAAATTGATGGGTGTGGTAATTCAACAACATCTGGAGGACCATACATTCCCTATTTCATAGTGCCAGGATGAGTTATTTCTTCCAAAAATACACTGTAAACAAGACGCCAATGCAGTAATGAAAATCATTGAGCCAGCCCCTGCCTCTCCTAATTTAACTCATAGCCTTGCTGGGAACAAGGAGAGAAAGCCATATATGATGAGGTCATAACTACCCTAGAAAAATAGGGCATACATGTGATAAGCAAATCAAAGGAGAATATTGGATGGGGGGTGCCCATGGGGTGGTCTCAGCTCTAAGCTGCTTCTTCAGAGTCAGTTTTCTTATGCAAACAGGCATGACCGAAGCTGCCTTCTCTAATTCTGCCAACAATGGTGCATTCTTTCTCTTGTGTCTGAATACACAGCAATATAGCTTTAAAAACAAAGAGGGAATGGAAGAGCAGGAGAATGCTGTTCCTTTGCATTTAGCACTATACATTTCCCATGATGTGTGGGCTAGATATCATGCTATGAGGAAACACTATAATAAAGGAAAATAACGTGACTAGGGCACATGTTAATAGATGAAATGGAAAAGCCTTAGCCAATGGCTTCTTGAATGCTCTTTCACTTCCCCATGTCTTAGTTTTTCAGACACTGTTGTGAGCAAAAGGTTTCTTTTTACTCGTTTGGGGAATCTTACGATTCTCAAAAAAATTATAACACCATCTTTTGTACCTGAACCATTCATCTGATGTTTTATAATATGTGAAATTATGTGTTAGAAACACAAGCAACTTTCTAGCAAGGGGTAACAACCAGTATGTGGAATAGATACTGCACACCAGGAACAGAGATGGTGAATTTTAAATTGCAGGGTTTTAGCCCAGGTTTTTAGTGGTAATCTGCTATTGTTCTTCCCTGCAGAAATGTATAATTCATTGGCCATTCATCCAAGCATATAATTTTCTCAAGATCGTTGCAAGATAGAATCAACCACTTGGCTTTTTCCATACAACTAACTGCCTGTGACCTTGCTCCCTCTATACTCTAAAATAGTAACTACGTTTTAAAAAATCAATTACGTCATGTTACCTAAATCTAGTATCCGCAAAAAAAAAATTCCTATAATACCTTCAGTTTCTGAGCACCATGGGTAAAACTGAGCAAACAAGCCTTAGAAGAGATAAAGCTTCAGAACATATTGTTTGAAGGATCTTAAGAGCTTTTTGGAACAAAGAAAGATTGTCAACCTCTGTTTCATCTATGCAAACGTTAGCCTATTCTGAAGCAAAAGTAAAACCCCATGGAAGCAATTATATGCTGGTTTTAATGCATTTTAGTGTTTTAATTTACTATATGTTTCAAATCTTATATCTATACATTTATTCTGATTTTTGTATTATTTGTAACTTGAAAGAAAGGTGGCATATAAATGAATAAAACAACAACAAAAATCGGTGCTCTAAATCCAAAAAACTTTGCTCCACCAAGCAGTTCTTTTCATAATTTGTTTTGATGTTTCTATAAAATAAAACTAATACTCAAATTGGCAATTACCTTTATGGGGAAAAACTGTGTAGTGTGGCACCTTGTGTTATGTATTTGGAATTCAGAACTGAAAAACTACATTAAAAAGAGCTACCATATTAAAAAAAGGATTTAGTTTCCATTGCATGTCTGTGCTATTTATACACAAAATAACAAAAAGAAAAAGAAACAGTTCACAGGGTTGCTGTGAGTTTTCTGGGCTGTATGGAAATGTTCCATAAGCATTCTCTCCTGACGTTTCACCCACATCTATGACAGGCATCCTCAGAGGCTGACAGGTTTGTTGGAAACTAGGCAAGTGAGGTTTACTTTTGTCTGAATGTCCAGGGTAGGAGAAAGAACTCTGTGGAATGTACCCTGGACATTCCACAGAGATACAAACCTCACTTGCCTAGTTTCCAACAGACTTCACAACTTCTGAGGATGCCTGCAACAGATGTGGCGAAACATCAGGAGATAATGTTTCTGGAACATGGCCATATAGCTTGGAAACTTCACAGCAACCTAGTGATTCCAGCCATGAAAGCCTTTGACAACAATAACATGTCACAGCTAGAAAGTTAAACGGCACCATGGAGCAATGAAGGAAAGGGAAGAAAGACAAAATAACATATTAAAAGGAAAGAATACAGTGTTCCCGCGCTACTTCATGGTTCGCTTTAGCGGACTCGATGTTTCGCGGGTTTTAAAAAATATTAATAAAATATTCAGTATTCAATATTTACATCCAGTGGAGCCCAGGGAAACCTGGGAAGTGCAGCGGCCTGAGGCACAGCAGGGAAGGCCTGCCTCCCTGGCCTTCACAGACCCCGGAGGTGCGGAAGCATGAGGCACGGCGGGGAAGGCCTGCCCCCCTGGCCTGCTGCTGTCTGTGTGGCTGCTGTCTGTGAGGCCAGGGAGGCAGGCAGGTGCCCCTGGGAATGGGCCAGAAGGTGGGTAAGGAAGCTCAGATAAGAAAACACCTTGTCTCCTGTGCTATTCTAATAATATAATATAATATAGTATAATATTATACGTATATACAATATATAATATATTGTATATACATATAATATTTATAATATTATAATGCAATGCAATATAATACTAATAATAATAATATGATGTTATATTTATATATTTATATTACACGTAATATTACTAATAATATTACAGTATAATTGATATAGTACAATATAGCAATATTTAAAACTGATATTGTACTATGTTAATAATATATTGTATGTATATATACCTTGTAAGCCGCTCTGAGTCCCCTTCGGGGTGAGAAGAGCGGCATATAAATGTCGTAAATAAATAAATAATATATAAAATACATAAAATAATGTATAAAAATTAAAATTAATATGACATCCCTACTTTGTGGATTTTCACTCATCGCGGGTGTTCCCAGAATGGAACTCCCGCTATAAATGTGGGAATACTATAAAAATAGTTTAGAGCAATATTATTATTATTAATAATAATGTATTACCTGCCTCTCCCTGCTGGTGGATTAGGTTTAAAGGTAACATGACGATGCCGAAAAGCAGAAATAAAAATACAGAAGAAAATAAAATAAAACAAGAAAGCATAAGAATGGAGTACTGAATGGCAACGGGAGCTGCCAAATGAGGGAAAGGGCAGAAAAGAGAGATGAAACCTTCAACAAATGAGATGAAAACAACATCTGCACAAGAAAAAGCAAACATCTAAGCGTGAATCTACAGAGGCATGGGCAAACTTTGGCCTTCCCTGGAAGTGTTTTGGACAGCAACTCCCACAATTCTTAACAGCCTCAGGCCCCTTCTTTTTCCCCCTCAGCCGCTTAAGCGGCTGAGGGGGAAAAAGAAGGGGCCTGAGGCTGTTAGGAATTGTGGGAGTTGCAGTCCAAAACACCTGCAGTAAAGGCCGAAGTTTGCCCATGGCTGATCTACAGTGTACAACTGATGCAGTTTGACCCCACTTTAGCAGCGATGGCCCAATGCTAAGGCCTCATGAGAGCTGTAATTCCACAAGGTCCAAACCTTCTCTGACAACACCCAGCGCTGCCTTCTTAGACATATTTTATTGGACTTCATCTCCCAGAATTCCTGACCATAGGCGACGCTGGCAAGGGCTTCTGGGAGTTGAAGTCCCGAATACCTGACGCGCCGAATATTGGGAGCCACAGCTCTCCTCTGCTCTCGGGGCCTTTCCTGTCAGAGGAGGGAAAAGGCGCTGCTCACCTGGACAGGTGCTTCAGGATCTGCTTCTTGATGAGGCCGGCCATGCCGGGCTGGGAGACAGGGAGAGGCCCCCCTAGCGCCCCCTGGGCCCCGTCACCGAGGCCTCCCTCGCCCGCCCGCCTCCGACCACGCTCCTCCGGGTACCTCCCGCCATCGCCGGCGTCTGCCTGGCACACTCCGGCCCAACGCCGGCCTCCGCGCCTCACGACGACGACGAGGGCGACGTCAGGGGCGGGGCCAAAGCGGCGGCGGTGTAACAGCGCCCTCTGTTGGCTCACCGTGCCTTGGTTGCCACAGAAGCGGCCGGCTCCAAGCAGCAATGCCGTGCTCCTCAATGGAACCTCCTTCAGTCGTTCAGGCTTTTGGACTTCAACTCCCAGGAGGCTCAGCTGCTTTGACCAATGAGCAGGGATTCTGGGAGCCGAAGTCCAATAACACCTGGAAGACCCAAGTATGGGGAAACCTTTCTGGAATGATTTTAACTGCACTTGGGCAATGCTATGGGATCCTTGGGGTTGCAGTTTGGCAATGCATCAGAGAAAGCTAAACATCTTATAAAACTACAACTCCCAAGACCCATAGCATTCACCCATGGCAGTTTAAGCGGTATTTATTTATCCTGTCAGGAGCAGACCAAAGAGTTGTACTGCATTTTTTAAACCCATTTATTTGTCTTTTTGGAAATTCCTAGGATCTTCTCACATTAGGACAGTGGTTCTCAACCCATGGGTCCCCATGGGTTGTTTTGGCCTTCAACTCCCCATGGGTTGTTTTGGCCCATGGGATGTTTTCGCCTTCAACTCCCAGAAATCCTAACAGCTGGTAAACAGGCTGGGATTTCTGGGAGTTGTAGGTCAAAACGCCTGGGGACCCACAGGTTGAGAACCACTGCATTAGGAAATACACAGTTTCTGAGACTGTTTGAGAATTATTTTGAACGGGTCCCATCACATGATGTTTGCCTCATCCCATCAGTATTACGTCAGAATCCGTCTCCAAAGTGTCACAGAAACGGATTATTTGCAGAGGGATTTCTAATCATGTTTTTTTTTAACTACTACGGATTCTTTCTCTGCTGAAGCACTGTTTTGTGTGTGATAGGAAAATCTGTGTGCATCCTATCAGCAATGATACTTTTTAAAAGGTCACAGTGATGTAGGAGGTGTTTTGAATGGATTGGGAGGAGCCAGCCTTCCCTGGTGTGATGTCAAAGCGCAGTATTTTCAGATTGGAATTGGAAATAGGAATTGTGTGATGAGGAGAGTATGCACCCAATCCTAAAAAAACATGGGATGCATATTTGTATAAACAGATTAGATCCCAATGTGATAAGGTCCCTAGTAGCAGTTACTTGTTCTTCATTTTTGTATCAAATTTCATGTTTTTTTGTGTGATGTTCTTTATTCAGTTTTCAATGACAGTTTTAAAAGACAATGAATTATTGTTCTCACGTTCATATCTGAAAAAGTCTCTTAACACACAGCACATGACAGATATATGGCAATTTATCAAGGTGCCTAAATACCCTTAAGGCCCCTGATTCCCTCTGATCATGGAAGCTAAGCAGGGTCAGCCCTGGCTAGTACTTGGATGGGAGATGCCAATTAATACCAGGTGCTGTAAGCTACACTTTAGACCTGTGGTCTGTGGACCACCAGTGGTCTGCAAGAACAAAAATATGGTCCGCGGCCTCACCATTACTACACCGTTTCCTCGAAACCACGTGGCAATGAGAGTGACTAGTCTCACAAAACCCTCTTATAGTACAGAAGCAATGGGGATGTTGTGAAGGGAGAGGCTGACTACCAACGAAAGATTACTATATCAGCTCTAGATTATTAAATATGATTTTCTGTGGGCAAGCAGATGGCGACTACTGGATGGCATATGTTCTGTATCAGAAACTAGAGCTGATGTGGTCTATTCAATGCAATTTTCTGAATCAGCAACCCAAATAACCAAACCGAATCTAAAGTTGACCAAAAATCGATTCGTAACCCTTTCGGTACTAATGTTGGTGAGTGGTCCCTGTTCAAGTGGTCCCTAGTCAAAAAAAGATTGGGAACCACTGTTTTAGAGGAAGGGAGTAGCAAAATCAGTTCCGAGTATCCTGGTTTAAAAAAACCCGATGAAAACTCACCATAAGTCAAAAGGCAACTTGAAGGCAGATACACACACATGCGTGAGCAAATACACTGCCACAATGGGGAGAATAGTGGAAACAATAAATTGACTGAGTTAAATGGAATTTCACACTTCTTTGCAGATATGTGTGTTAGATATACAGATTCTGAGACTTCAAAATATTCTTGCTTCCTGATGGGTGTGGGAGAAAGGTCATTGCTTGCTTTCATATTTGATGAAGGATGAAGCGAGTGGCATTGTACCCTGAGCAACAAATATAGTCCTAAACAAACGTATCCTTAAGTAGAGAATAAAATGCTACCACACCAGATCATACACACAGTTCTATTGTCAAAGTTCTTTCTTGCACAAGCAGCCATTAGATTAGGCAAGTATGGCAGGAATTCTTTAGGAAATACTGAAGCTTACGATTTTGACCACACATTTTAGTGTTTAAAGAAAGCAAATGTGACTCATTCCAAATACAGATCACATGCTGCTTTGAGGAAAGCAACGGACACTAATTTTTTATGACAAAAATTCCACACTAAGGACAAATAATCATGCATACCTCAGATCAAAGAACTTCAGTTTTGTACGAAGTTGCTGGCTCAATAGCTTTAGTGATTACATCTGTCCAGATAGAAACATGAGTGCAACCCTTGCAATCTCTTGCACAATCAGCTGTTCATGTGGTCATTACATGTCACAATATGAATTCAGAATGGAGTGCAGGGATACAAAAGGTGTGGCCTTTCTGATGCTGTTGAGCCTCTAGTCAGTATAGTGAATAAAGAGGAGTGCTATGAATTAGTGTCCAAGGACATCTGAAAAGCTACACTATTCCCATCTCTACCGTGATAGTGGTTTTCCACTTTCCCAGTATCAGGGTTCCAACCAATCTGTACAAAGCAATATATTCCTTTAGCTTACAGAAAAAAAATATTCCTTTAGCTTACAGAAATTATTTCTGTAAGTTAAGGAATATATTGCTAATGGCAACATCTTGTTTGTTGTTTTATTTCCTGCTGTTGTACAAGCTGTTTTAAATGTTGCTTTTTAAAAACCCTGCTTTAACTATATTGTTTGTTCTGATTACATCTAAGGGCTTTCAACAGAAAGGCAGGACATATATTTACCAAATAAGTAATTGTATATATTATGAGAGCCCCCTGGTGGCTGAGTGGATTAAACCGCTAAGCTGATGAACTTGGTGACTGAAAGGTTGGCAGTTTGAATCTGGGAGCAGGGTGAGCTTCCGCTGTTAGCTCCAGCTTCTGCCAACCTAGCAGTTCAAAAACATGCAACTGTGAATAGATCAATAGGTACCACTTTGGCAGGAAGGTAACAGCACTCCATGCAGTCATGCTGGCCACGTGATCTAGGAGGCGTTTATGGACAACGCCGGCTCTTCGGTTTAGAAATGGAGATGAGCACCACCCCCCAGAATCAGACACAATGTCAGGGAAAACCTTTACCTTTACTTATATGTTATGAGATTCGTTTTGTTTTTAAGTTAGATATATTTACAGTGTGCTGAATGGGTTTACAGATACTATTCCAGCTGACAAACTGGGGGAAAACATAGGATGATAATAATAATAATAATAATAATAATAATAATAATCAAATATTTCAAGCACACACTTGTTCTTACAAAATGCTTCCCAACAGTGCAAAATCTCTCTTGGTATGTCTCCTTCAGACTGTGATATAACTGTCAGTAATTACATGTGTATAATGACAAATCTCTGGATTCATTTTATGACACTGTTTAGTAGAATATTAGGTACCATGTTTTGGATTAGATTGATTTATCTATTATTTTTAAATAAGGCAGGGAGATGGAGGGGGAAAAAATGAAAGATCAGCTTTAGAGATTTAAATACAGACCTGTTCAATCCAAGCATTTCTTTTTCGCCTTATCTTCCCATGTGGCATATCTCTCAAATCTGCCCTGGAGGGTCCCCAACATCTCAGAGGAGATCTGGGATGTTCATGGAAGGAAGTTATAGAGGGAAGAGGGAACCTATTCTATCAGTGGTGTCCATTCTACAAGTGGAGGAACAATATTTAACACGATCCATAGAAGAGAAGGGGTATTAAAGCAAGAAATTGAGGTGGGAACACTGCTTGAAGGAACAGGGTTTCCAAGGCAGATAATCACTACAAATAATGGGCTTAGGAGTATTGGGGGAGGCAGGGAGAAGAAAAACAGTATGCAGCTCATGGTGAGGGAATAAAGACTATCATTATCAGTGATACAGTGGAGGTGGTGAATTGTTTCAGAAAGAAATGTAAGTTATGGCTATAAGTCAGGAGAAATATGATATAAAATCCTTACTTTTAAAATGCTTTTTCCATGGAATGAACAAGACACTGAGATCACACCTAACAAGGACAGTATTTTATTTTAACAAAACACAAAAATGTATTTGAGAAATCCTATAAAGCATTAGTCCAATATGACACTTTTCCCACCCCACCCCCCTAATTTAAGATTGTGACTAAAAAAGGTAACATCATGTTTTCACCAATGTAATTCCCATGGCTGTCTGTCAGAGAAAGGCATAGATAAAATCAACCTCTACTTTATCTGTCTGGACGAGCCATTCCTGGTCTGGTTGGCACCATCATGGGTCTGGCAGGAGGCCTCATCATTGGGGGTCCTGGCATCATTGGCATGTGTCCTCCCATGGGTGGTCTCATTCCTGGTGCTATAGTAAGCAAAGCAAATTTAAATCCTAAGTTAGGCACTGACTCTTTTATAGCCACTTATGACAATTTGTACAAAAATTGGTCTGAAAAAGAACACCTCTGTAACAAGTGAACTTTGTAGGACAATAACTTAATTTCTGGAGATGTTTACGGACATGATCCAATGTAGCTTTTAGTCTAAACTTGTTCCCTTCTTTAATGTGCACAGCAGTTATAATTTGGAAGAGCTAGGGTCCCATGTTCAAAGTTAAGTTGCTTGCAGTTTAATTATTCTGAACTGAAATTTCCCTCCAGCTCTTTCTCCTGCGCCTAAACTTTCCAATTCTTTTATTTTAAAGCCAGTGCTGGTATACCCCTATGCCTTTTTCTTGGGAACTTGCACTGTTAGCTTCATGCACTATGAATTCCCAGGATCTTCCCTTGCTAGTGCTCAAATGCAAATCTTGGTCTAGGCACAACTTCAAAATATGGCTACAATGGAGAGGAATTAGGCAGCTGAAATTAGAAAAGGCAAGGCTAACAGCTGTGGGAACACAAGACACTTGCACAGTGGAATTGAATACTTAAAAATGGATGAGGCTGAGTCTGGCACGTAAGTAAAAATAAATAAGTGCAAGAGATGAACTCAACAGACATGTAAACAAACACATATATTCCCAATCACCAATGTGTGTGTTTTATGCAAGGACATCCAGATGAATACACAGATATGATAATTTACAGTGGCCAACATACATTCTGGTGCCTCAAATTTTAACCCTGCTTCTGGGTATATTTGACAGCTAATTCCAAAAATTGCATCAGTTTTCACTTATCAGCTCCAGGTTTAGAGATACAGAATATATACCAGCAGTCATCTGCTTGCCCATAGAAAACCATGATAACAATATATTAGAAATCAGAGCTGATGCAGATTATCTAATATAATTTTCTGAATCAGGACCCCAAATAACCCCAGGAACAGGCCTAAAAACCAACACGTAGAAAAAAAGTTGGGCTGTTTACAATATTGACAGAAGCTTCTGAAATACATATGAATATAAGTGAGATCAAAACTGAAATCAGCAGTGACAATTTTGCAGGAATTTTATCATTTGGAGAGAAATCTGAATTAATTGATTGCTCTAATGCTATGCAGAGAAACTCAGGTAGGATGACTGAGCTTCTTTGCATACCATTATAACCTACTTAGAGGACAGGATAGTGGGGAATGTGTGGGCCTCTTGAAACTGCTTGACTGCAACCCCCATAATCCATAATCACCAACTTTGTCAACCAGGGATTATGAGAGCTACAGTCCAACAATACTGGAAGACCATATTTTCCTCATCCCTGAAGTAGATAACACCTATATGAAAACTTAAGCTGTGTGCAAGGACATACATATGTCAAATTACAAAGTATTAGAAGAAGCACTTATGTGAGTAAAAACTTACCAGGTCCAACGGGCATCATTCCTGGGGGAGGTGGGCCCATCATTGGCATCATTGGAGGTCCACCCATATGGGGTGCTGGCATCATACCAGGCCGTGGAGGACCAGCTAATGCATGACAAGAACAGCCAAACATGGTCAATAAAGTTTGCTCCTCAACCAAACATCTCATAGTGAAGCAGAAACTGTTTTGATTTTATAAAAAATTGCTAACCATCATTTTTTGTAATCAAGTTTGTGTTCCTCACATTAAGAGATTTTAATAGCATCTAAGCCTAAAAGTGCTGTTTGCAGATTTAGCACTTTGACAGCCAGCTCATCTGTTGTATGTTATCCATCACTGAAGCTCTTAACCGGAACAAGTGCAGCTATCTTTCCAACTAATAAATAGTTCCTACAAATTGTAGCACCCCTTCCTCAAAATAACACACAAGGACATTGTTCCTGGAAGAAACATTTCACCTTCCTATTCTAGACAGAGATCAGGCATTAATATCAGTACTTACGGATATTAGGTGGTGGTGGTATCATAGCCCCTCCTGGAGGTGGAGCAGAGAACGGAGTGGGTGGGATTTTTCCTTGTTGAAATGCAGCAGCTACATTGATAGGGATAAGGGGGGGGGGGGGGGGAGGTTAAACAGTACACTCCAAGATTCCTTGACATTTGTTTCTCTACATGCAACCAAGTAAATGCTAACAGCAATTGTCTAAAGGTATGCTATGCATATAGTCTGTTCAGATGCAGAACTGCCAGCAGCAATTTTAACATCCTGTACTTTCATCATTCGAAAAATGAGAAAACACCATGAATAGATAGAATATGCACCTATCTGTCAAAACAGATTGAAGGAATTCTGCTACATTTTCACTGAGACTTACTTATAACTAAATCTCATTGGTCCAATGGGAATGACTTCCAGGTAGGTCTGCAACTCTCAACACATGTAGTGTCTCACTGCTCCATGAAACACTTTCTCAGTATGTATGAGTCCAGCACCTGATACAGATCAGGACCTTTTCCATTGTGGCCTGTATTACAGAACTCCACTTTGGAGGCGAATCAATATTTTTATCAGTGTTCAAAATGCATATCTCTGTCCAGACATTTGGATCCCTCAAATACTGGCTAGGGAAATGTTTCATGCAGAATATGTTATTTTGTTTCTGACTAATGTTTACAATTTTAATAGTATTATTTTAATAGCTTCAGTTAACAAAGTATTTTATGTCCCCAAGTTTCCCTTCCTCCTTGTCCTCTGTCTAGCTGAAAGATTTTAAGCAGAACCGATTTTGGAAAGGATATAGAGGACTGGAGAAATACATACTTTTGGGTTTGGGTTGCATAAGTGTGTTTGCATAAGGAATGTAGTAAGAGTTTGAGAAGGAAATGAAAGTGCTTCTACTCCAACCAAACATCCTGTATCAGCATGTGCCTACCTAAAAGAGCCAAGGTGTAGAACATCTTCTACAGAATTTCTTCTTCTTTCAGAATTTCTTACTTAATATGAAGAACAGAACAGAGGCAAAAAGGGAAAGCAGTCTTGCCTGTCTAGACAACTACCACTACCCAGCAATATTAAAAAGCAGTGACCTATACAATTGGCCATCAAAATAGAAATCATAAATATTAGGTGAGCAATAGGAAAACAAACCTCTTGATGAATTTAGGAAGAAGAAACCTCTTTCGCTAGTAACCCAAGGCTTACCTGACCTGTTACGTGTTGTATATGCATATTGATGTTCTGAATATGCTGAGTTAGTTTCCAAACTAAATATGTACATCACACACACAAGAATCAAGTTTCACAGAAGACTGAATGTCCAATAGTTGTTGTACTGATGCGACTTACTTGTTTTATCTATCAGGCTCTGTGCTTGTTCTTCCATCCATTTTTGATAGTAGTCTTTCACATTCTCTTTATGTTTTCTACCACTGCAATGGGTTTTTCTTACAGATGGCTGAAAAAAAAATGTTGTACATGCTCTAACCATACCTTTGAACACCAAACATATATGCAACATACACAGAAGATGGTGATTCTATACGCTCCTTAACAACCCCAGTAGCTTGCTTCTTTAGACTGTATCTAAAATGGCCTCATAATAAGGCATCATGAACAACACATAATTTAAGTTGTTTCTTCAAAGACAAGTGCAGCGCATATTTAACATCTCAACATAATAAGTTTGCAAAGGTATCTCAAAAAGTGTTGCTGATATTTTCTCGTTATTCACCCAGTGCCTTAGACTTTTGTTTCTCTCATTGTTTTAATATGACATCAAGCATATATCCATAAGAATATTTTCAACTTGTACACCAAAACCAGAATTCTTTAAACATGTCAATTATAATTTCCATCATCCCCCCTCCCCCCAATTGTTATGAGTAGATGGAAATAGTAATCCAGGAGAGCTTGTCTCAATTATCTAAATTAATCATTTACTTTCACTTCAGCCTGTTTTTTTAAATTGACAGCTTCTTAAAAGTATCAAATGACCAGTTCAAAAGTTAGAAGTAATTTAGCTTAGGTACTCAGGAACAACACTTCAAATGCAAAAAAAAAAAAACCCCTTTCAAATTATAAGATTGTGAAATTCTCTACTTACAGAGTCATGGGTGAGGTAAGTATCACAGTAATCGCAATAAAACCTAGAAGGGTAGAGAAATACATATTAAAGGTAGGAGTGGTGACTACTTGTTTCTTAACATCAGAGTCATAACAATATAATAACATGCTCTGAATTAAACAAATAATCTAGAGTTATTGTATTTACATCAATAAACTTTTTTTCACCGTTTTCCCAGAATGATGCGGAGTTCGACTTTTGGAATGTGGAATCATTATCATTTGGTTCAAACACAAAGATATACCACTATGTGTGAGAACGCATTTTACCAATATCCACACCTAGACTGGATCTATACTGCCATATAATATAGTTTCAGAATGCAGATTAACTCCATTGGATTAAATGAAGACCCTTCCTGGGATACAGGGCCTGTCTGGAAGGACCCTGAGACAAAATCTGAACAGATCTCTGTTAACTGTGTTCAGTGGCCTACAACTTTATAACACGTAGGAATGGATTCAAATTGCGGCGGGGCGGGGGGGGGGGGGGGATTCCACCTAAACATTGGAAAGAACTTCTTGACAGTGAGAGCTGTTCAGCAGGGGAATATGCTGCCTAGGAATGTGGTGGAGTCTCCTTCTCTGGGGTTTTTAAAGCAGTGGCTGAATGGTCATCAGTCGGGGATGCTTTGATTGTATGTTCTTGCATGGCAGGGGGTTGGACTGGATGGCCTATGGGGGTCTCTTCCTATTTATTTATTTGCCGTATTTATATACCACCTTTCTCAGCCCGAAGGGAACTCAAGGCTGTTTACAGTCAGCAACAATTTGATGCCCCCAACACATAAAATACAATTAAAAACATTTAGCATATAATATAAAAACCCATACAAAACCAATAAAAACATAAATCATCAGCATCTCCTTACTAAAATCATTTTCCAATCGCATTGTCCAGTCATTCCGTAGGTCTATATTTGCCTGTCACACTGCATTTGCAAAAGCTTGCTCAAAAAGACAGGTTTTGACCCTTTTACGAAATGTCAGGAGGGAGGGGGCGATCTAATATCCCAAGAAAGGGTGTTCCACAGCCGAGGAGCCACCACCGTGAAAGCCCTGTCTCTCGTTCTTGCCTACTGCGTCTGCAAATACGGTGGAACCGAGAGCAGGGCCTCCCCAGATCATCTTAGCGTCCTTGATGGTTCATAAGGAGAGATATGTTTGGACAGGTCAGCTGGGCCAGAATCGCTTGATTCTATAAGGAATGCCATTTAGGATTGCATACAAGTGGATTTGAGCATCCGCGAATTTTGGTATCCATGGAGGAACCATGGGGTGCATCTACACCAGGCATGGGCAAACTTCGACCCTCCTGGTGGACTTCAACTCTCACAATTCATAACAGCCAGTAACATGCTTGATCTACACCATTGAATTACTGTAGTTCAACGCCCCTTTAACTGCCATGGCTCAATGATATGGAATCATCGTAACTATAGTTTTACAAGGTCTTTAGCCTTCATTGCCGAAAAGTTTTGGTTCCTCATCAAACTACAGCTCTGATGATTCTATGCCATTGAGCCATGACAGTTAAAAGTGGTGTCAAACTGCATTAATTCTACTATGTAGATGTTCCCTTCTCTGTTGCGCCAGCTCCACTGGCTGCCAGTCTGCTACCGGGCACAATTCAAAGTGCTGGCTTTAGCCTATAAAGCCCTAAATGATTCCAGTTCGGCGAACGTATCTCTCCTTATGAACCATCTAGGACAGGGGTCCTCAAACTTTTAAAACAGAGGGCCAGATCACAGTTTCTCAAACTGTTGGAGGGCCAGATTATAATTTGAAAAAAAAAATGAATGAATTACTATGCACACTATGCATATCTTATTTGTAGTGCAAAAAAAGCTTTAAAACATTACAATAAATAAAATTAAGAACAATTTTAACAAATATAAACTTATTAGTATTTCAATGGGATGTGTGGGCCTGGTTTTGGCTGATGAGATAGGGTTGCTGTTTTTGTGTGCTTTCAACTCATTTCAGACTTAGGTTGACCCTGAGCAAGGGCCGGGTAAATTACCTTGGAGGACCGTATCCGGCCCCTGGGGCTTAGTTTGAGAACCCGTGATCTAGGACTTTAAGATTGTCTAGGGAGGCCCTGCTCTCGATCCTGCCTTCCTCACAGATGTGTCTGATGGGGACGAGAGACAGGGCCTTCTCAGTGGTGGCCTCTCGGCTATGGAACGCCCTCCTGCCCAGGGATATAAGATCGGTGCCCTCACTTCTAACTTTCCGCAAAATGGTTAAGACCTGGCTCTTCGAGCAAGCTTTTCCTACTGGAGCATAATCAGACGTAAACAAATATATGGAATGACTGACAAGGCAACTGGACAACGATATTCGTAAGGAGACACTGAGGATCTTGTTTTTACAGATATATTTGCTTTTTATATTACATTTTAAATGTTGATTTTTTAATAATTGTTTTAACTGTATTTTGATATTTGCATCAAATCGCTGCCGACTTTGAACCATCTTGAGTCGCCTCTGGCAGATAAATAAATAAATAAATTGATGTTATGGAATCCTAGGAGTTATAGTCTTACAAGGTCTTGAGCCTTCTCAGTGCAAACTACAACTCCCAGGACTGAGCCATGGCAGTTGTCAAACTGCAAACCATTCTGCAGCGTAGATGAACCCAATGTCCCACTGCATATCGATATTAAGGGGGGAAATCTCATTCATGAGCCCCTCTGGGAGCAGAATCCAGCGTGGAGAAACCGAAATTCCCCTTCCTCCCGGGCAGTGGCTGAAGCCTGCTTCTTGAGCTCCTTCCCTCAGACCTGAACCCCGCAAAAGCCTATCCCTCCAGCTCCCCTGACCACCTCCATCCGGGCCCTTCCGTGCTGTACTCACTTCGGCATGTTGTACCGGGCGACGAGGGACGGGGCAGTCCTCCCCGCGCTCTTCCACCGGATGTGACGCAGCCACCGCGCGCCCGGCTTCTCTCTCTCGCTCTCTCAACCACAGAGACGAAGAACGTCCGGTCTGGACTTCCGGCAAAAACGAAAACACAACACTGAGCTGTGAAGGGACCACATGCTGGAGCTGCCCTGCCTCCTTTTGCCTTTAAGGGGGAAACACCACTCCAGCCTTAAGTCAGAAGCCGATTATTTATTTAACATTATCATTTTGGTCGCCCTCCTCTGGACACATTCCAGGTTGTGAAGGGAGATGTTGACAAGCTTTAATGTGTCCCGAGGAGGGCGACCAAAATGGATCAAGGGTTTGGAGAACAAGCCCTATGAGGAGCGGCTTAAAGAACTGGGGATGTTTAGCCTTCAGAAGAGAAGGCTGAGAGGAGACATGATGAGGGCCATGTATAAATATATGAGGGGAGTCATAGAGAGGAGGGAGCAGGCTTGTTTTCTGTTGCCCTGGAGACTAGGACGCGGAACAATGGCTTCAAACTACAGGAAAGGGGATTCCACATTAGGAAGAACTCCCTGACTGTGAGAGACGTTCAGCAGTGGAACTCTCTGCCCCCGAGTGTGGTGGAGGCTCCTTTGGAGGCATTTAAGCAAAGGCTGAATGCCCACCTATGGGGGGTGCTTTGAATGCTATTTTCCTGCCTCTTGGCAGGGGGTTGGACTGGATGGCCCATGAAGTCTCTTCCAACTCAATGATTCTATGATTTCACCATAGCATACGGAAAGACCAAAGATCTTTCCCCGAAGAGCTTATATTCTTACAGAAACGAAAGAGAAAGTGATCAAAAGCTGCATCCACACTAGAATTAATGCAGTTTGGCACCACTTTAGCTGGCATGGGTCACTGCTCTAGAATCCAGGGATTTGTATAATAATAATAATAATAATAATTTGTTGTTTGGTGAGGTTTTAGCACACTTTGGTAGACAAGGGCGAAGACCTTGTGGAACTATATCTCCCAGGACTCCATAACATTGTGAAAATGGTGTCACACTGCATTAATTTTAGGCACCCATAGACAAACATTGGGCCCATAACACTGAACTACACCAGTGGACAAATCTTTAGGTTTTTGTCTGCAGATAATTTTTATTCTCAACCATATACCTCTACATTAAAAAAAAAAAGACCAGACTTTCAAATTTGGAATGATTAGTAATCCATGCCAGTGGGATTCCTTTGCCATGTACAGCATTGGGTCTTTCCCCCTTTTAAACAATGGCCTGTATTTCCTGTATGGGTGTTCTAATATTTCTTTTCCTTTATAACGGCACCTCTGTGATACACAAATATTAAAAGGGGAAGTATTTTGGGTCAATATTGCAAGTCATGTTTAAAAACTCACTACCGGGTTCTCATCCGGTCTCAGCCACTGTTTAAAGTGCTGGGTTTTAGCCCATCACTTTTGGAGTCTCGTTTGCTGAGGTGTTCCTGCGAGTATCTCTGTAGATCTTAGGAAGTTGTTTCTTGATTTAAGGCATTGGCATGCTGGCTGATATCCAAGGAGGATGGCCCGGAGATGTCATTGCCTTGGTCCTTTCATTGCTGGCTGCTACTTCCATTTGCGTTTTGTCAGATGGTGCAATACCAGCTAAACAGTGTAACAGTGGTGTGGGGCATAGATATCCTGTGATAATGTGGCATGTCTCATTAGGAGTCACATCTACTGTTTTAGCATGGTGAGATGTTTTCCACACTAGGCATGCGAATTCAGCAGTAGAGTAGCCAAGCACAAAGGCAGATGCCTTCACTGTGTGTGGTTGTGATCCACAGGTTGTGCCAGTCAGCTTTCATATGATGTTATTTCTAGCACCCACTTTTTGCTTGATATTCAGATCAGAGCACGGTCCAGAGTGACTCCCAGCTATTTTGGTGTGCTGCAATGCTCCAGTGGGATTCCTTCCCAGGTAATCCTTAGAGCTCGAGATGGTTTTCTGGTCTAGATCTTATGATACTATCACTCTTCTAATCTGAATTTGGGATATAGTCAACAACGCATCTGCATGGGTCTTCAACAGTTCAAAATATTGAGAAAGTGTTTCATATGAAGTCCTCATCTTCAGAATACTTGAATTTATTACAAATTTTTGAATAATTGGTTATGTTTGTATAAACAGCTTATTCCCTGCTGAAAACCCACAGGTCTCACAGTCATTCCTTAACACGCTTGAAGGGACATGCATTTAAATAGTGAAATATATTATTGTACATGTTATATATATGGATATTTACCAGTAATATCGTTCTGGTCAAAGTGTAATACAATTAATTTGTGTAATTAAAAATAATAGCTTACTTCGTAAGAATGTTTATTTGGAAAGAGTTACCTGTCTTCAGCCATGTAATTGCTCTTATTATTTGATAGATTAAAATTTGCAGGTATGAGTCAGTTTCATTGTAATAACATGACTGATAAACAACAGTCAGTGTTATTTATTATATCTCAAGATATCACTTGTATTAAATATGTGAACTTCTACATTGGCCAGGACAATACATGTGTTTTCAATACTTATCTAAAATTGTAGATATTTGTACTTTGATTTAAATACTTTTTAAAATGTTGCTCATATAAATATATATGGCCATGATCTCCAATGGAGTAAAACTGCATTAGTTCTTCTTCTTTTTTTTAAAGAGATGTATAGTTGCTTTGCCTTTAGGCATTGTGTAAACTGGCCCTTCAAGCAAAACAAGATTGTTGCTGGTGACCAGTTTCGTGAGATTCTAATCAGAACTCTCCATCTTGCTTAATCGAAACAAGGAAAGGTACAATTTTACACACACTTGGGAAATGAAAACTGAACTAATTGAGGCTCATTCCTGAATAAACATGTATAGTATAGTATAGCAGGTGTGTATGTGTGTGTATATATAGGGTACACATTTTTCAATCACATAGCTATGGATCATATTTTATTTAACCATCGGTGTTTAATCAAAACACTGCTGATGTAAGAATTAAACATTTTATAAATGCTTCCTCTCCAATGTGTGAATTATTAACTAAATTTCTGTCTGGAATTTTAGACAAAATGTTATTTTTAAAATTGCTTTAGAAAGGATAGGAAAAGCCAGACTAAACCAAATACACACAAATTTTAGTTCTAATATGTCAAGTCAACAATTCTATGTATAAAGGTAAAGGCCTCCCCTGACATTAAGTCTAGTTGTGTCCAACTTGGGGTGGTGCTGCTCATCTCCATCTCTGGCATTGTCTATAGACACCTCCAAGGTTGTGTGGCCAGCAAGACTGCATAGAGCCCCATTACCTTCCCGCCATGGCAGTACCTCTTGATCTCACATGTTTTTGAACTGCTAGGATGGCAGAAGCTGGGCCTAGCAGTGGGAGCTCACCCTGCTCCCTTAATTTGAACCACCAATCTATTGGTCAGCAAGTTCAGCTCAGCGGTTTAACCTGCTGCACCACTGGGGGCTCCGATTCTATGTATATTCTCATGCAAACAAAATACAAAATCACCAAATCTGGGTGCTCAGGTCTCATTATATACAATAGCATGGTACAATATTGCCCCTTAAATGACAAAATTAAGGTTTGGAATTTGAATATATATTTAAAATATTTTCAAGCTCTTTGAGGATTAGTGGGGTATGTTGATGCGGAATCTGCAAGTGAGGGGGGCACTACCCTGCAGGACATTTATTTGTTCCTAGTAGAGAAATGATTGGTTCCAAGCCAATCAACAAGAGTGCAGAAGTGGTTTGAGTGTTAGGGAAGGCTAGAATGGAGGGAAAGAAAGGGGAAAGGTAGGAGGGGATAGAATCATAGAATTGGAAAAGACCTCGTGGGCCATCCAGTCCAACCCCCTGCCAAGAAGCAGGATGGGAAGAAAGGGAAATAATTGATGAGAAAGGAAAGAGGGGGAAGGTGTGTGAGTGAAAGGGAAGAAAGGAGAAAGAAGGTGTATGAGGGAAAGCGGAGGAAGGAAAAAGCGAGCTGCTAAGGAAATGAACACTGGGGGATCAGAATCCTCTGCCCACCAGGCCCAACTGACAAAGCTGATTAGTACTGGGGAAAATCATCCCATGCCCACCCCCAATCCAAAATGACTGGAACAAAAAGAATAAATTTTCCAAGGTCTGGTTTAAAGAGCTACTTGCATATATACCCTGTGTTGCCTCTTGGCCCTTCCACACAGCCCTTTATCCCAGAATAATGATAATGTGGGATTTTTCTGCCTTGATATTCTGGGATATAGGGCTGTGTGGAAGGGCTTTAGATCATTTTCCTTCTATTGCATGGTTTTTAATATCTTTGGCCTGACGAAGAAACTGATGATGCATCAAAAGAAACGGATGAAGCATGATGTGTTTTGATTTTGCCATGGCTTCAATATTTCCGGATTTTTGTGTTATTTTGCCAAATGGCCGACACAACAGACTGAGAATAAGTTTCCAACCTGCAAAGTTAGTTGGGCCTTATCTAAACTGCCATCTAAAGAAGTTTGAAACCACATTATATGGTTATTATATTTGTTATTCATTCGTTCAGTCGTTTCCGACTCTTCGTGACTTCATGGACCAGTCCACGCCAGAGCTCCCTGTCGGTTGTCACCACCCCCAGCTCCTTCAAGGTCAATCTAGTCACTTCAAGGATACCATCCATCCATCTTGCCCTTGTTCGGCCACTCTTCCTTTTTCCTTCCATTTTCCCCAGCATCATTGTCTTCTCTAAGCTTTCCTTTCTTCTCATGATATGGCCAAAGTACTTCATCTTGGCCTCTACTATTCTTCCCTCCAGTGAGCAGTCAGGCTTTATTTCTTGAAATATGGACTGGTTGGATCTTCTCGCTGTCCAAGGCACTCTCAGCACTTTCCTCCAGCACCACAGTTCAAAAGCATCTATCTTCCTTTGCTCAGCCTTCCCTATGGTCCAGCTCTCACATCCGTAGGTGACTACGGGGAATACCATTGCTTTAACTATCGGATTTTTGTTACTCTTCACTATTTTATCAAGATTGCTCATTGCTCTCCTCCCAAGAAGTAAGCGTCTCCTGATTTCCTGGCTTCAGTCTTTATCTGCAGTAATCTTTGCACCTAGAAATACAAAGTCTGTCACAACCTCCACGTTTTCTCCCTCTATTTCATTTTTGTTGCCATAATCTTGGTTTTTTTGATGTTTAGCTGCAACCCAGCTTTTGCGCTTTCTTCCTTCACCTTGATTCGAAGGCTCCTCAGCTCCTCCTCGCTTTTGGCCATCAGAGCGGTGTCAGCTGCATATCTAAAGTTGTTAATGTTTCTTCCAGCAATTTTCACCGTAGCCTTGCATTCGTCAAGCCCTGCACATCGCATGATGTGTTCTGCATACAAGTTGAATAGGTTGGGGGAGAGGATACAACCCTGCCGTACACCTTTCCCAATCTTGAACCAGTCTGTTGTTCCGTGGTCAGTTCTGACTGTTGCTACATGGTCCTTATACAGATTCCTCAGGAGAGAGATAAGGTGGCTTGGTATGTCCACAATTTATTATGATCCACACAGTCAACGGCTTTAGAAAAGTCAATAAAACAGAAATAGATGGTTATTATATAGACTCATATAAACTAAACTGCATTATATGAGTCTACAGCAGGTCTGGGGCAAACTTGAGCCCTCCAGGTGTTTCGGACTCCAACTCCCAGCATTCCTAACAGACTCAGGCCCTTTTCTTTTCCCCTTCAGACTCTTAAGATTGGATTGGGGGGGGGGGGGTGATTTTCCACAGTACTAATCACTTAGTTCTTAGTCACTGGCTTGCAGAGGATTCTGGGAACCGTATGCAAATTAACCCTTCCCAGCTCTGTCCACTCGTAGGCCTTCTATTTGTAAACAATCCTCCTCCTCCTCGCCCTCGCCCTCCTCCTCCTCCCTTGCGCGTTGCCTGCTGCTGCATTGTGTGTGGGACTCCTGCGGTGTGACGTCACCACGTCTGTGACGCCGCGCTGCGTGCTGGCGCCGGCGACGTCGTCGGCGTGCCTGACGTGATCCCCGCTCGCCCGCCCGCTTGCCCGCCTGCCCGCCCGCTGCCTGGCTTCCCCTCCCCCGCGGAGCTGTGAGGCAACGGCGGCCGTGGCGGCTGAGGGGCACCGCGGGGCCTAGCGGAAGAGGCCGGGCTGGCGCGGGCGGAGAGGCGCCGGTCCTACCGCCGCCGCTGCTGCTGCCATGGAGGGGATGGACGTGGACTTGGACGCGGAGCTGATGCAGAAGTTCAGCTGCCTGGGCACCACCGACAAGGACGTGCTCATCGGGGAGTTCCAGCGCCTGCTCGGCTTCCAGCTCAGCCCCGCCGGATGCGCCTTCTTCCTGGACATGACGAACTGGTACAAGGCCCGGGAGGAAGGGAGCGGGAGGGGAGGGCAAGGAGGGGAGAGGGCGCCTCCGGAAGGCAGGCCAGGCCCGGCCGGAGCCCCTCGGCCTCGGAGGAGGCTTGGCCAACGAGCCTGGAGGGAATGGCTGCCTGCCCCTTTAAGGCGGATCGGTTCCCGTCAGGTGTAAACAAGGCTCAGTGTGACGCGGCTCCTGCGCTGCAGGAAAGGAAGAGTGGCGCGAGGGCCGCCCAGATGTCGGCTGCGGGCGCCTGTTTTCCTTCACTATTACCTGCGGGGGAGGCGTCAGGGTCAGGCCTCCCCTCAGGCCCAGAGCCCGGCTCTTCCCTCCCCCTCAGTCCCTCCCGCATGCTTTTGTGTTCTCTCACCTTGTGGCTTTCTTTCTGGTTGTTTTGCTGCTTCAACTTTTCCCCTTTCCGCCCGAGAAGTTTTAATGTGACCCCCCAGGTGTAGAATCATAGAGTTGGAAGAGATCTCGTGCGCCACTCAGTCCAACCCCCTGCCAAGAAGTAGGGAAATCGCATTCAAAGCACACACACCCCCCCCCCCCCCCCGACAGATAGCCATCCAGCCTCTGTTTAAAAGCCTCCAAAAAAGGAGCCTCCACCACACTCTGGGGCAAAGAGTTCCACTGCTGAACAGCTCTCACAGTCAGGAAGTTCTTCTTAATGTTCAGGTGCATTCTCCTTTCCGTTTGTTTGTTTGTTTGCCATATTTATACCCAGCCTTTCTCTACCCCAGCAGGGGAACTCAAGGCGTCTTACAATGGCACATATACAATGCCTCAAAACAACGAATTCGCACGAATTAGACATGATTAAAATACATTCAAAGTTAAAAACACGCCACCCAGAGTTCAAAGTCTAAGGCAGGAGTCCTCAAACTTTTTAAACAGAGGGCCAGGTCACAGTCCCTCAACCTGTTGGAGGGCCGGATTATAATGTGAAGAAAGCATGAACGAATTCCTATGCACACTGCACATGTCTTATTTGTAGTGCTAAAGCACTTTAAAACAATACAATACATAAGTCAAAGAACAATTCTAACAAATATAAACCTATTCGTATTTCAATGGGAAGTATGGGACTGCTTTTGGCTGATGAGATAGGATTTTTGTTGTTGTATGCTTTCAAGTTGTTTCAGACTTAGGTTGGTCCTGAGCGAGGGCCGGGTAAATGACCTTGGAGGACCATATCCGGCTCCCGGGTCTTAGTTTGAGGACACCTGGTCTAAGGCCATTCCAAGGTCAAATTGAACATAATTCTATATTCAGAATACTGCAATTCCCTGATTTTCAAAAGCCTGCTACCACAGCCAGGTTTTGACTCTCTTCCGGAAAACTAGTAGGGAGGGGGCTGATCTGATGTTGCTATGGAGGAAGTTCCACAACTATGGGGCCACCACTGAAAATGCCTTATTATTATTATTATTATTATTATTATTATTATCTACATTTCTATACCGCTTTTCTCACCCCTGGGGGGGCTCAAAGTGGTTTACAACATAATAAATAGCAAATTCAATGCCTATCTCTCGTCCCCACCAGCCATACTTGTAAGGCAGGTGGGACCGAGACCAGGGCCTCCCCAGATGATCTTAGTCTCCGAGCTGGTTCGTAGGGGAAGATATGTTCGGACAGGTAGCCTGGGCCAGAATTGTTTGAAGCCATTATTCCATTTCCTAGTCTCCAGGGCAGCTGAAAAAAAGCCTGTTCCCTCCTCCCTATGACTTCCCCTTACATTTATACATGGCTATTATGTCTCCTCACAGCCTTCTCTTCTGCAGCCTAAACATTCCCAGCTTTTTAAGCCGTTTGTTCTCCAGACCTTTGCTCATTTTAGTCAACCTTCTCTGGATACATTCCAGCTTAGAGTCAACATCCCCTTTAAATTGTAGTGCTCAGAATTGGATACAGTATTCCAGGTGTGGTCTGACCAAGGCACAGTAGAGGGGTGCATGATTTCCCTAGATCTAGACCAGGCATGGGCAAACTAGGAGGTGTTTTAAGGAGCTCTGATATCTCTGCTGTTTTTAGTCTACTGAGGCACAACAGTTCATTGTTTTGATTGGATAGAGAATGCAAAAGTGTCACTATCTCACTTCCCCACGTGAACAATTTTGGAATTCTAAATAAGGGATGCTCAACCTGTAAGAACAGAAGATGCCTTCACAGAGGCTGGATCTACACTGACCATATCATGAAGTTCAAACGTCATTTATAGACCACCAAGTACATTCTGCTTTGCATGTTCTCAACAAAGTGTTCAAAACTCCTTACAAAAGGCATGTGAAACCTTGTTTGACTAGAGACTACTGCTCCTTAAACTGTGAGACCTGGCTCCACGTGGTTACTCCTTGGCTCAACATTAGGGTCACGAAAAATCACTACCTATTTACACAGATCTGTTAGCAACAAGGTGCAGGGCTTACTGTGGATTCTGCAGCAAATTCTTCATCTGTACTCCACAAAAAGGAAATCCAGCCTGTTTGGCAAGACTTGCAAATGCGGCTTTATTATAAGTAAATATTTGATTTTGATGCCTGTTTCATATACTTATGTACTTTTAAAGGTTGTTAACCTTTAAAGCCCTGAATGGTTTGGCTCCAGACTACCAGACCACTTGCCTCTCCTCATATGACCCTGCCCAGACACTATGTTCATCAGGGGAGACCCTCCTCTCATTCCCACCCCTGTCCCAAACCCTGCTGGTGGGGATGAAAGAGGGCTTTCTCTGCAGTTGCCCCCTGCCTCTGGAACTCTCTCCTGAAGGAGATTAGAATGCCCTTAGTGCTCCCCTCTTTCAGTAATCAGCTAAAAACTTACCTAGGCTTCCAGGCATATGGAGAGCTGAATGTCTGAAGATCTGGCTTTACCAAACAAGGAATTGTCTGTGTCTATAAATATGACTTATAACGCTGGATATGATTTTTTAATCTGTGGGTCTGGCTTTTAACTTTGTTTTTTACTGTTGCTGTGGAATATGTTTTATTAGTCTTTTATTATGTTTTGGTTATGATTTAATGTTCATACTATTTTAATTTATTGTGTATTTTGTGGTATTGAAAGGTTGCCTTTTATGTTTTAAGCCACCCCAAGTCCTCATGGAGAGATGGGATGGCATATAAAAAAAGTTTGATTGATTGATTGATTAAGCCAATTGGGGTTTTGGCCTGCATAAATAGGAGTATAGTGTCTAGACCAGGCATGGGCAAACTTCGGCCGACTAGGTGTTTTGGACTTCAACTCCCACAATTTCTAACAGCCGGCTGGTGGTGTGGTGTAGGGCATGTTTTCAGTAGATGGTCTGTTCCTTTTTCCCCAGTTGGGCTCTACTTTGTGTATAGTTTTCCCAGGTTTTTTTTTTCAGATATCCACTTTAACTAAAACCACAAATCTGTCAGATATTATATTCTGTACTTTTGGTGAAGCATTGGAGTTCAAACTGCTTAGATGAAAAGTGTATTTTGGCCACAATTCAGCTATACCAGGAAATTAGTTGTGTTTACTTCTAACTTAATATCAGTATTGACAATTAGAAAGTCAATGTAATAGTATATACTATATGGTACAGTACATAATTTGTTTTTTCTTTGATTTTGAGGTCAGTTTTACATTCTGTCTTTTACTAAGCCTCTTACATTAACTTGTATGAGTTTCTACCAATAGAAATAAGAGATATGTATTGTTCAAATCAAGAAGTGAATTTTAATCTTATACAAAGCACATGTAGTTCAAATTGTGTGTAGATCATGTGAAAAAGGTTCCTTTAGAATGAAAGCAATTATGCCAGACAAAAACCTTTACTCTTGACATCTATTTTTGTATATGGGGTGATTTATTAGCATACAGTTATATACCAATGATCTGGAGTTGTACATTTCAGGTAATGGTTTATCACCTCTTCTACTTTTGTATTAACTGTGCCATAGTAACTTGTCTAAGATCCACCCAATCAGCCTTAGGACCTCATGGAGATCTGAAGCTGTCTTTCTTATAGCTATTCACATTACTCCACCACTCTTACAATTGATTCTCCTTAAAATCATGCTTTATAATATCCCACATCATCCAGAAAGCTAGAGTTATCTGTCGTATGTACCTCCAGTGACAACCACTGTTTTGCTGTTGTGTCATGCCTGAGAAAACCAATATTGTGTGTTAGATCACTGTTGTGTTTCAGTATACAAACAGTCCCCAAGTTACAAACATCCGACTTACATATGACTCCTCTATTTACAAACAGGGGTGGCAGCGCTAGGTGGGCCCAGGAGTTAAGAGTATCAGCCTCAGCGTGTGCTAGCCTTTTGCAGTATTTGAAAATGTTTAAGCATTTACATTCACTGGTAAAAATAAATGATATGTTAAGAGAAACATCTGTCCAAGTTGCATTTAAAGTAGTTCACCATGCTTTTTAAAAAAAAATTGTTTAGTATGTTGTGGGGGTTAGAGCCACTGTGAGATTTTTTACTGCTTTTTAATCTCATTTCCTGTCCGTTAGTGAGAGGAAATCTACCCCTAAGAAGGAAAATTTACTTTTGTAAAAGATGTCATGGGGAAAAGATAACTCTACTGAAGCTTTATCACCAGTCTTGTTTTCAAAAACCAATTGTCACAGGGACAGAAAACATGGTGAAATCTTCTAAATGATTACAAACAGCAAAAGAAATGTTGCAGGGGTGTTAACCCATCCTTTTACTATCCAAAACTTTTTTTCCTGGAGTTACATTTAGGAAATGTACCTGTTCCAATTTATATACAAATTCATCTTATGAACAAACCTACAGAGAACCTATCTTGTTCGCAATCCGGGGACATCCTGTATTTGTTGTTGTTCCGACTCTTCATGACCTCATGGACCAGCCCATGCCAGAGCTCCCTGTCGGCCGTGGCCACCCCCAACTCCTTCAAGGTCAAGCCAGTCACTTCAAGGATACCATCACAGTATTTATGGTCCAACTCTCGCATTCATAGGTTGCTACGGGGAATACCACTGTTTTAACTATGTGGATATTTGTGGCCAGTATAATGTCTCTACTCTTCATTATGTTATTTATTTAGGAAGCTACATGGGTCATATGCATATGGACATCTAAATATTGGATAAATATTTCAAATAAGTTATACAAAAATAGACTGTACAAAATCAATGAAAGGAGATGAAATTTGGCTTATTGTATATTTATTGTGGAGTCCAAAATAGGTTAGGTTCAATTTTCCACCATCATTTCATCATGGAAACACAAGGAACTCCTGTGAAGAAACCATTGGATACCAAACTAAGAAACATCAAGACTACTTTGATGAAAATGATAACGAGATTCAACAGTTAATTGATAAGGAAAGGAAAGCTTTTCAAATATGGAAGAGAGACTCTGCTCTGCTAAGGAAAATATTTACACCAGTGCAAAAGCTGAGGTCCAAAGAAGGAGCAGAGAAATCAATAACTCAAGAACATCTGTTTTACAAAAAGACACAAGAATTGCAACACCTTGCAGATGTCCATGATTCACGGGGATTTTTTAATGCCACAAAGATCATCTATGGCCCAAAAAACATGGCATATCCCCTATATGCTCATCAGATGGAACCAAACTTCTAGGATAAAAAATCAATTGCACTATGTTGGAAAGAGCATTATCACAACCTCCTTAACTGCAGCTCCAATGTGGGCGAAGAGGTTCTCTTACAAATCCCACAACAACAAACCAGGGAAGAGCTTGCAGCACTGTTAAGTTTGGATGTACTCAGCAAATCTATCAACTCATTAAGAAAACAAAAATGCCAGTAGACCTGATGGGATCCCTGCTGAAATCTTTAAAGAGGGTGGACCTGAGCTGACACAACTCCACCAGCTCATTGAAAAAGTGTGGGTGACCGAGAAAATCCCAGCAGACTTGAAAGATGCCACCGTCATCACCCTTTTCAAAAAAAAAAAGGGGGGGGGGGAAGAACAGACTGGAAACTATTGAGGTATCTCTCTTCTAATGTCTTCTGGGAAAATTCTCACAAGAATCCTTGCAAACTGCCTTCTACCTATTTAAGAAGACATCCTCCCAGAATCCCAGAATGGCTTTTGCCCCTCCAGAGGAACAGTAGATATTTATTTATTTATTTATTTATTTATTTATTTGTATGCGGCCCTTCTCAATCCCAAAGGGGACTCAGGGCAGTTTGCAGTCTTGGCAACAATTCAATGGCATTGATAAAAAAGTATAAAACATCAAAATTGACACTCTCCTGATAAGCACATCACATAATATAACATCACATATCACCCAAAGACGTAGATATAATCTGTAAACAGTCCTGGGTCATTGCCCTTTACAGAGAGTTTGAGGATCGAGACATTTGTAGGGGGACAAATATGCTTGTTTATAAAACCATTCTGTTATACACCTTCGAAACGTGGACTGTGTGCAGATATCACACTCCTGCAATGATTACATCACATTTGCCTCCGTAAAATCCTACAAATCTCTTGGGAAGACAGAAGGACAAATGTCAGTGTAATGGAAGAAGTAAAGACCAACAGCATTGAAATGATGATCCTCTACCAACAAGTTTGCTAGAGTGGCCACGTTGTCCCAATGCCTGATCTTAAACTGCCATGAAACAAAAGGTCCTCAAAGCAGTTGTTATACTCCCAACTCAAGAATGGAAAACGGAATGTTGGTGGACAGGAAAAGAGATTTAAAGATGGGCTTAAAGCCAACCTTAGAAACTGTGACATAGATACCAAGAACTAGGACGCTCTGGCCCTTGAGCGTTCTAACTGGAGGTAAGCTGTGACCAACACTGCTTTGGAATTCGAAGAGGCATGAATGAAGAAACATGTCAAGAGGAAGGCATGTCAAGCCAACCTTGACTTGGACCACTTGCTACCTGGAAATCGATGTCCTCACTATGGGAGAACATGCGGATCAAGAATAGGTCTCTACAATCACCTGTGAACCCACTGCCAAGACTTGGAAGACAATCATACTCACACACGAGTGATCGCCAATGTTGATGATGTTAAGGAATTCCTTTACATGGAGTAATTATGTCATAATTTCAACATGTACTGTGACCCCTTTTTGTTGGCTGTTGGATGGTTAAGTCTATACATCTGTACAAGGAAAATAAAAGAATTTTATTGTACAGATTGTCTAATCATCAGTGTGTAAGAGATGTTTTTGGAGTTATCATTCTTTATAACACTTATTCAAGAAGATGTATTGTGTTTGTGTCAGGATTGAGGAATCCATGGCTCTCTAGTTGTAATTATATTCCATCATCGTGAGTCAAAATATCAAATGGCCAGAAATTATGGAAATTGTAGTCCTATGACAGATGGAGGGACCATAGATCTCCCATGATTTATGTGTATGAACGGGTTACTAATTAATGTGACCTAATATCCTATCCTTACTGTATCTTTCTCTCTTCCCTCCTCCCCATTTTTAGTGAGTAGAATTGTAGAATATAAGTCTATCCAGTTCCAGCATAACATGAGAGCTTCTCTCTCATGTATTTCCAGTGATATGAGGTAAAAGTTCACATGAGTTTATACGATGTATCCTCATGTCATGGATTTCATTCCTCCAGTAGAATAGAATATTGCTAGGATGGGAAGATGCTGTGTGTGTTGTGACTTCATTGCATTTAAACTTGAAATTTGGTTATAGTAGTTAAGGAAGAAGGATTCATGATGCAGTTTTTTTCCAACAGCTGCTGGTTAAATGCCCCAGGAGAAGAGATCTGATGTGGCAAGTTATGTGTTCACTACTGAAAGTAATAGTGAAAGAGACCCATTTGTGTGTTACCCTAGCCTGGCTTACTTTTTTTGCTCTACTATAGAAACATAGTGTTTGGATGCCTGATAATTGTCTTAAACTCTTCATAATTTTTCAAACAGGGCTAGGCAACTTTTCTAGGAAAGGGATCACCTGTGGCCTTGGTGGCTGCACAGACTGTCAAAAATATCCCTCTTTCAAATAAATCTTGGGAGTATCCTCATGTCTATTTATCTTTTTAAATAGTTTTAAAAATATTAAATCGTGCAGGAGGGGCAGTCAGATTATTTAAAGATGAATCACCATTCCCAGAACGTTCTAGGAGCACGAAGAAGAGGAGAGCCTTCTGGCGCGTATTTTCTCCCATTTTCTTCTAAACTGAAGTCTGATTGTGATTTGATAATGTTTTATTAGAAAATTATTTTACTTTTACCTTTTAAATTACATTATTCTCATCATTTTCAAAATGTCTGAAATTTAATTTTTAAGGGGGAAAGATTTCTAATTTATACAGTTTCTGTGCATAAATTGTGCATTTATACATAGAAACTGTATTTCTGTTATCAAATATGTTACTGTTTTTTGATAGCGGAAAATGTATTCATTTTTTTAAAAAGAAATTGCTGTGTCTGGAGATGAATATTTGAGTGATACACTTCAGATACACTTTAATGCTATGTTGTGAGAGGTACGTTCTGCAGTTCATGAAGTACTACGCTTAAGTGGTGCTGAGTGTGCATTCCATTGTGTTTCCCACCGATATTATGTAACCTGGAAAGCCTAATGGCTTTGAAAATAAGGCTAGCACCTTGCAGTTACATACTGGGATGAGTAAGCCGTCTTGCAACAATGCATTGTTCAGCATTTTCCTTGTTCTTAAATATTACGTTTGAACAAGTCATGGCATGTTCTAGTACTTTATTACTGTGGAAATTGCCACCTATCTGGTTTTAAACTGGCCTAACTGGGTGGGCGAGGATGCTTCTTTCTTTTAGGCAATGTTTTTATCACTAATTCTAAGAAAATAGTCACTGGACAGATTGCAACTTACGGTTTGTGAAGTGAATAGGTTTATGTTTATATATAAAGGGGATTTTTTTTCTTTTAAGATACAGCAACCCTATAGTACTGATTATATTATTAAATAAACTAGACTGCAGTAGTTACAAAAGGTGGCATATACCAATTCAGTTACCACAAGACTCATAGGTTTGTGACCCGGCTGTAACCATACTGTACATGTTGCTTTGTTCAAAGTAGTTCAGAGTTGAGAATGGTCATATAGTTAGGAAAACCTTTATTTTCAAACTATTATAAGGTAAAAGTCTGAATATCCAACCTTATTCCCCTTGCAAATCTTCTGTTCCTTTCTGCATAAGGAAATATGTGGTGTAATGCCCACTGATTTCAGTGGAAGTTACTTCTGGATAAGTTGATATAGTATGGCATCTATAACCGTTTTTATGCTTCGTCTTGGCTAAATAAATCTAGAGATGTAGGATTCAGTAAACATTTGGGGGTAAATGTAAAGAAGAACTGCATGTATCTACTTTCCATATCATTCATAATGTAAAGTGAAATTGTACTATTATGTATAATTTTAATTTTAAATTTCAAAAATATAAAATATTTATACAGATAGAAATATGAATACTCTATCTAAAGATTATTATTATGCACTCATAATCTTAAAGACCACAAACAATAAAAGTCCTCTGTATACCCTCATCATGAATATGGCAACATGCTCTAGGTAGAGAAATGTGTCTTCTATCTGAGTGTGTATATGTCAGTAGTATGCACAGGAATTATCTAATTCCATTGAATGTCTTATATGCAGCCATTCATGTTATACTGTTTCTGTCATTTTGAGTTGATAATACTTCATTTTATAAGTCATTTCACTTATTCCAGTGTATAAAACAATTCATTTGCATGTTTTATCTCCCCAAAGGTTTCAATTTTTCCACTGGACAAAGCTGAAGAAATGATCTTAGAAAGAAATTGAATTTTCACTCTAATTTGTTTTGTGTTTCCTCACCTCTTATGCCTTCATATATCTAGAGAAGATACTTGAAAGTTAGCCAAAGTATGGTTGGAAACCAAGTTGTGATAACAGTATATTTTTAACCTGTGAGTTGTATTGATTTTGGTACCTAGCAAATATAGTAGAGTTCCCAAATGTAGAATTTAATTTTATATGTTTAAACACGTAAAAAGTTTTCTAGAGAACCAGGAAACCTCATTAACAGTATGTGCTGTTGCTTGGAGTCTCTAATGAGAAAGGAAACATCACTCAAAATAAAGGTACTCTCCATGGATCCTGATACTGATTTTTTTCTGTGAACCTGGTAGACCTCTACGATCTACTGGGGAGGGCCTACTGTTTGTTTAACCAACTCAAGTGTGTTTGATGGGAAAACAGGAGAGGGCCTTTTTGGTGGCTGCTCCCAGACTGTGAAACTCCATCCCAAGAGAGACCAGGATGGCCCCATCCCTGCTGGCCTTTCACAGACAGGTTAAGACCTTCTTCAGCCAGCAGGCATTTGGACAAGGATAAGGCTTTGGGGAGGTTGTGGGAGGGACTGGGGATGGGGAAAGACTGAGTTTAAAAAGCTATTTTAAGTGTATTGTTTTTTTATCTTTTGTTTTGCTGTTTTTAAAGTGTGGGATTGTTAGCAGCCTTGTTTTGCTGTTTTTAAAATGTGGGATTGTTAGCAGCCTTGAGTCCCCACAGGGAGAAAGGCAGGGTATAGATAAAGTTATTATTAGTACTTCTTATTGAGTATTTCCCCTCTCTTACTAGTCATGCACTTTAGGATGGCCTTCTGGTCCCCAGGAGGAGTTGAGGACATAGAAAAGTATGTGAAGGAGAAGGGGATGGGAAGGGCAATTGCACTAATGTCTTTTATCTTGATCAAAACTTTAGATTCATCCCCATAAGAAACTACCATTTTGCGTATTGTGCATTCACTGAAACACCATCAGGCTGGCTAAAAATTACGGAGTTGGAAGAGACTGCAAGCACCATGCAGCCCAGCTCCCTGCCATTAAAGAGCACTCCTGATAGTCATCTAGCTTCTGATTGAATTTTTCCGGTGAAGGGAGACTCTACCAAAGTATGAGGCAGCTCATTCCACTGTCAAACAGCTCTTACTGCCTTTAAGGTTTTTCCTAATATAAAGCGCGAAATGAAACCCTACAGGATGTTATAGTGTAATTATCAACACAGTCAAGTAGAGCTATTGCCTCTGGAAGGAATGGCAAGAGGGTGAAGTTCACATGTGTAGCAGTAATAAATAAAATTGTGTATTTTATAGTATTAAAAATACTGATTTTTTTCATGGAGCTAATTTGATTTTTGGAGCCTATAAAATGGAGGGATTGTAGTTTGTATGTTTTTATATATATGAATTTGCTTTTTCTTCTTGGTCTCCATTCCTTGTACTGTACCTGAGCAGAATAGCAGTTAAAATGCTCTGGAGCTGATAGCTGTCAAATGCCCCAGTCCAGCAAGTGACCCAGGGTCCAGGTGGTTGGAGTGTCAGAGCTGTCAAGGAGTTCATTCCGTTTAGATTAGTTACGAGGTATCCAATAGGATAAAGAAAGAAGCAAAATGGTGGTTGTCAGCTGGTCCAGCAAGACAGTAGTCCTGATAAAGCAAGAAAAGAAGTAAAATTGTCATTAATAATAAACAGTCCAAGGTTAGGAAGACAAACTCAAAACACAAACTCTCTCTGTCAAGAAGGAGAGTTGAAAACAACAAAGCTTCTGGAGAATAATTAGGAGATCTATAGCTAACTAGTGTCTTCTGCTTAATAAGAGTTGGAATCAAGGCAATCTCTCTTTCTGTCTCTTAGATGCTTAATGGATTATGGTACTGGGTCTCCAGCATCTACAATCTCTAGTTTGGGAGTAGGAAACACACACTCACACTGCCCACCTGGAACTCAATGACACCATCATTACCAAGAGTTGCAGATTCCTTGTATTCTGCCTCCTACTTTTTGTCGACAACTCTAGAGGATGAGTTCTGATAATAGCCTTGACAGGAGCTTCACTCTTCCTCTACTGCACAAGCGCCAACCTTTTAAAACTATTCTTTCCACACTTTTTATTTTTCTGCCTCATAATGCACATCATTCAAAAACATACTCTTCTTCACTAGTTGACTAGCTTCCTCTTTAATCTTTCCCTTTCTAAACAATTTTCTTACTTCTATTTCTCTGCCCCCCACTTCTTTTTGTTTTCACTATACTTTCAAAAGAAATATTTCTCTTAGTATCTTGTTTGCAATAATCTTTAATCTGCTGCTGTTTCATTGCCCAGCTCACTTATTAGGAAAAATCTCTTATAGTCTCAGATCAAGTAGATTTTTGCAGGCCTTTAATTTGTCCTTGGCTTTAGTCTGCAGTCATTCCTCCAGCTTCAGGAGACCTTGGTGTCAATTTCAGACTTCCTATCTACTTTCTTCTCAGTACAGGCTATAGGGCAAGGGAACAGGTTTCAGCAAAATATGAAATCATTTAGCATATGGCTACATGAATTTCTTAGATTTCCTTGTTCTCCACCATCTGTGGAATGTCAATAAGGGACCTGCAGCAACTCAATGGTGAGGGTCATGGGATAGACCTTGGTTATTGTGGAAAAGAATACCGAGCTCTGCAATGACTTTTTAAAAAGAAGGCATATAAAGGACTTACCATAGCTTGTTCCATTAACAAGATATCAGCCACAGAGTGGTATGTAAAAGAGAAAGTGAAAGATAAAGAAGGTGCATTTGCAGAAGATGGGGAAGGAAAAAAGGAAAGAAAGGCAAGAACACAGAGGAGTGGAAGGAGGATCTGGGGATAGTAAATAGGTAGGAGTGGCAGAGGTGAACAGATAACAGAAGAGAGAAAAATGAATACAGGTACAACATGGGAAAAACAAAGAAAAGTAGGAAAAAGAAGAAAAATAAAAAACAGGGAGGGAGAGAGGTTAAAGGGGGGTAGAGGAAAGAGTAGGACAGGATGAGAATAGAAGGGTAGAAAAGTGACAATGAAAGGGAGAGAGTTGTTGGTATTGGAGAAGAAGGAAATGATACTGGCTTGGGGAGTAAAAAGGTGAGTTTTATAACTGGGAAGGACAGAAAGGGTGGAACATAAGTGGAGAAAAACAAGACCATCAGGAGACCTTGTGAGATGTAGTGAGTTGATGAAGATTAGGACTCTTGGAAATCAGAATTTGAATCCCACTCAACCATAGAGCTATCCTGAGTGACCTTGGAGAGTAGAAAGACAGACTTTATAAAAGGGATGGGGTATGCAGAGAAGAATTAATAGTGGGTTGTAGGGAAGAGGAAAACTATTTCAATGAATCTATTACACCAGCGTGAATGATTTTAGCAGTGCTAGTAGTAGTAGTAGTAGTAGTAGTTCAGGTTTGTCTATAACTTCACCATTGTATATAATGGGATTTGAGCATCACCATATTTTGAAATCCACGGAGGTCCTGGAACCAAACTAACCAATACCAAGGGACCATTGCATTGCTGTGTTTCCTTCCTGCTGGCATTACGACTTCTCTGATCACGTCTTACCTGAAACATAGTAGGTCACATGACTTTTATGATGTCATTGTTATGCATTTGATTTACTGTGTTTATATTAGAGTATGGAATGTTTTAGTGAATGCTAAATGAATGAGGGGATTTTATGTGAAGCTAGTGAATGACGCTTGGGGGTTCAGTTTCAGTGGTAAATTATGTTAGCTTTGTGTTTTGAGTAGAGTGCAGTTAGATATGAATTTGTGTTTGATTATGGATGAATTATTTTTATGCACCTTGTTTTTTGCAGTCCAAAAGGCTTGCAAAAATGCTGTATTATCTAAAAGCTTGGATTCAGACTTGAATATAGAGGGATAGTATCTGTTGAAGATAAAAGTTGCATCAATCCTCAGGGACTTCAGAATGTCCCCAAAGACTGTGCCACACAAGTGGGGACCAAGAAAATCCCTCGCTTTTTGTACTTGTAGTGAACACCATGGAAGTTGGTGGGTTGGAGGGCAGAATCCCCATATTTGACCGCAGTAGTAGGAATGCCTCAGAGTTCTCATAATTGGTGGGAAAGATTAAGTTTAAATCCCACAATTTGTGGGATAAGGATTGGAAACCCCACATTTTGTGGCAACAGCTGTGGGATAAAAGATAGAAACCCTACAGTTGGTTGCAACAGCAGGATTGCCTGAGAGAAAGCCTCAGAATTGAGGCAGCGATGGGGAAATGGGAAAATTCTTGAATGTGATGGAACAGTGGAATTCTCAGGGGAAACCACACAATCTCTTAGTCGTTTTTAGTGGTCATTCTGGTAATTAGCAATGGCAGTATTTGTTTCTGAGGTTTCACAATTAGGAAATATCTTATTTGTTTCTTTGGTTGCCAAGTGTCCTCTGCTGTTTGATTTTTTTTATCCCTCTGAGTTTTAGGTTAAGATTTCTGCTTATGTTTTCAATCATTTCCAAGTACCCTTGAGTATACTGAGAGATTTTGGCCCATGCCATCAGCCCTCTGCATTTCCTGGGGTTTGTGAAAGTGAGACGCTGCAAATTTTTAAATGCTATATTTTTACCAGAGAGAACCACTCTTTGGGAATCTTTAGGTCCTCCAATGTCTGGCAGAAGTTGACCATAGAGTAAAACTGGACCAAGGGCCCTTCCACACTGTCGTTATATCCCAGGATCTGATCCCAGATTATCTTCTTATCCCAGATTATCTGGCAGTGGAGATTCATATAATCTATTTAAAGCAGATAAGCTGGGATCAAATCCTGGGATATAACGACAGTGTAGAAGGTTCCCAAAAGATTCTTATTGAGAACATTTTAATCAAATCAAATTTTAAGTCAAACTTGCAAATGTATGTGTGTGTGTGGGGGGGGGGGGGGCTGTATATGACTGTGTATTTTTGTTTTATTACCCAGTTTGATATCTCAGTTAGTTATGGCTGTTGTGTCTTTTATGTCACTTGTGATTAATTCCGTTATTTCTTTTAATTGGTTTATTTCCTTCTGTTGAAGTCTAAGTTCACATTTTATTTGTTTGCTGTGCTGAAGTGTATAGCATGAGAGGTGGATAGTAGGAAAAGAAACTCTAAAAAGCAAAGCTTGGCTTTGCCATTTTATATAAAGCACAACATTTCACTATGCTACTGTATGTAATGGAAATTGAACTTCCACTGATTGTGGTATCCACAGTGTGTGTCCTGGAACCAAATCCCAGTGGCTATCAAGGGCTCACTGTATAGTTGTACTTTAACATCTACCATTTTCACTTTGTATTGCTTCATACACCATTCGTGGGTCACTGTTCAGTAAGTGAAATGATGTGTGCTTTGTAATTAGCAACATTGTTTCAAAAACAGTCCTTTCTGAATGCTGCATGACATTGATTTATAACATTAAGATTGTAAATGTACCCTAAAGGAAGTAAAAATATGTGTTGAACAAATAAACATAAGATGTGTTTCAGTTGTAAATTAAGATTTAAAATAGTCTCTCCTGTAGAAACAATGTTGAAGCACAGTAGTCTCCTTGAGAGGGAGGACTGTTTAATGAAAGTACAGAAGAGACTATGTCCAGGTATGGGGGCTTGTTTGGGAAAAGCACCGTCAAGAGCTATCCTGTGGACAAAGTTCATTGTCTACATACTCTTATATCCGGTAAATTTTAAATTGTGAATTTTAATCTGCAGGGTAGATTTTAATCTGTATTTTATCTGGTTGTATTTATTATATGTATTTTAATAATGGGTTGTTGTAAGTTTTTCAGGCTGTATGGCCATGTTCCAGAAGCATTCTCTCCTGACATTTCACCTGCATCTATGGCAGGTATCCTCAGATCTCACAACCTCTGAGGATGCCTTCCATAGATGTAGGCGAAATGTCAGGAGAGAATGTTTCTGAAACATAGCCATATAGCCCGGAAAACTTACAACCCAGTGATACTGGCCATGAAAACTTCGACAATATATTTTAATAATGTTTTGTTTTTTCCTGCTGTTTTAACCATGTTGTACTCCACCTCAAACCACAAGAAGAGGTGGGTAATAAATAAAATTATTATTATTATTATTATTATTATTATTATTATTATTATTATTACCTTGCTTTTATTATCGGTAGCAGTTTGGGTGGTGCCCAGAAATAAACAGGGATATAGAAGGATTTCAAGTTTAGATGCAAACCGGAATATCTAAGCCAACAATCATTGCCATGACATTGGGATTTTGTTTTGTTTTTGGTTAAATATTAAGTGATAGCAGCAGAAACATGTCCAAATATCCAAGTAAACCACAATTTTACAAACTTTATGTTGCAAATGTGACATGTGAGTTTTTCATTTTGAGATTTTTTTTTATTGCTATGACAAATAGAAATTGCTTCTCTTAAAATGAAAGGTTAGCAACTGCAGCAGACCTGGGGGATTCTCTTATGCATCTTGGAATTACATGGACTATTGAAAAACCCCACGGTATCTGGAAGTCTATTTCTCAATATTTTGTATTTTTTATATTAAGTGGTACAAGGAAGTCTTGCAATCTATTTAAAAGATAAATTATTGCATGTGGAGGCTTCAAGGAGTTGTAATTCACTGTCGTTTCAGTCAGGAAAAGGTTGTTCTTGAGATTTTGGAGATGCTAGGAATCACAAAAGCATCCTTGATGGAGCCACATGGACCTCAGGGGCATGTTTTGCTTACCTTTGCTTTATATGAAAACTGAGATATGTGAGAAGCCTGATACTGCATTTTACAGTGAGCATTGAGCTCCACAGTGTGGTCTAAACCCTTTATTTGCCTAGACCCTTTTTATATCAACAAAGTACTTTAAAAAATATCATAGAAGGACTGTCTTATGCAGTATCTTTGCTCCCCAAGTGTACAAAATAGCTGTAGGTTCCCAGGTGTCGGTCTACCTTCCTTGAATGTATTGTCGAAGGCTTTCATGGCCGGAATCACTCAGTTCTTGTGGGTATTTTCGGGCTATATGGCCATGTTCTAGAGGCATTTCTCCTGACGTTTCGCCTGCATCTATGGCAAGCATCCTCAGAGGTCTCCATAAAAACTCCATAAAAATCTCCATAAAAACTCCAACCATCACCCAAGTCAAAAAAGAAGCACCATCAAAGCCTTGGCAGACCGTGCAAAAAGAATCTGTGAACCCCACCTCCTCCAAGATGAACTGAACCACCTCAACTGGGCTCTACAGGCCAATGGATACTCCACCTCAGACATCAGAAGAGCTGCAAGACCAAGAACAAGCCACAAGAGTAAAGATGAAGATCCACCCAGAGGAAAAGTGTTCCTGCCATACATCAAGGGAACCACTGATCGCATAGGGAAGCTGATGAGGAAACACAACATACAAACAATCTACAAACCCACCAGGAAAATACAACAAATGCTACGTTCAGCAAAGGACAAGAGGGATCCTCTCACCTCTGCAGGAGTCTGCCGTATACCATGCAGCTGTGGACAAGTCTACATAGGGACCACCAAACGCAGGAACATGAAAGGCACTGCAGACTACTTCAACCAGAGAAGTCAGCCATAGCAGAGCACCTGATGAACCAACCTGGACACAGCATTTTATTTGAGAACACAAAAATGCTGGACCACTCTCACAACCACCATGTCAGACTACACAGAGAAGCCATTGAAATCCACAAACATGTGGACAATTTCAACAGAAAGGAAGAAACCATGAAAATGAACAAAATCTGGCTACCAGTATTAAAGAATTCTAAAATTAAAACAGCAGAGAGAAAAACAGGCAGGGACATCTAATCACCTTTCAAGAAGAGTTTGCTCCAGGCACTGTCAGCCCATTGTATGCTAATCAAGGTGGTCAGTTGAAAAGATTCACACCTAGCCCAACTCACAAAAGCCTTTTGTCTCACCCTGGTCATTCCACAGATATATAAACCCCTTTTTCCCAGCTCCAGCAGACCTCTGAGGATGCTTGCCATAGATGCAGGCGAAACGTCAGGAGAAATGCCTCTAGAACATGGCCATATAGCCCGAAAAAACCCACAAGAACTACCTTCCTTGAGTCGGTGGATGGCTTCATTCACCACTGAAAGAAGAAAGACAGCTGATTGGCTCCCAGTGAATGGCTGGAGAGGGCTGATTGGACTTGGGAGTCTGTCTGCCCTTGCACAGCCAGGGAAGAACAACTAGTTCACCAAACACCAGCACAGGTCTTTCTAAGTGCTCATAGGTTTTTAAAGCATTTTAATGCAATATTCAGGCATCAGAATTCCTATCTCCTACCAAGATAGAACACATGATAAAGTGAAACTTTACGGAAGTGGTTTATTGAGAGACAGAAGAAAAGTAGCACCATTAGGCTATATAAGAGAGTTTTGGGAAATGAGATGTTTGCATTATATGTGAAGTTTGTGTGTAGTTGTTATTAACTTTATACTTTCCCTTTCCATAGTGGTTTGCACTTTAAAACAAATACAATATAGCTAAAACATACAAAAAATCTAAATTAAAATAGAATTTAACTTTTCAGTGTACAAAACAATTTAAAACAAACACCTATAGAAGGATAAAAAACAGTTAAACACAAATACAGCATTTTCTGTTGTAAGCTGCCTTGAGTCTCAAACTGACAAAAGGGCAGGAAGCAATAAAATAAGCAAATAAAATACATTGAGTTCTAAAGGCTGCCAGAATTTAAAAAAAACTTTGCTTGCTGAACAACAAGGAAGGAATCATCCTGGCCACCCTAGTAAGAGAGTTTGAAGAGCCTTAAGGCAGCTACCAGGAAGACCTTATCTCATGTTTCCAGCAACTGTAAGAAACAGTCCCTTCTGAAGATTTTAGTGTCTGAGAAGGCTTATACAAGGAGTTATAATCTTCTAGAACAGTCTAGATGTAAACCTAAGCGGTTTATAGATCATAGCCAGACTTCTAATTTTGCCTGAAAACAGTCTAGCAGCCAGTAGAGCTACTGTTATAGTGCACGAATATGGTTCCTTACCCTGCCCCAGTAACACACTTGCTGCAGCTCTTTGTAACAGCTTAGTTTCTGAATTTTAAATGTAGCCCCGCGTAGAGTATGTTACAGTAATCCAAATAGAATAAAACTAGGGCACTTCATGGCTAGATCAGGCATGTCCAGGAGCAGAGCCAGTTGACTCAAATTTAAGGAGCAGCTACCCCAGGAACCTGGATGTCAGTTAGGTCCAGGAATAGAACCAAATTATAAACCTGTGTCTTCCAGGTTAGTTTAGCCCCATCTATGAGAAACAAAATCCTTATTTCCTGATGTGCCTTTTGACCAACCAGGAGCCCCTATGTCATATCTGGATTAAATTCAACTTGTTCCATTTCATTTAGTTCATTACTGCTGCCAGACACTGGTTTAGAATCAAAATAGTCTATTTGGAGTTAAGAGGAAAGGAGAAATATAGTTTAGTGTTGCCGTCATTGTATTAATACCAATTCCCAACACCCCCTTCCCCCCAGATAGCCTCTCCTAGTGGCTTCATATAGATGTTGAATAGTATGGCGAACAGAAAAAAGCCCTGAAGTACTTAAGTGACATTTTGCTCTGCTCTTGATGCCATTTTGAACAACACAAAGACGATCACCCACATATGTGTGATGATGGTTGAATACAAATACCCGGATGCCCCCCACCCACAGTTTCGCATTCTGTGATTTCAGTTACCAGGGATCAAACGCAATGTGTATTGGGGTGTGTCCTCCACAAATAAAAGGGAAATACTGTAATGTTTGTTCATATGAAGTCAATAAAATATTTTGGTTGCTTGGAGATGGAACTTTTAAAAAAAGATTGGGAACTATTAAAGAAGAAGGAAGGTAAGGTTTCTTATATGAATATTAGTCAAAAATAAAGTTAGGTAAGTAGTAATGAGGACGTGAGTGCTACTTTAGCATTTTTGTCTATGGTTTAGAGCAGTGGTTCCCAACCATTTTTTGACCAGGCCCCACTTGATCACGGACCACTTGACCAGGGACCACTTTGACCAGGGGACACTCTCCAACATTCGTACCAAAAGAGGCAGGGCTAGAGAGGAGCAGAAATAAAATAAATAAAATAAAATAAAGACAAAGAAGGTTCGCGGACTGGATTTTCATTCTCTTTTCATTCATTTTGAAGTACATGTGTTGAGTGAATGTATAAAAGATGCTTCTCATAAGATGTTATGCATAGATTAAGATAAACCAGTGAGAATGGAATATGTTGTAGTACTGGGAATTGCTTTGCAGTGTTTATAAGGTGTCATAATGTAGATATGTATACCTGTATTAATTTGTCCTTTTTCATAGCCAGTAATGTAGAATCATTGCTTTTACCTCCTATTGCTCTTAGCTCTTATATCACTGTTACTAATTCTAGTAGTGCTTGTGGTAGGTGACCGAGCTAGGGGGGGTTGGCTATTGATTTATGTATTTTAAATAGGTTCTAATGGTTTAACTATTCATTTTTAGATAACTCTAGGTTTAATTCTGTTTTAGTCTATAGGTTTTTAATTATATATTGTTTTTAACACGATTTGCTGCTTTGAGTCTCATTAAGAGAGAAAAAGCACATAAATAGTGTAGTTGTAATTTGTACGTTTTCATGGCCAATAATATGGAATTATTGCTTTTAGCACATATTTCATAATTACCAACCATGTCTAGTACTGCTTGTGGGAAGTGAGGGATGTTTTCATCATTCCCCAGGGTTTCATACATAAAGGTACAACTGTGCTTTTAAACAGTATAATGAAATAGTGTGCAATTTTGAAGTGAATGTTTACACTGATGTTTCATTTGACTGTAAGAAACTAAAGAAGAAACTAGCTGCTTAATGTGTTGCTCATTATTTAATCATACTGTGTCTTCAAATGTACTCACATCTCTTGCAAAGTCCCACTGTACAGGGTGAGCGTATCTCCTTTGAACTGTTCTGTTCCAAAGAGCACTTGCCCAGTTGAACTTCAGTCCAGCATTTGCTTTGTCATCCTGACTTCCCTGGTATCTCCAAACACACACATACACACACACAGGTAGTTTTAATACTGTCATTTTTGTTGTGAATGCTATATAATTTTTATCAACTTTTTACGGGGAAATTTACAAGTGAACTTAAGTTGTTTACTCATTTTGTCTTTAGCATATCTATTTTGAAAGTTTTAAAATAAATTAAGAGAATGAGATTGCAAGTTTGCTTTTCAGCTTGAATTGCTTTCAGTTAGACTTTAACTTGAACAGACTCTGAAACCATTCCAAGTGGCAAAGCTGGGTGATGAAATATGACACATGGAGGGAAAGAAAGCTGGCAGTGAGCCCTGATGCACAAATAGCCCTTTCCCCTTTGAAGCATATTTGCAGGATGGAAAATAAAAACACAGTGAGCTTTGGTGGTTTCTTTCAAGAATTGTTTTGAAGAATAAGTGCTTTTCCTGTATATATTGTGTGGCTGGATGGAATTCTATTAGCAGTTTTTCGCTCCATGGTGCATAAATGTATCTGAGGACTTCTGTCTTTTAATATGCTGTAGAAAGATGGCAGACGGTCAGTTGTAGGGAAGTGCTGCACAATAATTGAACAGCTGTCTTTTTTCTCAGTTTTGTCTTTGGTCAGAAATTAAGGGAATACTTTTCACTGAAACAGATGATTCTAGAAATTGGCTGGTTATAATTTATTTTTAAATTACATGACCACTGGATTATGTCAATCACATTTTTATATTGGTGGATTTATTTATCACACTTTTAGTTAGCCCAAGCCTCTCTGATAAATATAACAATAAGGTAGTGACATATAGAGCATTTGTCTTCATGTAATAATAATAATAATAATAATAATAATAATAATAATAATTTGTATTCCGCCCTATCTCCCCGAGGGGACTCAGGATGGATTTCTGCATACACAAACACAAAGGCAAACATTCAATGCCTAGAAACAACTAAACACAGATAAAGGTAAAGGCTTCCCCTTCCAGTTCTGAGTGGTGGTGTCTAGTGTGCTATCTGACGTGATGGAATGTGCTTCCATGTACTAGTTGACTAAATCAACAGCTTTATATACAGTACTGCCTCCTTCTCCTTGCCAGAAAAATTATGGTGCTGTGCAAAAGTTATAGTGAATCTCTGATTCCCAAGACATCTAATATGTGGTGATGTAGCTATTCTTGACTATGTGCAATCGATGTATTATCTCAGAGTTGAAAGTATCTATGCATAAGAAATGTTGTATGAGCTTTCCCAAATAGGAAAAGCTACACTACACGAATACCTTGTTTATAGAGCAATCCGTAATTCACCAGCCCTTCTTGTGAATATAATTAATAAACAAGCCAACACATATTCACAGTCTCTGGAATTCTTGCCCAGAGATGAAGAAATTGAAGAAACTAGAGGCTTAGATGCACGATTCCATTGTTGTTCAGTAATTTTTAAACCTATTCTCTGCTGGGTTCAGTTTACCTGTCCTGTAGTTTCATTAGAACCTCCCTGATTCCATAGTTCCTGAGATTCTTCCCAGATGATCAGCAGAGTATTTCCTCCTTCTGCAATCTTAGTCTTTTTTCAGGATTTATCAGACCACATACATTTTCATACAGTGCAGTGTGTCCTCTTGATGAGGATCATAGTATAGGGAAGGGTTATCATTCCTATTGTGCTTCAAGTTGTTAGAATGCCTGGAACAAGATTTGCAATTTTAGAATGGCTATTTTATGTATTCTAGGGTACTGTGATTTCAGAAAGAAATGAGTTCCAAAAATATAGTCCAGCAAATGACACTACTGCAAATTGGTTTTTTTCAAAGTTGATGTTTACTGTTGTGTTCTTTTTACCTGCTATAAATACTGTTCATGAAATAGAAAATACATTGTGTTCCACCATTGACACTGCCCATGTAGAAAAATTCCCACACCATTATTCAGTATACTAGATTGTTATAGGGAATGGAAGACCTATATAGATTCCTATCCAGATCTATCTCTTCAAGAAACATCTCTCATTTCATCTTCCTTGATTAATGACTGAATAGTATATTGGGACACATTCCTTTTAATAGATGGTAGAATGCCTGTATACCTTCCCACACTGCAGAGTGGTGGGGAAAGGAAGGCTTTGTTTCTGATTTCTGTCATTTTTTCTTTATTGTACTGCGTATCTTCTAAACTCATTTCACAAGTTACAACAATATGCAATATCTGTTGCTCTTTTAGCATTTTTTCTATAGTCGGTCTTGTTTTTTTCTTCTACATTTGTGTGTAAAGTGTGGGGTCTCCTTCTCTTGAGGTTTTTATGCAGAGGCTGGATGGCCATCTGTTGGGGGTGCTTTGATTGTGTTTTCCTGCATGGCAGGCTTTTGAACTGTATGACACTTGTGGTTTCTTCCAACTCTGTGACTCTATGATTCTAAGAAAGTAAAATGGGTTTTTTAAAAATTGTATTTGCAATTCAAAATAATTTATAAATTTCAAATGTTTTAGTCAAAGATGACATTGAATGTTCCCTAACCATAAAAGTTTTATGCTACAGCATTATTCTGTTAATGTCCAAACTTTTAACAGAACACTTGCATTTCTCAGATTGCTCTCCATGTGTGTATTATAGGGAGAGGGAGCGGAACTGTGCTGGCTGGCCCTTCTTTTGAGTTTTGAGCAGAATGTCTGCAAAAGGGTCTCTGAACATATGCATCTCTTTTCAGATGTCCTGCTCAATGGCGGGTGTTGAGTGGGCCATATGTTACTGAAGATAGGGTCAGAAGACACTTTCTCCTTTCTATTCCACAGAGATAGTGTTAAGTATAGAGGACTCTAGTCTTTTGTAAATGTGCTAGTAATGTTCTCACTATTAAAATGGAGCATGTAGATATCTCATTGTGGAGATAGCCCATTATAATTCTATCTTGAACAAATGCCTTCCTCTCTTTCCAGGAACTTACAAGCAGCCATTGGAGCCTACTATGATTTTGAGAGTCCAAACATCAACGTGCCCTCCATGTCCTTCGTAGAAGATGTGACCATAGGAGAAGGAGAGTCCATTCCCCCTGACACCCAGTTTACAAAAACATGGAGGATACAGAACACAGGTGAATGGTTAAATATCTCCATGGCTTTTGAACTGATATTGTTTTTTGAAATAGAAATAATCATGTTGTATTTCAGAGATGCTCCAAACACTTCGAAAGCACAGTTTCCTGTCCTTCTTCAGGGGTGGAACTACATTGGGGTTGGAGGTCATCCTTGGTCTCATGTGCTGCCTTGGAGCAGATCAGAGTTTATCCAAAGCTCAGCATTACATTAAGCCAAAACCCGTTCCTGCACTGATGACTACAACTTTTGGTTATCTGTCAAGGCTGGAGAAAGCTTGTAGATTTCTCTGAATCAGGAGTAGGCAGGCTCAGTGGGTATGGGAAGCATTTTTGCCCTCTGCTAGATCTTGGAGAGCTTCACTCTCTTGATACTATGAACTAAAATTGCTCCATATTTTGCAAACCATATCTTCCAGAAACGTCTGAGAGTTAAATTACCATTTACATAGTCACCCTCTGAGCCTGTTTTAGGTTTTACCAGCTTTTTAAAAATGATTGATAGTGATTGATAGTTCACTTCCAATGTTTTCAGAAAACATATTTTCAATGCCAGTAGCAAGGCTAATGTTCATGTGTGAAATATGGTATTTTATGAATGCTAATTTGAAGAAATTGGTAGTGGTAAAATTGCATAAGTTTATATGCCTAGTTCACATTCATATCCTATGTATTCCCTCCACCCCATTTTTTCTTTTTATGTAATCATATTCTTGAAAGTGGAATTATTTTCTTAGAAAATGGTTATAGCACTCTGAGGCTTTAGAGGTTATGATTTGTGATTCTGGCAAAATTGGAGGGACCACTTTACTTATCCTTGCTGTGTGTATAATCTTTTTCAGTGCTTGTACTTGGTTTCAAGGAGAGAAACAATATTTTTCCCTGATCTCAAACAGCTAGGACTAAATAAATTGCTGCTGCCTGTTCTTTGCTTCTTGACTTCCAGAGCTGTGTTTCTCTTCTTGTGTCATAGGCAGAATATTTCTGCTCAGTAAAAGACAGTGCAGCAGAACACAAAGGTCCAGTTCAAAGATAACAATAAAATCATGGTTTTGTTATTATATCTGAACTGAACCGAAGTCAAACTGTACTTGCCTGGGCATTCTTCCATCCTCACATGTCACTATGAGGTGCAGTTATTCTCTAACTCTAGCTAATGTTTACTCTCTGTGTTTTCATAGCCTGTGTTTTTAGTCTGACAATCCAAATATTTCATCTCTAGCTCTGGCATATTTCTGAATATGTAATGATATTTCCAGGCCATTACTTTTAATTTATGAGGTTATGAAGCTATGGCATTTTTTTACCATAGCAAAATATCTTAATTACAGTAATCAAATAAAAGGCTCAATAGATATTAAAGCAGAGGACTCTGGAAGTTTAACACAATAACTAGAAAGTTCTAAACAGTGCTGAGGAGCGAAGCCATCCTTCCACTCCCTCATCCATTGTCTGGTTATGGGTGTGTCTGTGAGTTGTATGTCTGCAGAAGGGAGATTTGCCAGTATTTTTATTTTAACCCTGTCAAAACAGTGGAGGTGATTAGTTCTAGCTACTCTAGATTCAAATAGCTGTGGGAGCTAGTTGAACTCCTGCAGGCATCTGTTTCTTAGTTTAATGACTGGTTTTGGATACAGCAGATTAAATTTTGGGGCCTTCTGCTTGCCACTGCTGAACAAAGCGGTGTCAAAATGTATCCTTAAAATATTTTTGTCGGTTCCATGTGTGTTTTAAAGAACTCTGGAAATAAAACAGGGATGCAGCTTTCAGAAGGAATGAAATAAAAGGAGATGGAGAGTACAAAATAACTGAAGAGAAGTGAGAACTGATAAAAGGAAACAACTGTACTACAGATACTGTTTTGTCCAAATGTAGCTTAATTGACCCACATATCCATGTTTTGATTGTATGCATGCTTTTTGTGCAAAATAGTAACAATGGAAAATGTATGTTTTCAACTTTACATATTAACGTTTTTCCTTAAAATGTATTGTTTGTTAATAATATATTTCTGTTTATGCATGTACACACATTATATACAAATTTTGATATTTGCATATATTCATAATCACAGGACTTTAAATTTGCTCTAAAGTTGAAGGACTATGATGCAAAGTGGATGTTTTAATTAACCTCTATCTGAGACTTATTTTTGTCTTTTCAAAATCTCAATCGGTTTTTCATACTAAAACTTTACCATAGAAAAATGTCAAACAGAAATATGTTTGTTCTCTTATGTTGGGTTCTTTATATTTGGATAGGAAAAATGAAAAAAAAAACAACAACATGCAACTTACAGTGTCTGTTTCTGAAGTGTGTAAGGGGTAATGAGGCCACAACAGATTGGATGCATATTTTTACACTTCATTTTCTGTGGGGTTATTTAAATATACCAGAGACTAATATTGCGGTGAAGGTAGTAATATTGTGTCCAGAAAAATACTGAAGTTAAGCAATAGCACTTGAACAACCTTTGATTTTTAGTGTGTTATATTTCCAGTCACAGATGAATGAATCCAAATGTTATTTTGAGGAGGCTTGATGGCTTAAAGAATTTATGAACAGATTATTCATAACGCTAGAAAGAAATACTTCAGAATAGTATGGTTTCTTACTGGTTCCTTTTATTAATAGATCAAGTATCTTATATGCCTAGAATTTAAAATATATATTTTTCCTCTAAAGAGTAATAAAAGTTGTAGAAAATAGATATTTATTTCCTCTCCCCTTTTACTTCTTCTTTTTTAATTGTTACGTCCTTGGAGCAATTGGTGTTTTTGAAACAGAATTTCTTTTTAAATTGTAGTCCTACACAAACTTACTAGAGAATAAATTCCATTGAATTTAGAGATTTACTTTTTGAATACACATTAATAAGATGCTACTGAGACTCCTTTACTGCAGTTACTGCAAATTATAGCCACCACACCACTAAAATGCAGTAAAATATTCACATGATGGAGAACAAAATGAATTTTAAATGTTATGTCTTGTTGTTGCTCTGAAAATATGATGTGTATATACAAAAAAGTAATAAATTATTTAAGCTATGTGATGCTGTTTTGTACAAAAAGCTTTGAATGATATCTTCCCATTTTATAATGTGGTATGCACAGGTTTATCTTCTTCCTTTATTTCTCTCTGAAATCTAGCAATAGAGGAATAAAGATCTACCTTGTTATTTTCTGTGATCTGTTCTTTAATAAACACTCCCAAAGATTCAGGCTGTTTTCTGTTTACTTACTGACATCTCGGCATTATCTTTAATAGTGGACCTTCAAGCTTTATTAATTACCACAGGAAGTTCCTAGAAGATAACATTGTCTGCCAGGCTAGTTTTAGTACTGTAGTAACTGGTGGTGAAAAATGAATGCCAGCGTGAACTTAGCTTGCTGTGTGGGTGCTATATTCCTTCTAGGTGGTATTGTTTCTTGAGTCTTCAACCAAGACTGGATCCACACCTAGATCTAGCAAGCATAGTCTTGCCATGTTTAAAAAGGTTAATTTTCAAAGAAGTAATATTCTGTGCTTACTGGGAAATGTGTAATATTTTAAAATATATTTATGATTGTATTACATGAGTTTTTCACTGGGGTGGGAGGGAAGTAAGGGGATGGAGGTTGGGGTGCAAGACTTAATGCAAGATTTCAGGACAAGAAATGATTGTCACTAACAAGGCATGAGGCTCTCCATTACTTTTAAAACATGCCATATAAGTTGCTCTTTGTTTTGGTGCACTGGTGCTCCTCTGATCAGGTACTCTCACTTGTGTGAGAAGGATTAAAGGGATCAGATGGAAAAACGATCCTCAATGGAGGTTGCAAGTGGGGAAAAAAGGAATAGGATCCCTGCATCTGCTAGACAGGGCATGAGTTGGAGCAGGGTGTAATTTTAGGTTGGACAAGCAGCCTTCATGTGGAGGAGGATGAATAAATAAAACTTAAGATTAAGTTTTAAAAAACCCGAAGCCATCCAGCAGTTTGAGAGACATAGAGAAAAAGCCACCCAGTCACTTTAGGCCATGACATTTAAATGTTCCACAATCACTCACTCACTGGGCAGGAGTAGGAAAGTAGATTGGAGAGCGGGGGATCCAGTGGGAGTTCATGATTGTTGGTAAGATTGACAGGAGAACAAGAAAGCATGTGCGTAATAGGAAGAAAAAGACACTGGCAGCAGCTAGTTGACATGTGACCAAAGATAATCAGAACATGTGGATATGATTGAACACTCTATTTTGTCCCTATATTACTTTGGCTGGGCAGAATTTGTGTCTGTCGGTACACATTAGGTTCAGATTATATGGGGTGAGTGTGATATTTATGAAGGTTAAACCAAGGCAGAATATTTCATACTAGAGTGGATATATTGTGCAGGTGTGACGCAGCCCAAGTTGAGACCTTAACCTTCTGTTGTAATTGAATAAACAGCAACAATTCAAAATTAATTCATTTTCAGAGCAACAGACTGGTTCCTTGGTAGTCTCAATTCAGATCAACATGTCAGGGGTTTCCTTCTTCCTACTTGCACATTCCAGTTCTTCCCTTTCTGATTTCTTCTGACATCCCAAGCATACAGTTTACAGGCTAATGTTTAATGACCAGAACTACTTTCAAATAAAAGTTTTCTAAATCCATTTCAGCCAATCATTTTACATTATGGTATTGCTAATCCATAAGGTAAGTCATTGCTGTGTCTGGTCCCTGCTATAAAAGCTGAACCTGGGAATTTTTCCAACAGTAAAAATAAAGCTGTGTCCACCAGAGCTAATCCTCTTGGCTAAGCAATCATCCAAACAATTTGAGAAAAATTAAGTGTTCAGGCCTCATATAATATTGTAGTTATTAAACAAGAACTCTGCATTAAGTACTATATTCAATCTTGGGACTTGTGTGACCATATATGCTAGGTGTTGTCTGGATTTCACTATGTGTTTCTGAAAGACAGCAAGTTGAAGCAAACCCTTTTTACATAAAAGCAGCTTTGTCTGCAGCCTTGAGTGTACAGTTCCTGGCATATCACATATGGATGTGCGTGGGTCAGAATATGATATTGCTGATAGAAACATGTTTCCCACAATGTGTTGCCCCAAAGGCACCACCTTACGTTCACTTCATGGACATGTGTATCAATCCATGCGAAGTCTGCCTGTTACTTTTACATGTCCAGAGAGAGAGGTGTGTTCACACAAAGCACACAATCAGTTATATTTAGATCTATAACCCACCTATTCACTGCAAATGCCAAGCATTTACTAATGCCCTTGGCCGCTTAATTAAACAGCATATATAATAGATGTTTTGTACTTGGATGAGCATGTTTGCCATTTTTTTTGTGAATATAGTTTTTCTATTGTCAGATGTTTTAATGCAGTCTTTACTGAATCTCAGGGGCAGAAGCATGGCCTCCAGGTGTTTGTCTTAAGTACGTCGGGGGAGACCAGTTTGGCCATGTGAACATGGTGATGGTCCGATCATTGGAGCCCCAGGAGATTGCAGATGTCAGCGTTCAGATGTGCAGCCCCAGTACCGCAGGAATGTATCAAGGACAGTGGCGAATGTGTACTGCCACAGGACTCTACTATGGAGGTGAGCACCTTGTTCTCATCTGCACTCTTGAGACTGTATTGGTTCATGTCAAAATATTATTTACTAATAATCACTGCTGAATTGCTGAATTCTTTTACAAAGAACTGTACATGAAACTCACTTGAAAGAAATATATTTTCTCACAATAGTCTTGCCCAGCAACAAATTTTGCAGATATTGGCCACAGATAGATTAAAATATTTCCTGAAACATGACAGCAGCCATTTTATAGGCATTTCATTGCAGTGCTATGTACTATGTGCTACATGCTTTCCTTGGTTTATGCAAGTGAGATTAAGAATCACATTCAGCAAATTGTTGAAAATAGCTTCTTTTAAAGACAATCCTGCAGCCACTTCATAAGAGGCAAGGCACAGTGCCATCCTTTCCCTTCTTTTGATATGTGCTGCTCCAAGATAGAAGTAGGAAATGTGATTTTGCAGGAAAAGGCAATAACTTTTCCATGAGACTGTTCCTGTATTAAAGAGAACTTTGCACTCTTTGTTAACTCACACTTCACTTAGGGGCATGTCACAATGAGTGTAAAAGATGAAACAAAGGAAGTCAATACCAAAGAACTTACAAAATTTCATTAGGCATAATGCTTTGTGCTCTTCCCTAAAGGAGGAAGGAATAATGGCCATCGGTGGTTGTGCAATGTGTGAGAGAGGCAGGAGAGAGTAGAAAGAGTTATTGCTTCTTTTAGGTTCTTTCAGGATGGACTCAGCTCTTACCTTTTGCCACTATACTCAGAGAAGGGGACGGGTTCATTTTTTAAAATAAGATTTAAGATACAGTACTTACATTGACCTGTGGATAAGTTGACCCAGAATTTTTGTGTCGATTCTTTTTGTGACTAAAAATTCTAGACTTATGCATGAATATATAGAGCACTCTGTTACCTTCTATGGAAAGACTGATCATGCTCTTCTTATTAGCATTTCTTCATTAAAAATATAGCATTCTGCTTCCTTTTTTGCAAAGCTATTCTGTTGCACTGTTGAGTATTATACACTACAAGGTGCGGTTGCCTCAAATCCTGCCATTTCTCCTCATTTTGGAGAAATGACAGGATATAAATAAGTGGTATTAAGGCTGGGCAACCACGGAAAAATTTGTTTCTAAAACCGATTCGTTTTTTGGGGGTTTTTGCGTTTTGATTTTTAAAAGAATTCCGAAAATTTTCTTTTAAAAAGTTCGAGATTTACGAAATTTCGTAAATTACAAAACAATACGAAACAATTACGAATCGATTCGTTAATGGCGGACGCGACCGCGCAATACGCTAAAAAACCTCCAAATGGGACAGGGGGAACTTCTAAAGCTTCCCTCTCCCTCTGTTGTTGACTGTTGGTGTGATATTTATAATTTTTTTCCACTGATTAAACAAACAACAACTATAAAACTTGCCCCAGACATGCGGAAATAATAACGAAACGATTTCAAAGCAATAACGAAACGAATACGAAACGAATTCGAAACAATTATGAAACGAATTTAAAAATTCGTTTTGTTTTTTAGTTGCTCCTGAATGGTTCGTTATCGCTTCGTTATAAAAAAAACCCGAATTTTTAACATATTACGAAATTACGAAACGAAACCGCCCAGCCCTAAGTGGTATTTTTACTTGATTCTTGTATGCTAATTACAAATTCTGTTTTGCAAGAAACACTTTCTATCCAAAAACATTGACATTCACACATAAAATTTGAGGTATCATTAGTTTATGGAGGAGATGTGCAGAAATAAAGCAAAGGGGTCTTGATAGGGGGAAACCCTTTAGTAAGAGTAATACACAGTGACCATGAAATGCCTGGGTAACTATTAAAGGTGGAAAGTGAAGAAATTGATGGGGAGAGAGTGATAATAACAACAACAATAAAACCACCAACAACTTTATTTTTATACCCCGCTTCCATCTCCCCAAAGGGACTCAGAGGAGCTTACATACGGGACAAAATGTCCACAAAACATCAAGGCAAAACAGTCCATTTTAAAAAATGATTAAAATAAAACATAGCAAATCATAACTATCAGATAAAACACAATTTAAGCAGTGGTTCCCAAACTAATTTGGCTTACCCCTGGAAATCAATTTTTCTAAATTTTCTCTTCTTTCTTTTATGCTTTCACTGCCCCCTTACAGTTATTCATCGCCCCCAAATGCACCTGTGGCCATTACCGCCATTACTCCTGGATCCCTGCAGCGCCCACCAGGGGGTGGTAACGCCCACTTTGGGAATCACTGATTTAAGGGTATGAAACAGTGGTTCTCAACCTGTGGGTCCCCGGATGTTTTGGCTTACAACTCCCAGAAATTCCAGCCAATTTACCAGCTGTTAGGATTTCTCGGAGTTGAAGGCCAGAAACATCTGGGGACCCCAGGTTGAGAACCACTGCTATAAAACAACAGCATTAAGACTCATTCAAACAATGCAAGAAAAAAAATAACCAGAAATATTAAGGTGGGCACTGTGATGGGGAACACGGTGAAATAGGCCATCTACAAAATGCTGGATAGGAGCTATCCTTACCAGAGAACTGTGTCTCAGAATCCACATGAGAAATCTGCCCGTTTTCCTGTTTATTTTCATCTTCTTTAAACCAGTATGGCCAACTTTATCACCCAAAAGCCACTGTTTCTTTCAATGGAAAATATATTACAAATAAATAGGTGAAGAACATTGCCTTATCTCTTAGTAGAGATTCTTGGGAGGGATTTGAAACAAATGATGTGGCTAACAGCAGATGGCAGTATTTTTCTACGTTCAGTATCCTGCATGACAGGGTGCTTTGATGAATGGAAAAGCAAGTGTGGCTGGGAGAAAATTGGTATGGCTTTGGAAAGGGCAGAACCCTCTCCCTAACTTATGTACTGCTTGAGAATGTTTGGTCTTTCATTGCACATACTTATTCACAATCAACATGCGAACTATCTGTGTCTTTTCCGTATTCTAACCAAAGTTTCTCTCTCGCAGACATCATCTGGGTGATCCTCAGTGTGGAAGTTGGAGGACTTTTAGGAGTAACACAGCAGCTGTCATCATTTGAAACAGAGTTCAACACGCAACCACATCGCAAGGTAGAAGGAAACTTTAACCCATTCGCCTCTCCGCAGAAGAACAGGCAACCAGATGAAAACAACTTAAAAGACCCTGGGGGTTCCGAGCTAGATACAATCAGCAAAAACACGTGGGGGCCTGCTCCTGACCAAATTGAACAAGATCAGACTGAACTGTCACAAAACTCTGTAAATCTCTCCCCCAGCAGTCACTCAAACAACTTATCAGTAGTGACATACAGTAAGGTAGGTGCCCTGGGGGTGCAAGAGAATGGGGAGGTCATGAATCCATGACTTGTTGCCGTCCTTCTTTCTAATCTGTGTAGCCCCACAGCCTCCACTTACAAGGCCTCCATTTCATGTTCAATTTGTCAGGTACTCTCACCAAATTAAAAGCAAGCTAAACCATGGCAAAATTCAAATGCTTTAAATGTTCTGTTAAAACATTATTTTCCGGATGCTTGTTAAACTATTATTTCTGGGATGCTAATTCTGAGAAGACAGCAGTTCACAAAGATTCTTTTTAAGAGCATACTTAAAATTAAAGTATATTATATGGTAAGTACTTTAAAAATTTATCTGCCAGCTTTGGAAGTTTGTATGTACAAATAGATGGCATGTCATTTTTCCTTATTTTGTGCACCATTTGATAGGATGTGTCATTTCTATTGTAATTTGATCACTGCTTTTAAGTGTTTGTTACTCCTCTTAAATTTAGAGTCCAGATTTTATTGAACCATTTACTGCCTTATTCATAAAATATATAAAAAACATGCTGAATCAGACCCAACACAATATAGTGTGATAAATACAATGTGTTTTGTGTGTAGACAGAATAAATCTAAACCCATCTAACATGCTTTGCTTTATATTACTCTGGTCAATGGGATAATCAATGGGATAATTGCCAGTTTGTGGAAGTTTGAAAACTGAGTGAGTAGAATATATAAGTCACGTGAGGTAGAAGAAAGTTAGTTAGAGCAAACAGTGTAGTAATCTTGTACTATCTTTATATTAATTGAATAAATGAAAATTAAAGTCGTGATGAGTACAACATTTCTAGATAGAATTCAGGGCCTGTCTACACAGAAAGAACAACTGTATTCATCTCATGTTGGCTGCTTTCTTAATACATGACATACATGATGGTTCACCTCACTACGTTGGCCCTTAAATGACCTTTAAAAGAATTTGCTTTTACCTCCATTCTGGGTGAAGATCAACATGACCTTCCCAACAGAAAACTGTGCTTTGAAACTAGGGGAGGAGTTGAAGTGCCCCAAATTGATTGGGGGCAATGGCATGGATGTGCAGGTCACTTGAGTGCTCCCATCAGGAAGTGGGTTCAGTCATCGTTGATTTTTGAATTTCAAATTCACTGCTGATATTTTGTTTTAAAAGATAAGACGTGTATGTGGATACTCACAGAGCAGTGTACTAGTATATCAGTGCATGCATCTCTGCATAACAGAATGACTAAAGATGTCTTTTGCCAAAATACATATATTCACATGCATATTTATTTATCGTGTCATCAGCAACCATTGTATTACAATTCTAACAGAGCAAAACAAACACAGAGATTAAAAAGAAAATGAAAGAAAAAAGAAAGAAAAAAACCACACAGATTTTGCAAATTTGGTATTTGGTTAAATGTCCTTTGACCAGTATCTGATCACTTGGAGTGCCTCTGTGGTTGCCGCAAGAAGGTCCTCCATCGTGCATGTGGCAGGGCTCAGGGTGCATTGCAGCAGGTGGTCAGTGGTTTGTTCTTCTCCGCACTCGCATGCTGAGGATTCCACCCTGTAGCCCCATTTCTTAAGATTGGCTCTGCATCTCGTGGTGCCAGAGCGCAATCTGTTCAGCGCCTTCCAAGTCGCCCAGTCTTCTGAGTGCCCAAGGGGGAGTCTCTCATCTGGTATCACCCATGAATTGAGGTGCTGGATTTGGGCCTGCCACTTTTGGACTCTCGCTTGCTGGGGTGTTCCAGCGAGTGTCTCTGTAGATCTAAGAAAACTATGTCTTGATTTAAGTCGTTGACGTGCTGGCAGATACCCAAACAGGGGATGAGCTGGAGATGTCTCTGCCTTGGTCCTTTCACTATTGGCTGCTACTTCCCGGCGGATGTCAGGTGGTGCAATACCGGCTAAGCAGTGTAATTTCTCCAGTGGTGTGGGTCGCAGACACCCTGTGATAATGCGGCATGTCTCATTAAGAGCCACATCTACTGTTTTAGTATGGTGAGATGTGTTCCACACTGGGCATGCATACTCAGCAGCAGAGTAGCATAGCGCAAGGGCAGATGTCTTCAATGTGTCTGGTTGTGATCCCCAGGTTGTGCCAGTCAGCTTTCGTATGATGTTGTTTCTAGCGCCCACTTTTTGTTTGATGTTCAGGCAGTGCTTCTTGTAGGTCAGAGCACGGTCCAAAGTGACTCCCAGGTATTTGGGTGTGCTGCAATCCTCCAGTGGGATTCCTTCCCAGGTAATCCTCAGAGCTCGGGATGCTTGTCTGTTCTTAAGGTGAAAGGCGCATGTCTGTGTTTTAGATGGATTAGGGATCAGTTGGTTTTCCCTGTAATAGGCAGTAAGAGCACCTAGAGCTTCGGAGAGCTTCTGTTCTACCATCTCAAAGCTCCCTGCTTGAGCAGTAATGGCACGATCATCAGCATAGATGAAACTCTCTGTCCCTTCTGGCAGTGGCTGGTCATTTGTGTAGATGTTGAACATGGATGGAGCAAGCACGCTCCCCTGAGGCAGGCCGTTCTTCTGTTTCCGCCATCTGCTTCTCTGGCCCTGGAACTCAACAAAAAAGCTCCTGTTTTGTAGCAGGTTTCCTATGAGGCGGCTGAGGTGGTAGTCCTTTGTGATATTATACATTTTTCTCAGGAGGAGACGGTGGTTCACAGTATCATAGGCTGCTGACAAGTCTATGAAGACAGCTCCTGTGATCTGCTGCCTTTCAAAGCCATCTTCTATGTGCTGAGTCAGGTTCAGCACTTCACATGCATGATGGGAAGGGGAAAAAAAGCAAAGTGGCCACTGCCATGTGGCCATCAAATAGTACAAATGAGAGGAGTTCACATCCAGGAAGAGTAATTAAAATCATTGTCACATTATGTCATTTATCATACAATTCTTCGGTTACAATATGATTATTTGTAAATTGGTAGACAAAATCTAAAGCCAAAATACAACAATGTACTTTGATGTAGTCCCTTCATCAGGTACTTAGTTTTTGAAAAGACATCACCACAAGATGTGGGCACTGCAAGCTTAAATGATACTTTGTAAAGGAATATATAAATTAATCACATTTGTAATGTCATATGGCCACAACATTAATAGATGCTTTGGCATAGAATCATGTCATGTTTGAAGATGTGGTCGATCCCTTTAAGATGACAAATGCTTTTAATAAGGATTTGAATTGGAGTATGCAACTTGTTGAATGCAAGTCTGATTGGAGACATATAATTAGTAAAATAATAATAATTGGCATGTGCTCTACTAGACAAATTAAAACATTGAGACATTAATGTAAGCTTAACTTCTTTTTTTAAAGCATGAATCTCTGAAATGTTAGCTGTTAGTAATTTTCTGATAGTCTCTAGGCTTGTGCAGTTTGATGTAGATTTGTTTTATTCATCTGGTTTGTGCTGACTTTAGCATACACTTATAGTTGTTTCAGGAATATTTACATTGCTTTATGTTTCTGAAAAGAGCCTTCATGTCTAGATTATACCCTTTAAATTCTATTAATGCCAATGAGAATCATTTTTAAATAGGTATGAATAGAACTGTGCTGTTTAGCCACTTCATCAGCAAGGCATTTTAATGTCTCTCTCTTCTTTGCCAGCACCTATTTGTTCCTTTTAATGACATTTTGAACCATAGAATAATAGACCTTTGACTTTAAGAAATGAAACACCTAGCTTAAGGGTCAGAAAACATAGTTTCAGCAGTCACAAAATCTTGTGACACTTCATAGATCCTGCTATATAATGGATAATTTGACAACATAAATGTGCTCGTGCTAGTAAAACATTATCCAGTGTTTTTTTCAGGGCCTATTTATAAAATACTAAGATTGATAATCCTCAGTTTATTTATCAGATGAGGCTGGTTGTTGCCACTCCTATGGACTGTCATATAGCGTGCAACAGAATGAATGTCTAGGCCTTTGTCAATAATGGATAACAATGGATTATTATTTGTTTATGTATTCTGGGGAAATTCCAGGCTCTTCCTTTTCTTCTTATGACACTGGTGATGAATAACTTAGAACGGTTTAGTGAAGTGTGTTGAACACTGTGACTGGGGGCCTTATGAAGTGTCTTCTGCATCAAAATGAAGCAGTGACTTTGGTGTGCTTTGTTATTAAAAATGACCATTAATGAAATACTGGTTATTAGTGCAGAAGTGTGTTTGTGATTTCTAACAGTTTTGAGTTTACTTCATTCAGAGGGTTGAATTAGGCACCCCTTAGTTCCTTTTGGATTTGCTCTCTGTACTCCTTAACATTTCCTCTTTCAACATCCATTGAATGATCTTGAATGAACAGACAATGGACCATTTGTGAAGCTAACCAGAAGCAGATGTTATCAAGATTCCAAATAGGAGGTTATTTGGAGTCTCATAAGAGAAGATATGCATATGATAACTTTCAGGGGGGAAAACTTTCTTTTAAAATAGAATACACACGCATTCTCACTTTCACTGTGTGTCTGCAAATTAAGTTGAAACTGCATCACATTGGCAGTTTAGAGCATTCTGTTTCCACCATTCTTTAAAAGATGATGGTATTATCCTCTAAGCTGAGGTTTGAGATGACCCATGAAGTCTCTTTCAACTCTGATTCTATCCAAAAATTCTCCTTTTTGTCTGAAGAAAATAGCTTCTTAGTGCTGGAAAGGGACAAGTCAGAGAGGTTTGATGTGCTGTATTGGAATTCCTGGCCATTCTAGCTTTCTGGTTAAAGTATCAGGTTTATAATTCCTGAAGCATGGTCTGTGGTAGTTTTCCAACATGTTGAAGATGACAACCTTCATACTTGCATTCAGTCACATAAATAAGGATGCAAGACCAACAGGTGATGTGTTGTAGTAGATCCTGCCAGTCAATGCTATTAAAAGTCTACTTAAGGTATTTAGAAGTCATGCAAAGCTTTGAATTACAAGTGTTCTGGAATGTCAATAGCTCCAGCTAGAAGTTTTGAATTTCTTAGCAATGGGATTTTTTTCCTAATTGACATAAGATACTTAGCTGATGTTGAATGGAAATATACAACAAATGGAATGTGTTATTAGTTGTGCCTTTTGTGGAGGAGATTTGCTCTCAAAATGAGTTTTGCTCTCCTGATATTGCCATCAATTAAATGAGGAGGATATTTCATTTTGAAGTTGGTGTTACATAAGATAATTAGTCCTTTCACATTAGTTTTCTTCAGTGTTACCACTGCACCTGATTCTTAAAAGTGTTTAAGGTGAGTGTAATCCCATTTAACATTAATTCATATTCCAAAACTGCCTTTTGATTCACCAGATACTTCTTTTCTTCTTGAAGTTTCAGTTTCTTTGCCATCATCAAGTCCATTGCCAACAACACGTAATTTTAAAAAACTACAGTCGTTTTCTTGTATTTTGTTAAAAAGGAGATGAAATAATTGGGTGCCATTATCAAATTGATAGCACTGAACCTCCAAAGCAACCTCTGTAGCAGCTTCATATTAAAATATAAGATGGACTTCTGAATGGCACCACATGCATCAAATAGGAATGCCTTAGCAACCCTTTCTGAACTCCTTCAGAAAAAACTAGAAACAGGATCTTCATATTTCATTGCAGAAGGGCAACCCAGATGATATTTGGTCAACGGTATCAGAAGGCATTGAGAGGTTCAGTGGGATCAGCAATCTTTTACCTGCCCCTTTTCCAGTACAGATCATTTACCAAGGCAACTGAAGCAGCCTGTATCCTATAACCAACCTTAAAGAAAGAGGTTCACTTAGAAATTTCTGAAGCTGAGACATGAGTAAACACAGCAGCACCTTGCTCAGAAATGAAATATTAGAGACATACTTTAAATTGTCTAATATGGGGGAGTGTTTTTTTTAGACATGATACAGCCAAGGCTTGTCATAAGGACACATTCACCAGATACCTTCATAAATAAAGAAGGGAAAATCCAGATCAGTGTAATTGTAAGATTTAAATGTAAGATAGTTCGCTAAGTATACACATGTATTAGCAAGAAGTTCTGAAACATCTAAATATTTGTTTATCAGTTTCCTCCTTTTTTCAAAGAACCATACATCAGAATGGCTTGATTTTGTATAACTTTTATAACCAGTTTAGACTTGCCAAATTTATGGCAAAACTATATAGACAGTGAAACGTGTTCTTACAGGAAGTTTAGCTTCTTCTCACAGGAAGTTTAACATACTAATTCTGAAATCTATTCCACAAAACAGGAAATAGAATTGGAATGATATTTTCCATTTGTTTTCATAATAAATATTTGAAAGAATTGTGGCTGGAGGCAATTTTGCTCTTACATTGCCACATTTTTAGTTGAAAATCAGAACTGGGGGAATCTCCTGGGTTCTTTGGTGCACAGAGAGCACGGGGAGCCATTTTTAATGGATCAAGTTTCCCCAGAGGCTGCCACAAGTGGCATGTTCGGCTTCTAAAGGAGGTTGAAGCTGCATCTGGCCCGTGGGATTCACTTTCTCTACCCCTGGTGTATGCATTTTAAAAAATGCAAGTCCCTTTTCCCACATTTTGAAATGCTAAGTACTAAGAGGAGAATATACTTTTCCTGCATGTGCAGATGTGCTTTAAAGTGGAATGAACAGACAAATTGTAGGAAACAACTCTGAGTTGCTTCTTCCTATTTGTATAGCACGCTTTAAATATAGTACAAAATGCCCTGCCCTGTTTGTATTCAGTTTACATAAGTAATTCAAAAGAACCTGAGATAGTTTGGAAAAGCACTGACCAGGAACAGCCCAGGAAGTAAAGAGAAAGAGAGACTGATTGAGTAGCGCTATCTGAGACTTCCATCAGTGTAAGCTGGGAGACTTCTGTTTTGTTTTGCAGCCGTGCGTTAAAAGCTAATGCCTTCACAAAAATTAAACTATATACTTAATTCAATGTCCATGACAAACAAAAGCAAAATAAAGCCAATTCTACTGTTCTCTAGTTTTAAGGGAAGTGATATCTACATGGGGTGGGGAGTGGTGCCAAAGGAAGGTAGGCAAGCAGTTTGTTTCTTAGTTAATACCAATAACAATACCAAAAGTTATAAGTCTATATTGGAAAACCATTCACACCCAAAGGCCTAAGCAAAAAATGCTACCCTTTCTGACACATGGGAATGGACAATATCAGAGTCTGATCATATAGCAGTATTTGCCCAGGCATAAGTTTCCTTGTGTTCAATACAGCTTACTCCATGTTAGTATATTTAAATACCCTCCAGAAACACACGCCACAGTCTATAGAAAGGTGTTTAATCACTGGTAGGTTAAACCAATAATTTGTCATACCTTTGTAAATTGGTTTATTTCTAAACAGCTATGCTCAGCTATGCTCACCCTTCTTGGGTGTTACTGCTGTAACAGTGGCAGAAATATCATGGAAAGAACAGGGATAGGTTCCTACAACACAAAAAGGAGCAGTTCAACATTTTCCAGTAAACTTTTTATTCAGAACCAACCATATGAACAAATGAAATGGAAAAAGCAGATCAGATAAAGCTTGCATACATAATATTTGTGAACCTTATAAAGGTCATTTAAATGCTTTTTCTCAAGTGCATACAGATATTCCCTCCTCCCCCCCCCCCCCCCCCCCAAATTTTCTTTCTAAATGCTGAGGTTACAGAGCTACAGTAGGATCAGATAGAGTTCAATTCCAGTCTTTCCTAGCTCAGGCTTTCGGCACTGTTCCACACAAATTGCTCCTATAACCCAACTCCCCAAGATAGAAAATGGTGACATATTGAGAGACATCTGAATGTATTTATTTGTACATATTTTACTCATAAGGAGTAGCAGTGGATAGTAGAGCAGAAAACTCTTGATGAATGATGTAATGCCAGGGAAAGCTAATTCATTGTAAATACAGTTTACAGAAGTTCGGTGTTAGCGTTATTTGAAATATGAACAGGATTGCCAATGTTTATAGGGCCAATGCTCACCACCTTGGGTCTCTTTTTAGAAAGAAAAAAGGGATATAAATAAATATAATAATAACACTGGTACAAAACACATACTTGCAGTTCAGTATAGCTCTGACACTTGTTGGATTGACTAAAATAACTGATGTATGTATACATGTATAAATCTCAAAACTTTAGTAAAATAAAATTGACTCAAAAACCTGGGTCAACTTTCCATGGGTCAAATATAGGTAAAGGCCCTTGCCATTAGGTCCAGTTGTGTCCGACTCTGGGAGGTGGTGCTCATTTCCATTTCTAAGGCAAAGAGGGTTGTCTGTAGACGCTTCCAAGGGCATGTGGCTGGCATGACTGCATGGAGCGCCACTAAGTTCCCGCCCAAGCAATACCTATTGATCTACCCACATTTGCATGTTTTCAAATTGCTAGGTTGGCAGAAGCTGAGGCTAACCCCACTCCCCAGATTTGAACTGCCGACCTTTCAGTCATCACAATCAGCAGCTCATCGGTTTAACCCACTGCACCATCAGGGGATTCTATAAATCTATAAACTTTAGTAAAATAAAATTGACTCAAAAACCTGGGTCAACTTATCCATGGGTTAAATATACTGAGCCTTATATTTGTAAGAGCTTAGTCTATTCTAGCAGTTCTCCACCACAGCATCACTTCTGGCCTTTCTGAATATTTGAGTGCAGAAATAGCAGCAGCTCTTTTCTGCTTCCGTTCTAAACCATTTCAGTCTTCTTTTAGGTTTTCCAGGGACAAGCTAAGCTCTTGCCATTGTTACTCTACTGTGAGAACAGGATGATTCCTTTTTTGATAAGTTAGTATTATTAATAAAGGAACCATCTCCTTTTTTTTTTTTTTGAGTAAAGTGGCAAAAGGCCCACTCGAATTCATGGGCAGGATAATGGTAATGGCCAGGGGTGGCTGTTCCTTGAGGTGGCCCCGGCATTTTGCCCTTTCCATAGAATCCATATCAAATTTCATCATTTTAGCCCCCAAACCTGCCCTCAACATACACATGGATATACATGGTAATTAAACATTGCACATGATAAGGAAATAGTACTAGTGCTATATGTTCAGCCTTATAAACATTGATATGTAGCTTTGTAATAAGGAAGGAAATTGGTTAGGCTGAATCATATATATCAATATAAGGCAAAAAGTTGAATATAATTTAAACATTAGAATTTCAAGCACTTGGGGTACTGAGCTGCAAATATATTGCAGCAGACATGGCTTAGCATATTTCCCCTGCTGAATTTAATTTTTTGTTTCTAATTTTTTTCCAGGGTTTTCATGGTCCCTACCCCTTTGGACAGTCTTAAAAACAAAAACGGGTATCGTCAAGAAGAGAATTTACAGTGAGCGGACTTGAGAGGGAGGGGGAGTTCTTGTGGCTTGTAGAAGATACAGCATGAACCCCCTTCTTGGTCTCCATATCCTGGGATAAGAAGAAAACAATAACTTAAGACTAGCTGTTTCCAGAAAAAAAACTAAAGTATGCATGTATGAATGCTGAATTTCAAGAGTGCTATTCAGTGCTATGAGAGCGAAAAATACACCAATGTTTTTGTTTTAGGAGTCGTCGTCACAGTTAATTAGGTAGCCTAAAAGAAATTTTTAAAAATGCTTAAAATGGAAAAGCCATCTCTTTTTAAAAAGAAAAAAATTATTTTGCCTACAGAGCGGTTGTAGTCTGAGCAGATGTTAATTTTTTTTTCGTTTCTTGTTGATGACTTTCTTTTTAAAAGGGACAGCGTGCATTTTTATGGAGATGCGCTTGCTATGGAATGGAAGCCTGGTGTTTTCTTGGCTAGTTCATCAGCTATTTGTATGTCGTGGTATTAATTTCTAGCTGGATCAATATCCAGATTCATAAAATGTTTGCTTTTTTTCTTTTTCTTTCTAGTTATTTGCTTTTTAAAAAGCTGCTGACATCATTTTCCTGGGCATGATGTGTATTAGTCATCTGCTACTTCTTTTATATTTGATAAAGTTATATAGTCCCAGTTTTTCTGTTTAAGGGTGGTGCAAACAACTGGAGAGTGATAGAGGACTGAAATGATGGAGACTGATCCTTGTGTGTTTTGAACATGTACTTCCAAAGTTTTCACTGAATGGTTAGCATATTAAAATATTCCCATATCCATTAATGAATAAGTACTGTCTTTGAGACAGCTATGCATGCATATGTCAGTTTTGTGCCAAGAAAAAAATCAATTAGCTGTAGAGCACCAGTCATTAATCTTTCATGTCATTCTAGGTGAAAACCTCACATTTTCATATTTATAATTTGAATAACCAGCTTTATTGTTCAGTGATAAGGGTACATGTTTTGTTGGCAGAGACCAAATTGCTTTGAACATGTGGATGGAAGGGTAATCAAACGCCACTCATAACAATTACTTCTTTATCAGATTTCTTGTTCTCTGAACTTTTCAAGACAGGACTCTGTGGAAAGAGGGAGAGTATTGAAGGGTTGGAATTGTTTTGAGGTCTAACTGTGTGCTGCCTATGAAGAATGATAGCCATATGTAACTGAGGCCAAGCTGTCCAATTCCATAGTGAAAAATAGCAGAGCTTGGTCTCTTGAAATTCTTCGGTTTTGCATCAGTATAAGACCTTGAAAGACAAGGAGGCTTATGGCAGGGAGAAGGGTCCTCTGTCTGATTCAGAAACTTGAACACAGCATCTATCTGCCAAAGATATGTGTAACTATATGCAATGCCCCCTTCCTTTCATCTCATTCAAAAGACCAAAACTGCATACTCTGAGAGAATAATGGTTGTGTGGATATGTACAGATGGGGTAATACAGAATTCTTTTAGGCCTAAGTAACATACTTCAAGTTACCTTGTTTCATCTGTTGGTATGCAGAGCTCTTTTCCTATTTTGTGTATCTGGCTGTAGTGCTGCTTCTCACCAAAAGAAATGGAAGCATATACATAGTATAACCAGACCTATCCTGGAGGACATGCACTTAGGTGCTCAGTCTTTTAGGACTAGTTTAATATCTAACTTGGTATTTTCTGTTGTGCATAACATGCATAATTTAATTATCCTACCTTCTATCTAACTCAAAGAGACATTGAACATTGAGAATCATTATTGTCAGAACCTAATCCTGAGTAAGTTTTGATAATATAAGAAAAATTATTTTATCAGTGCTTGACCTTTTCTTCAGTATGGCTCTCCAGAACTTAAATCACCCTAGGCAATGCATTCCCCAAATGCAAAATATATCAAAACTGATTATGTAAGAGGATTATGTAAAGGATTAATCATGGTGATTACTTTTAATTGATTTTGTTTTTTTCCCTGCTCTGAACACAACTTTTATGAAAGGCAAGTGATTGATCGACTGATTGAATGACTGTGAGCATCTATGTTTTTGCAGCAACACTGAAAGTCTTGAAAGTTGTGACAACTGGAAACTTCAAAGCCAAATCAAAATGGCTTCCTTTTCTATTTAGATCAGTTGTTCAAGATATCACCTATCTGAAATGTCATTGATACTACAGAGACCATCTTCTGTTTGACAGCTCAGAGAAAAATGATACTTATTGCCAGCTCTTGTTCTCTTAGAGCATTAGTTCTCCAGTATTGGTCCTTCACATGTTTTGGGCTTCAGCTCCCAGAAGCTCCAGTTGATAATGTGGCCAACATTGAAAGTTGTGAGGATGGTGGGAGTTACAGTCCAGCAACATCTGGAGAGCCACACAGTTGTCCACTATTACCTTAAAGCATATAGAAATATCCTTTCTCCTCAGTTTATACCCCATGCTTTTTCCTTTCAAGTGCTAGTGCCTTTTGTTAATGAAGTTGTCACCTCCAGTGAAAAAGGGTAACAGCCAGAGCCAGTGCGCAACTACTGTAAGTTGCATTAACACTTGTCTTCTCATTATCACTAGTCTCTGAGTTCTCTCAGAAAATAAATATGCTTTTCTCTTTGGGATGATCTCTATATAAATAGTTACAAAGGACTCATATCTGTTTGTAGATATTTTGCGTGGGGTGATAATCCTTTGAGTAATAACAATGGGAGGATGACTCCAATTTCTTTTCTCAAAAATTCTTCCCATGAAAGCACCATCCACTTCATTGCTTACTGCATCTCTCAGATTTAAATTCATTAATTTGTAAAGCATTTACAGGAATTTTAATCTGTATGAGCACTAAATCATATAATTGCCTCAGAGCAGCACTTTGAAACATGAACAGTAAGGGCATGTTTGTGTTTAGATGCAAAGGCTTTCTTTCTTTCAGAAGCACTTTTCTCATGACCATTGGGAAAGCTGGTGCTACAGGTGGCCATTTTTTTCTTTCCCAGTGGATAACCTGTGGCTTTTAACAACCAATGAGCAGAAACCAAGTAGCTTGTATTACATGAAGGTGCAGTAACTAGGGCCAGATGTAGCTGCAGGAATTGCTGCAGCTCATGCAGTTTTTAGAAGCATAGACCTTTGTAAGTAGAAGCTGTTGTCTTGTTTAAAGCTCTCTTTAGGCTAGCATCTCATGTAACATCTTTCCAATACAGATTTAAGCTCATATTGGAGGAAACTGTGTATGCACTCATGTTTTAGAGTGGTGGGGGTGTTTGGGTTTTCACTTCAGTGATGTGTGGCTCTCAAAGTGCTGTAATTATAGTAAAATAAAAGCTTCCACCAGCTCTGAACAGTATAATGTATATACATTTTCCCCTCTTACATTTGTAGGAAAATTTATTAATAAAATACCCCTCAGCCCCCATTTCAAATGTAGTACTGCTTGCTTATGAACAAAGCCAAATGTTGACTGATTCATTCCCATGTTCCTGATTTTAGTTATAGAGTGGCTAAGATGATTCCCCAACTTTAGACTGCTTCATGTAGTCAGTCTAGCTGGCTCTGTCTTCATTTTACTTAGCAATTTATTTTGGAAGAAGTTATGATGGATTCCTAAGAGGAAGAAGTGATTATCAATTTGCAAAGAGAAAATTCCACTTTTCATTAACAGTGTTCTGTTTGCAATATTCTATTTTAATGCAAATTTAATCATAGCCCATTCTGTTGAGTTTGAAAATGTCCTGGTAACCCTTGCATCTGAGATATGACTTCAATCTGAGATGAACGAGCAACCAGACTTTTTACCAGGCTGGCTCTATGCCTCTCTGGCTCAAAATAAGCTCTGCCTCTTTTTGCGGTTGAGTATCAGGTCTGCACTAGCAGGCCGAGTTGTGTTTATTTGGGGCAAGAGAAGGTGAAGGCTGCATCCTGAGGCCTCAGGGATTTGAAAGTTTGTACTCATCCTTCCCCCAGCTGTAGATGAGCACAGCCTGAATCTCTATAGGTACAAGTATAACTGATGTTTTCTGGGGCTAAGAAATGCACGCTGTCCCATGTCTGGGTTTCCTTTTTTTTTCTCTTCTCTTGTGTGAGTGAGTGGTTGATTCTGCAGCCTGTCTTTATTCTCTCTGGGGGGAGTGCATGTGTAGAGCAGGATGGTGTGTTGCTTCATTGAGTCTGGGAAGAATCCTGTAATAGCACATTGTGGGGAAAACAAAGATGCTTTTTCCTTAATGTATAAATGAATATTTGTATGATTAAATTAACACAAAACAATTTTGGAGTTGTCGAGTTTTCATTAAATGACCAAAGATTGACCCTACAGTATCATTTCATGGTTTCCCACTTCACTTTCTTTCACATTGGGGCTGTGCAAGTCAGAACTGAGGTGAGATGTGTGAGTAACTTGTTACAGTGCTGTGGTGCATGTTAAGGAGATCTGGATTAATACAAATAGTTTCTTTGTCCACTCCTTTCAAAAGGTGAATCATTCATAGAATTGCATCTTAGACTGGAATATGTGTAGTGTCTCACTTTACTAAATGATTGTAAAAGATAAAATTGAGCAAGATGATGCAGAATGTGTAGAAGTGAAGTTCATGGTATGTATGCCTACTAAGAATGTGTAAACCATGCTTTAAAGTTTTGCAGCAAAGATTTCTCAGCACTTTAAAAATATTCTTCCCAGTTGCAGTTTATTGCTACAAGGCTATTGCAGCTCCTATATCTTATTTCTGCAGACTAGGACATGGAGTTTTCTTTTTAAAAGCCTTCCCTTTTATTTCCTTTTGTATGTAAATTTGTGAATTACAAATAATGCAGCAATCTGCAAAATCAGCGTCACCAAACTACCTGATGAGAACTCTCTTTATACGGTGAAAGAAGAAGGAGAAGTAAGAGTCCTGTTCAATTTCTTAGTCATTTTATTCTTTGTTTCAAATGCTACAAAAAGAGTCAGGTAAGTTTTATACACTGAAATAACTGTTTGGCCCTCAGTAAAAGCCCAGGCTCTGGACATCATGTTTTCTTATTGACATGTACTGTAAAGAAATGAATGTACTTTCAGTGGGCATGATGCTCCGATCTGTACCTTACCTTATGTGATGGTTCTATTATTTGTGGTTTTTGCTTTCTCTGCTATCGTTCACATTTATTTACTTGCTATCAAGACTGTTTGTCTTTGGGGCTGCAACCTGTCAAGAGTTCATCAAGACCAAGCAATCAGATCACACCTTCATTATAATGCTATCTTTGGAGCAGGCAAATAAACGGTTCTATCATTATGATGCACACATTTTAAATGAAGCACTGTGCCATGACTTTTACGTAGTATGTGCCATGGGTGGGGTATCACAGACTATGGCCAAGTCAAATAACCATAGAACAGAACAATATAAGGACTTTCACAAAGAGCTGAATTTAAATATTAAAATATGTTTCATTTGGTTTTTGGTTTCAGGCAACATAACAATTTATGGCAGCTATAGACAGAACAGTATTTTTTGTAACTTGGTTATATTTTTGGATTTCTTTTTTGGGAGGACAGTGTTCTATCACAACAAATGTTAATCAGTCTTCCAATTTCTATCAACTGTATAGAAAGAACACTAATTCATGAAGAAGAAAGACTGAAGTGAGTGTTAGTTACAGTAAGAAGTTTGGTTTGTCTTTTTCTAAAAAGTTAGCTTTTGCTTTTCAAGAAACAATTCGCTACTGGTTGCTAGTATTTGTGATTATTTCTGCAGGTGGAAAATGAAGTTTGTTTTTAAAAAAGAAAGTTGGCATTCTCAAAAACTTCATTAAGAAATCTCTAAAGCCAATTTAAATTAGTTCTGATTTTTTTCTCAAAATAATACTATTTCAGCAGAGTAGGGAAAATACTCTGAAAAATGTATATGAAAACTTGTCAGTCCAGGAAGAGCTCAACAGTGGTACCTTTCCCTTAGTTTCCTCACAATCAATATATAAGGAACTGTTTATATAAGGTAAAATTAAAAAGTGGCCATACATCTGAAGTGGTAAAGTTTGTTATTGTTTGCCTTCAAGTTATGTCCAATTTAATAGCAACCCTGAGTCAAACCTGTCACGGAGTTTTCTTGGCATGGTGTGTCCAAAATGGGTTTGCTTTCTGAGGCTGAGAAGTTGTACTTGCCTAAGGTCCCCTAGCAGTTTTCCATGGTTGAATTGAGATTTGACCTCAGATCTCCAAAACCGTAGTCCAACCCTCAAACCTCTACACTGGGGGTCCTCAAACTTTTTAAGCAGAGGGCTGGGTTACGGTCCCTCAGATTGTTGGGGGCCTAAACTATAATTTGAAAAAAATATATGAAGGAATTCCTATGTACACTGCACACATCTTATTTATAGTACAAAAAAGAAGCAAAGTACAGAACACTATTTTAAAGGATGAACAATTTTAACCAAACAAATCTTACCAGTATTTCAATGGGAAGTGTCGGCCTGCATTTGGTTCATTAGGATTGTTGTTGTTTGTCTTCAAGTAATTTCAAACTTGGAGTGGCCCTAAGTCTAAAGTTTAAGGCGGGGGCCGAGTAAATAATCTTGGAGGGCCACATCTGGCCCATGGGCCTTTGGGGACCTCTGCTCTGCAGCTTAAACAATACTGTTTAGGGTGGTGTAAATTATGTTTGAAACAATGATAAACTGGTGCTTCTTGTCATTATCATATCCTCTCAGTTTCATCAGCTGCTGGACAAAGATGAATTCTGCAAATGACATGAAGACCGTAGTGGTCCAAATTAGGCAGAACTCCCCCCCCCCCCCCAATCACTTCATGGCTAATTTGAATCCTCCACAGGGCTCACCCATCAGAGGTACATCACAATGATTCTGCAGTGGATATTGTTATGTAAGACTGCTTGTACTGTGGCCTTACCACTCTTTGAAATAGAAGGATACCTTCAATCCCATTGAGACTCCATGGGCAAGCAAGAGTTCGACTGATCGTCTACATCTAAAATTCAACAGTCAACTCTAAAACACTTCCATATATTAAGGTCTGCTTGCCAGCTTTATATTGTGCATTAGAAGCTCAGTTGATATTTAACACTCTCCCAACATTACAGTGCTAATCCAAAAGTCGTAGTTGTGGAATGTAGTAGAAAGTTATATGGAAGTTAATGTGCCCAACTTCTGCTTGTGTTTTCCTCATATCTTTGGGATAGCCCTGTGGGTATTTCTTCCTAAGTAAAAGTTCCTTGCAATAAAGTAATTTCCATATCAAGCACTATGGCAATGTTCACAGACATCATCTTTTAACTTTTATTATTTTCATTCAAAGTAAATTGTAAGGAATTTTATAGTAGATCCAAGCAACATCATTTTTCATGTTTGTCTTGGTATCATTATAATAGTTTTATCTTTTCCATTTAAAAAATCCATTAAGAAGAAAAAATGAAATGGCTACAAAATATGTTTTACTTGAGTGAAATTTCTAGGTGCCATCTTTCAGGAAAGAATTCACCAACTTTCTCAATAGATTCAGATTGGTGTTCTGCTTTGTTGTGAATTCATGTGAATAGCTTTTGTGGGAATGAGGTTTCCATAAGCATTTGCTTATATTTAGGATGATATTGACAGTGAAACAGCTTCTTAAGTCAGTCAGTTGATTTTCCTGGCCCACTATCTTAGACCACATTTCTCTTCCAGATGATTCATACCACACCCAGTGTTTCTGGCCACTGCTCATACTACCAAAATGTCCCAAACTACAGTGTTCATACAATGTCCAGCTCTGTTGATGTGGTGCAGTTTCTGTTCTTGAACGACTTGATTCACGTCTGTCCTAACCCCATGAGATGTTGATGCAGATACATTCAGATAAAATGAATGTATCAGGAGCGACTTGAGAAACTGCAAGTAACTTCCGGTGTGAGAGAATTGGCTGTCTGTAAAGACATTGCTCAGGGAATGCCCGGGATGCCACCGGGGGCTTCCAATTTCAGTCATGTAATATGTTTATTAGTCTGTTTTTAAACGTCAGGAGATTTCTCTCTGGAAACGGTTAAAAGCCATGTTTTTTAAGAACAACAACTTAAAACGTATCTGTCAATACTAAGAGAAGGTTGAAAGATTACGGACTTCTTGATCTGTTGGATTAGTTTTAGGGTACATTTTGGAAAGAACAAATGACAATTGTGTAACAGCTCATAATTTTACCGTGGAGGTACCAATATATAGGGAACAAACATAGTCAGGTGGTGTTGGTTTGGTTTTTTTTTACTATGCCTCAACAGTTGTTGAGAAATGTAGGAGAGTAGGCAATAGTGTTTTTTAAAATTTTCATTGTGGTCTGATATTAGATGATTTGATTGCATGCATTTTGTGGTAATTTTAGAAGTAGATCCAGTATGCTGTCAACTAGTGATGTTATCCTTCTTCCTAATACAGAAGTCCTGTAAACTCGTTTAGAAAACAAAATTCATTGCATAAATTCACCACCTAGTGAGGCCCAAATCTAACCTAGAGTAAAGTAAATTATCTGAGCAGGAATGGTCTAGGTACTGCAAAGTGCAAAAAAAAAAAAAAAAAAAAAAAAAAAGCACTTGGAACAAGAGGTGCAACAACAAACCAAACCAGTGGTAAAAACCAATGATGTGAAGTTCTAGGTGAGGCATTGATGGATTAAGTTGTTTATAAATTGTGAACGACATAATAAATTAGTTGCTGATTCAAGTATGATTGGTGAATGAAGCACAGCTGGAAGATATCCAGTTGAATAAGCTACATATAAAAAGGGGTTTGTATCATATTCTTTCTACCATACATATATAATAGTAAATTTGAGAGATTAATGATATATCAAATAGAAGAAAGGAACACCTGTCATGTTTTCTTCAGTTTTAATATTTTCTAATGGTGTTGCTTTTTAATCATGTGTGTATGAAATCTGCCCACCCACGAAATTCCCACAATTCCAATGGAGCAACCCTGTCTCTAAAGCATTGTGTTGTATTTTTCTCACACAATCCTTGTGTCTAATCCAAACAAAACATGAGTAAGCAGCCTCGGTTTAGCAGTTTCTCAGTCACTCAAAGTGTGAATCTTCTCGCTCTCTGTAACTTCTTTCTCACACTCTTTTATTTATTTTTAATGTTAACCACATCATTGAGAGTTTAATTCCTAAGTCAAAACAAACATCCAGACCCAGTTGTTGCTCCTGAGTGGCCAAATCCAGATGCTGGGTCATTTGTTTTAATTGCTGCTTATATGAGCTGCAGCAGTAATCAGCAATAAGCTTATTCCTTGGTAAGAATGTGAATGCCTCAGGCTTTCAAAAGTATGGCCGGGTTGGGTGGGAGGAAGGTTCCTTTGTTTCTCCAACTTCTCTGGAGACTTCCATCTCAGAAGTAACTCAGATCAAGGACACATCTTGAGGACTCAGTGTAATAAATACACAAATAAAGTGGGGGCTGATGTGGTTGATGCAACAAATGTCGGATCGAATGTGGTTACTAAATCCCAACAGCAGGTCCTTTTGCAGCCCCGTATCTCTCCTCAGTTTTTCAGACTATACTGAATAGAAACAGAGTTAATAGATTAAAAACATAAGTTGCAGCTGCAGTAATGACGTTGAAATACAAGGGTTCATCTTTTTGAAACAGTAGTGGTTCTCTATGAAAGTTGCAATACGTTTCATTTCATTGTCTGTTTAAATTTGGTGTTCAACCAAATCTCAGAATTATTTTTAGGCTTTATCAATAGATCTTGTGGCTTTGTCTCCACAGCAGGCAGTGTAGACCTGGATTTAATTTAATGTAAAATAACATTCGGTCCGGATTTAATCATGCTTAAACTAGGCCCACTGAAATTGATTGGGTTGCAGCAAGCCTCATTGATTTCAACCAGTCCACTATAAAGAAGACTTAACCCGGATCCAATTTTAAACATGAACCTTATTAGCACTACTGTAAACTGAAGCTTAATGTAAACAAGCATGGCATATTGTTGTCTGTAACATCTCAAAAATAATATCTCCGCACTTTGAAACAGCATGTCTCTCATTCCACATAGACTAAGGTAAAGTAAAAGTTTCCCTCTGACATTAAGTCCAGTTGTGTCTGACTCGGGGTTGGTGCTCATCTCCATTTGTAAACCAAAGAACCAGACTTGTCCGTAAACACCTCCAAGGTCATGTGGCCGGCATGACTGCATGGAGCGCCATTACCTTCCTGCCGGAGTGGTATCTATTAATATACCAGATTAGATTTTTATGCTTGCATTAGTCAGTATTGGATAGTTGCAGGAGCCCTTATGGGCTGAGAATGGCGGTTAATAAGTGCATCAAATAAGTGCATCAAATTTAGAAATGTTGCCACCTGGTATTTTAAAAAATCTTGTTTAGAGTGTACAGCTGACTCATTTAACTTTTTTTGTTTGTTTGTTGTTGTTGTTGTTCATTCGTTCAGTCGTCTCCGACTCTTCGTGACCTCATGGACCAGCCCATGCCAGAGCTCCCTGTTGGCCGTCACCACCCCCAGCTCCTTCAAGGTCAGTCCAGTCACTTCAAGGATGCCATCCATCCATCTTGCCCTTGGTCGGCCCCTCTTCCTTTTGCCTTCCACTTTCCCCAGCATAATTGTTTTCTCTAGGCTTTGCTGTCTCCTCATGATGTGGCCAAAGTACTTCAACTTTGTCTCTAGTATCCTTCCCTTCAGTGAGCAGCCGGGCTTTATTTCCTGGAGGATGGACTGGTTGGATCTTCTCACAGTCCAAGGCACTCTCAGAACTTTCCTCCAACACCACAGTTCAGAAGCATCGATCTTCCTTCGCTCAGCCTTCCCTAAGGTCCAGCTCCCACATCCGTAGGTTACTACAGGGAATACCATGGCTTTGACTAGGCGGATCTTTGTTGCCAGTCTGATGTCTCTACTCTTTACTATTTTATCGAGACTGGACATTGCTCTCCTCCCAAGAAGTAAGCGTCTTCTGATTTCCTGGCCACAGTCTGCATCTGCAGTAATCTTTGCATTTAGAAATACAAAGTCTGTCATGGCCTCCACATTTTCTCCCTCTATTTTCCAGTTGTCAATCATTCTTGTTGCCATAATCTTGGTTTTTTTGATGTTTAGCTGCAACCCAGCTTTTGCGCTTTCTTCTTTCACCTTGATTAGAAGGCTCCTCAGCTCCTCCTCGCTTTCGGCCATCAGAGTGGTGTCATCTGCATATCTGAGGTTGTTAATGTTTCTTCCAGCAATTTTTACCCCAGCTTTGCATTCATCAAGTCCCGCACATCGCATTATGTGTTCTGCATTGACATGTTAATTGTCTTCCATTCAAATTTTTCTGATCATTTAAAAATGGTAGTATGGAATGAGTGTGCCACTTTTAATGTGATTGGGGTGAGCCAGTTTGTGTTTCATAATGGGAAGGCAGAGGGAAAAAAAGCTTAAACCATTATCTGAACAATGTATTCAGTCTACAAGCAGATATTTTAAAAAGCCACTAGAGGGAGTAGGATCCCTTTGCCCATTGGATTTTGCAACCCAGATATTTTCACTATGAAAGATGCGTAATAAGATTACATAGTAAGAGCTTTCCCCCCTAACCACTGAAATGCAGTATTGTTCTTAAGGGGTTATGTAGCATATTAACAGAAGACTACAGAGTATTTCTTACTCAAAAGAAGGGTAGGAAGCAATGATCACCCATTGTAGTATAACCCTAACATTTTGCCTGCATCTATGGCTGGCATCTTCAGAGGCTCTGTTGGCAGTGAGGCAAGTGGAGTGTATATATGGAATGTCTAAGGTGGGAGAATTGACCCTTATGTGTTTAAAGCACATGTGAATGCTGCAATTAGCAAAGTTGAATTAGCATTTGAGCAGCCATGAAGTTTGGAAAGTCAATCAGTGATGGTATCATCCATTATTGCCTAGAGGTATCCTCTTTGTGAGATGTTAACTGACCCTTGATTACTTGTTGTCTGGTGTTCTGTTCCGGAGTGGTGTTCATTATTAACTGTCTTGATTCTGGCATTTTAAAAATACTGGTAACCAGATTTTGTTCATTTCTATGGTTTCCTCCTTTCTGTTGAAATTGTCCATGTTCTTGTGGTTTTCAATGACTTCTCTGTGTAGTTGTCAGAGTGGTCCAGAATTTCTGTGTACTCAAATAATAGTCAGTGCTCAGTTTGGTTTATCATGTGTTCTGCTATAGCAGACTTCCCTGGTTCAATTAGTCTGCAATGCCTTTCATGTCTTTGATTCGTGTTTGGGTGCAACAATTGATGGTCCCTGTGTAGACTTGTCCACAGCTGCACAGTATAGAGTAGACTACTGCAGTGGTTAGAGGATCCCTTTTATCCTTTGCTGAACGTAGCATTTGTTGAATTTTCTTACTGCAGCTTGACACCATGTTCACTGCCAGGTCTCAATGCTATGGGATCCTGGGAGTTGCAGATTAGTAAGACACCAGTACCCTTTGGAAAAACAAAGGCTAAAACCTTGTAAAATTACCAATAGAGTTGTGCGTGGATCCATTTTCCTTCATTACTGCAATTCTTTCATTACTCCTGTTACCTTTGGGAGCACATAACAGCAGTACAAAACCATCTTTACACGAATGCAAGTGGGAGCCGATCCCGGCTCCTCACCTGCTTTTTGTGAGCAACCTCCTTGCCTTGGAAAAAGTATGTATGTGGTGTGCAGGCCAAGAAAGTGTGTGCACCTGCCTGCAACCAAGCGCCTCCTCTACAGTAAGAAACAGAACTTGCCACCTTGCCTTGAAAAAAGTGCATGTGTGATGTGCAGGCCCAGAAAGCACACGCACCTGCCTACAGCCAAGTGCCTCCCCTCTAGAGTAGAGAAACAGGTCAGAAGCCTCCTTAAAACGTGTGTCTGCTTGCAGCTAAGCACCTCTCCTCTAAAGTAGAAACAGCTTAAATGCCTCTGACAGGAAGGGGAGCCTGGGAAGCCCCCCTCCCCCCAATAATGGACCAATAGAAAATGAATCTTTCAGCACCTCAGAGCAAAAACAAATATGTGCCCTCCTGATTTTGGGAGGCTTCCAAAAAAAAATGGATCGGGGCCCCCACCAAAAGCCAGGATATGAAACAGGTCAAGGTTCACCCGGATTGCACAAGTCTATTATATGGTATTGAGCCATGGTAGTTAAAGTGGTGTCAAATTGCATTAATTTTACAGTGTAGATGTATCCTTAATCTCTTTCGGTTTATTTGGAGAGCGTGCCATTACCCCATCTAGAATGTTGCTCTCTCGGTTTTACCCAGGGCACATAAAAGGAAGCCATTATCCCAGGATTTTAATTTCTTAGGCCCTTCCTCCCTCCTCAAAAAATTATACAGAAAAGGTGTGAATAGTAGATGGCACGTCAGAAGCTGTAAATTCTCCATTAGACTACCAACCAGTGTGCCAAATCAGGTTTTCTGCTGCTTGACCAGCTAAGTAACCAATACTTGTTCTATAATTGGCATTTAGCTGCAGCTGCCAGCAATTCCATTTCCCATACATGTTATTGGTTCCAGGCTGCAGGAACTCACTTGACAATTTAAACAAAATAGGGCTCCAGTGCATAAGCCGCCCAAATGATCTAAAGTGGAATACTTTAGGCACTCCAATAATCCTGGATATAGTGGAACACTTGCTATATGCCTGCTTGTAGAAAAGGTTACCTTGCCTTGTATGAACATGGCAGGTCTGTCCCATTCTATCCAATACAGAAGTAATAGATTTTATTCCCCCCCCCCCTCCCATTTATATCCTACCTTTCTCCTGTCATCGTCCCCAAAGCAGCATACAATGAAACTTGTAAAATAAAATACTGTACAGGTAAAAGAATTTTAAAAAAACAAAAAATACACACTTTTATTGAAAGTGTGTTATTTGTAAACCCCCTTTTTATAAACCAATAAAAAGATAAAATCCTAGCAGGTTTTATTAAAAGACCTCCATGCCACGTGAGCAAAAGGAGAAAGCCCTCTAAATGATAATGCATGGTATTTGTCTGCCAGCAGAAAAAACAGCATGTGGGGAGAAGGGCAAGACCCAAATGTCCTAATGAAGGAAATTCCATAACCCATTGATACTGTGTTCACTAAATTGTGCCTAGATGGTGGGGCCAAGAGAAGGCCTTCTTGAGGATCTTAAAATTCAGGCAGAGTCATAGAATCATAGAATCTTAAAATAACTGAGTTGGAAGAGACCTCGTGGGCCGTCCACTCCAACCCCCTGCCAAGAAGCAGTAAAATAACATTCAATGTGAGTCATGTAGGAAGAATTGGTCTTTCAGAGAATCAGGACTCAACTCATGTAGGACTTTAAAGGTTTGTTCTTAAGTTGAATTTGTATGTAAGTTAACAGATTTTTTTTCCCAGTGTAATTCCATCCTATCTATCTATCTATCTATCTATCTATCTATCTATCTATCTATCTATCTTTCTATATCTTTCCATCCATCCATCCATCCATCCATCTATCTATGTGTTTTGGGTAGAATAGGGAAGGGCTAACACTCCTGTGGTGTTTGTTTTGCTGTCTGTGCCTCTGTTCAGAAGATTCCACCTCACTTTCTGTCCCTGTGATAATTGGATTTTGAAAAATGTGGCTTGTTGTGGAAGCAAGGATTCGTGATATAGCCTCAGTGGAGACACCTTTTCCCCATGATAACTCTTTCAGGAGAAAATTTCCCTTCTGAGGGGTAGATTTCTGTCACTTCCTGTTGTCTCGCCCTGTTTGTAAGTATGAGTTTTTTATAAGTTGGATGTTTGTAACTCGAGGACTGCCTGTACTTTAGTCGACTCATCCTGTTTGAGCAGAAAGCCTTAGAGCAGTGGTTTTCAACCTAAACATCTGGGGACCCATAGGTTGAGAAGCACTGCCTTAGAGCTCTGAGAGAATGCTAAATGGGCCCAAATTGAGTCTATCTCGCCTTCCTGGAAGTGAACTCAGATGCTGGCAGAACACAGAATGCAGCTGAAACCTCAATTAACATCCTTTAATGAAATGATCTTTCTTTCATTATGTTTCTTCTTTAATAAAAAAGAAGCTGATGCTAATATATCCAAGGATCAATACATACTTAATATACCTGTTGTTGTTGTTTGCTTTCAAGTGACATTTCTGATTTATGGCAACCCTTTTATAGGGTTTTATTGGCAAGATTTCTTCGGAGGAATTTTTGTTTTTGTTTTTTTCTGTTGTCTTCCTTTGTGTCTGAGAGTATGACTTGCTCAAGATCACGCAGAGGGTTTCCATGGCTGAGCAAAATTTGAACTAACTACACCACTCTGGCTCTCACACTGCTTATTGTATTGTAAATAATCTCTAATTCGTGATGTTTCATTTCAAGGGAGAAAAGAGAAGGCTCCTCCAAAATAGCCCTCTTCTTACCAGAAGAGATAGTTGGAGAAAAAAACAGGTAGGTTTACCATCAGTGGCTGCATCTGAAAGATATGTTTTCATTCAAACGTTTTGTGCATCTCTCCAGCAGTGCTCGGAAAACCTACAGGTGTAAAGTGTCTCCCAGTGTAACAATAAAAAAAAACTTCCTTGTTATCTAATCTGCCTTATTTCCTTTCTTACCATGTTTACCATGCCCCGGTTTCCTCAATAATTCTGACAGCTGCAGGCTGAGCTGTGACGTCAACCTTAAAATGATTATGTTCAAGCGGCATTCCAGTGAAAACTAATCAGGCTGTCTCTTAAAAGCCTAATTCAAATCTAAAATAAATCTGCAGGGTACTTTTTTTCCAAAGAAAAGTAATGCTGCCTCGGTATAATTTCTTGAGAGTAAGTGGGGAAATATTTCTGGAAGGGAATATATTGTTTTGCTTCTGGAACTTGAGGTACTAGAGAAGCTGTACTAACCATAAAATCAAGGAGACTTCCTTTCATCTCAAGCAGGTACTTGTTGGCTGACTAAGCCAGAGGGTGATAACTGGTCAAAAGACTCCGTATCTTCCATCTCCGAAAAGATTGATATGCATGTTGTTGCGATAACATCATCACTATTTATTTAGATTACAGAAGACATGTCAATGTGTGTTAATTTCACTTGGTCTGTCTCTTTGGTACTCCAGACATTGTTATCCTATTTCTTCTTTCACTTAAGTTGTCAGTAAGCCCATTTTCTACAATGATGCCATCTTCTCTGCCAAAGCTGTTTGATGCATTCGTTCTCTTCCGCTTTGTTTCCCTGTTCTTCAGCATCAGTTCTTAGGCTGTCTTGCAATATTCCACATGTTGTAGTCTCCACATTTTCCAGGGCTTAGATTCACCTTCTTGATCTATTTTATACCGTGCTCGCCATCTTTCTCCAGTACTTCTTTGGCATCTATCTCAGACCTTCCTTTACCTACTCCATCTGCTCCTACATTTCATTCCTCACTCTATACACTTACATGGGGCTATTCTTCTGCATCCCATATCTGTATGATCTCTTCAGCCTCTTATATGTCCTGCAAGTTTCTCCTGATTCTTAACTCACTTTTTTCTGGGCATGGAGCCTGATGTCTCATAACTCTCAAAGGCATATCTGGTGCTAACATGGGAGAATGCCTTCACAGTGGTTGCTCCCAGGTTTTGGAACTGCCTTCATGCCTTTGGGAATTGAATATTTATAAAGAAAGGAGTTTTGTGGTTTGTCATCTTGTGCTTATTTCATCTCTGGTAGAGGATGTGTTAAAATAATGTTTAATTATGTTGATAGTTTAATTATATCTTAATTTTTTGTGTATGCAAAAAGCTGTCATTGATTCAAGCTTTTATCAATAAATATTTGCATTTTTGTAAGTTGCCTTGACTAGTGTTGAGGGCAAAGCAAGAAGGTGGTAGAAGAAGAGGAAGAAGAAGAGGAAGCAGAAGAAGAAGATGAGGAGGAAGATGAAGAGAAGTTGAACATTTCTATTCGATAATCTGTCCTTCTGTCTTTGGTTCTGCTATTTTCAGGAATTATCACAGTGATAATCCAGTCTTTCTTAACTACTGTAGAGACTCACTTATTCAATATAAACAGGCTGGATAATGTTGGATAATAAGGAGGGATTAAGGAAAAGCCTATTAGATGTCAAATTACTTTATGATTTTACAAATTAAGCACCAAAACATGTTTTATAACAAATCAACAGAAAAAGCATGTAGTAATGTACTGTATTATGTAGTAATTACTGTATTTATGAATTTAGCACCAAAACATCGCAATGTATTGAAACAGTTGTGGATCCGGGTGGGAGGCAGACTGCGTTGGATAATACAGAACGTTGGATGATCAAAGGTTGGCTAAGCGAGACTCTACTATATTATGCCTAGCAGATTGTGTTTAAATTGTTTATCACATTTAATCTTAATGTTTTATAAGAGTTTTCCTTCACCGTTTTTGAACCACTTTTTGAGGTTTATGTTTCTGCCCATCCTTTGCACAAAAATAAATCCATTATAACCTTGCACACTTTATTGTGGTGTTTCTTATATTCATTCCATATGATGAGGAGTAGTAAGATAGATATAGTTACATCTTATTTTTTTTCTTTTCATAGACAGTATTGACTATTTGTATGTCCGTCCATTCCCCCCCCCCCCCCCCCCAATATTTGCCAAGTGTTATTCTAGTAGAACAGTGGTTCCCAACTTTTTTTTGACCAGGGAGCACTCTCCAACATTAGTACCAAAAGGGTTATGAATCAGTTTTTGGTCAACTTTAGATTCACCATAGACAGAATCACAATAGCACAATTACAAAAAGCGGCATTACCCAACTTCCAACATTTTACAGATGAAACTCAGGACATGTGTGGTCAACAAACATCACACTATTCTGAGTGCCTGGAGCAGTTTGCTTTTGCACCTATTGGAAAGGGCAGGATTCTATCTCTTACTCTCTTTTCCTCCCTGCTGAATCCTTTTGCTGACATTTTTATATATTCATCATCATCATCATCATTTAATTACTTATTAATCGCCCTCCATCCAAGATGCTCTAGGTGATTTACATATTGAGAGGGGCTGGCATTCATTATGAGAAGGGTTGAGCAAGGATGTCTGCTTCTGTGCCCAATTCTGTGTGCCTGTTTGAATGAATGTAGAGGTGAAAGCTTGAACTAGGAATGAAATAATTATTCTGTCATTATGATTCCACCTCTTTTAGTGCTACTTTCAAAATTATTGATTTAACAGTGCTTTCTGCTGCTGCTAATTGCAGCATGTTGACAAAGGATATTGCTATTTCACTTTTTAAAAGCCAGATTATTCCCCAAATCATTCCCTCTTGCAGCCAGTGTATTTGTGGGCAATTGTGGTAACCATCTATCGTTTATAAAATAAAGTCTATAACATGAAAAATATTTTAAAACAGTGTTTCTCAACCTGGGGTCGGGACCCCTGGGAGGGGGTTGTAAGGGGGGTGTCAGAGAGGTTGCCAAAGACCATCAGAAAACACAGTATTCTCTGTTGGTCATGGGGATTCTGTTTAGGAAATTTGGCCCAACTCTGTGCTCTGTGTTTGTAGGTGGACTATAAATTCCAGCAGCTACAACTCTCAAATGTCAAGGTCTGTTTCCCCCAAAACTCCACCAGTGTTCACGTTTGGGCGTATTGAGTATCTGTGCCAAGTTTGGTCCAGATCCATCATTGTTTGAGTCCACAGTGCTCTCTGGATGTAGGTGAACTACAGCGCTAAAACTCAAGGTCAATGCCCACCAAACCCTTCCAGTATTTTCTGTTGGTCATGGGAGTTCTGTGTACCAAATTTGGTTTAATTCCATCTTTGGTGGAGTTCAGAATGCTCTTTGATTGTAGGTTAACTATAAATCCCAGCAAGTACAACTCCCAAATGACAAAATCCCACCAATATTCAAATTTGGGCGAATCAAGTGTATCTGGTATTTGTGCCAAATTTGTTCCAGTGAATGAAAATACATCCTGCATATCAGATATTTACATGACAATTCATAACAGTAGCAAAATGACAGTTATGAAATAGCAACAAAAATAATTTTATGGTTGGGGGATCACCACAACATGAAGAATTTTATTAAGGGGTCACAACATTAGGAAGGTTGAGAAACGCTGTTTTAAAAGAACAGGAAAAGGCTTTGAATTGCAAATGGTACAGCACTGATATCTTTTAAAAGTCTGCTGTATGTGTTCCAGTTGGGGTGTATAATTAATTTCAGAAGATCCTCAAGGGTTACGGGTACCTTGAGAAAAGCTCAACAGCAAGCCAACCCCTCTATAAAATACCTAGCTCTTTTCCTCTTCCTTGTAAATAATAATTTGATTTTGGCACCTATCTAAGTTTAATAGCATGTGAAGCATGAAATTTAGGAAGACATAGACCAGGATGCTAGACTCTTTTTGCGTAGCACAAATATTTGTCTACATAGGATCCATTACACTGGATCTGACAGTTACACAGCCAGCTGTCCAACATTTCACAGTCCCGAGTTCACCCACCTCACAATTATCGCTTCGCACTAAGAGGAGCTCAGTGGAAAAAAGGGGCTGTGGGTGTGCTTGCAGGCTAACTGGATGCAGAAGGAATTGCACTTAATAAAATCTCTGGGAAAGCATAACAGTTTACACAACTATTTTTATGCCAGTGCTCCATCAGGATTTAGGTCTTACATCTGATCCACGGGAACATAGTCAATACAGCCAGAGACCATTTGACTTGTTCCTGCTTCCGGAAAGGTGTGAGCAGTCAGGGTGCCCAGCAAGTGGATACCATCCTCATGTGAAGATGGTCTTGGATGATCCTTTCTATGGATCTCTCACTAATCTTGATATTTTGGGCTAGGTAGTGAGTGGTTATGCTGCAATTTTCCAGAATGGCAACCTCCACTTGCTGGATGGTGTGTTCATCAATAGCAGAGTGGAGTCACCCTGGAATTGGAGCTGTTTCCACCAAAGTCCGACCACATTTGAATGTACCATGCCAGTTTTTGACTACATCATATGATGGGGAATCATCACCATGAACCTATTTCATCTCATCAAACGTCAGCTTTGTTATGCGGCCTTTCAAGTAAAAGAACTTGAGGACTGCTCTGTATTCCGCTGGGTCCATTATCAAACCTCACACCACTTCAGCATCTGTAAAATCAAGACCATTATCAGTTTTGAGTTGTAAATGGGCACGTAACCTATAGAAACTTATATCATTACATATATGCCATTTCAGTGTCCTGTGATAAATAGAAGTGTATCGGGGAAATCCTTAATGAACGCCCCTCGAAAATCAGCCTCCAGATGTTTTGGACTTCAGTTCCCAGAAATCCCAGCCAGCTTACCAGCTGTTAGGAATTGTGTGAGCTGAAGTCCAACACACTTGGAGGAGCAGAATTTGGGAAATATAGATCTAGACAGTTTAAGATTTTATATGAACCATACAAAGGTACAGTTTTTGCTCTAACTACTACTACCCACAAAAGCTATGCCAGGACAGTAAATCCATTAAGGGCCATCAATAAGATCCTTATCCCCACATACCCAAGGCTAGTCTTTTTCATTATTTCCTTCCTGGTAGTCTGTTTTACTGCTACTCTGCTGGCTCTGTAAACAAGGTTACCTAACCTGCCCTTTCTTGGGAAACAGGCACTTCTGGAAAAATATTGAAATCCATCATCGCTTTCCCTCTGTTTCACTGGTGAAGCTTGCTCTGCATACGAACTGTCGGGTAGAAATTTCTTGCTCCAGCATTCATGCTTCAAAACTAAATCTTACACCTGTCTGTTTGTTCAAATCTGCATGTTAATTTGGTGTTGATGAAAAGTGAAAATTGACACTCTTGAGGAAGGACAACTTCCTTTGTTACAAAGCCAAAACCAGCCAATGTCTGTCAGTTTCCTTCCCTCTCCAGTTTGAGTTGGGATAATGAAGCATGAGGCCTAAAGGAAAGCAGTAGAATAAATAAATAGCCAATTCTTGCAATAGAAAGGGATCCCCTGGGGATCCTGTTTTGGAAGTGAGCCTTTTGACAGGATCATATCTGAGCAAGTGATATGATAGCTTTCTTTAAATATCCAAAGGGATGATACATAGGACACAGAGCAAACTGTTTTTCTGCTCTTCTAAAGACTAAAACATAAACCAGTAGATTCAAATGAGAAGAAAGGGGATTCAGCTGAGACATCAGGAAGACGTCTTCACAGACGTTCCCTGATGGTGGTGGACTCTCTGTCTTTGGATGTTTTCATTGGACATCTTTCTAGAGTGCTTAAATTGTTTCTGGGTGGCTGGGATTTGGACTAGATGGTGCTTGCTGCCTCTTCCAGCTTACAAGATGTGATTATGATGATGATGTTTATTTATATCCCACTTTCTCTCTTTCTCCAAAAGAGATGCAAAGAGACTCAATGCTATGATTCCATACACAGAGGGGAAACTCTACAATACTTCAACATTTCTTATTTGACAACTCAGTTATAGCCTCTAAGAGACATAGATATGTTTTTGGACTGAATACAGAATTTCAATCTTTGTGACCAAAGCTATGTTAATGTGTCTTTTAAGAAGAACTTGTACTTGCTTGCCTTACTGCCATAGGTGGGCAGGGATAATACTCAAACAGGGATTCCTATACACACACACATACGATAGCAAAATTATTTACTAATCTCAATGCAGCAGTGATCTTTGATAATACAAGATTGGTGCTGATCACGTTCCTTAGATTTTTTTAGTATTTCTGGTAGCCTACTTCAATGCAGCATTAAATGTTAGTATGAAATCCAATGTCTTTTCAAAGACACTTCCAAGACTTAATGCACACAGCTAAGCATGTTGACCCTTCTATGCTCAATTCAGAGAATATGACTTTCCTGTATGTATGTGTGTGTGTGTGTATGTGTGTGTGTGTGTCTATATATATATATCAGAGAGAGAGAGGTGGGGGGGGGGGGGAGAGTTCAGAAATACATTGTTCTCGCTTGGCTTTCAACCCCTACTGATTAAACAAATGGGTACAGGTCACACTACAAAAATGCAAAAGTCATGTTCAGTTACCTGTGGCATATAAACAAGTGAAAGAAGTCAGTGTGACACACGTAGAGTCAACCAGAAGATTAGTAATTGTCTTAGTAAGCAAAAGAAGAAACTGTTATGATGAGAAAAGGATTGTACATACATTATCAGGCATTCAGTTTGAAGCCAGGGATCTACCAAATATGCAGCATTGAGCCTTTTGTCTCCCATAATTGCCTCTTGTTTCCTTTAAGCAGGTTTAATGCATGTGGATATTTCAATGTCCTGATTGAAATATTCCTTCTTTATGCTACTTAGTCTTTAAAATAGTTTAACTCCTCAAGTGGTCAAAAGTAATCATCCAGTAGCCATTATGACCAAACCTGGAACTCCTATGCAAAGTCTTTATTTGTTGATAGATGTAATTTAGTTTGCCAAGAACTAAATTATAATGTGTTATCATTGATAACGCACCTTTGGAAGTTCAATCACAGGCTAGGAGGAAAATAGATACCAGAAAATAATTGATTCATTGTAGCACTGCTCATCCAATCTACTGATCAACCACTAGACCTTTAATTAATAGTTAATCCTACTGAAATGAATTACTTCCACCAGAATTTAGTATAGAGCAGGGGCTCTCAAACTGTGCTCCATGGAGACCTTGGGGCTACGCAGGTGATAGTGAGGGGCTTACTGCCTCCTCCTTTTTCTCCTCCTGAGAAATGCAGGGAATTTAAAGTTTTGAGCTCCTGGAAACAACAGCAGCCTATGGGGTTTCTGTTGTTATTATTTATTATTATAAAGGCTGTATGGTCATCTGTTGGGGGTGCTTTGATTGTGTTTTTCCTGCATGGCAGAAGGGGGTTGGACTGGATGGCCTCTGAGGTTTCTGCTGCTATTATTATTATTATTATTATTATTATTATTATTATTATTACAAAGGCTGGATGTCCATCTGTTGGGGGTGCTTTGATTGTGATTTTTCTGCTTGGCAGAAGGGGTTTGGGCTGGATGGCCCTAGGGGTCTTCCACTGAAATACTGTTATGTTGGTTAAAATTGTTCTTCATTTTAAATATTCAATTGTGATAGGTGTTTGGCCGGTCAGAAAGGTAATAGACTGAAAGTACATCCAGAGAAAGGTGTTTCAAATGTCACCATTCAACTAGGAAAGATGGAATCCAATGCAAAAATAATAATAATGAGTTTTCATCTGCAAAGAACAAGTGGGAGGATAAGGCTCGGAAGTTGTCAAAAAAGTTGAAGTAAAAATTGTATGGGACTGTAAGATTCAAAGGGATAAATAACTAGAATGTAATACATCAGATATAATAATTGAGAAAATTATTATCCCCGGTATTTGAATTATTGCAGACAGAAATAAAGAACTATTATGAAACAGAGCTCTTCAAGCCTCTTCCTTGCTCCACCTTCTTCACCATCTCCTCCACCTTTTCCCACAGCATTGGGACTCTGGGAAAATTACAAAAATTAAAACAGATAGAGATAAAAGTTCATATAAATAAAATACAGGAAAAATAGCTTGCATTAATTAACTCAGAGAGGGACAGAGAGTGAAGGACAGGTAAAAATGCCCTTCACTGTAGATTCAGGCAAAAACAAACTGCTGCAGCCTCTCCTGGCTTGTTGATCTCTCTCTTTAATACTTCTTACCATCTTGTTGCAATCCGATGTTGTGTGGCCAGACATTGCCCAGTTTTCCTCCATGAAATGTTGGGGAATAGGAGTGTCCCTCCTTAAAAAGAGTTTAACCCTCTCAGTTGCGGCTCATTCACTATGCATTGGGAGATCTAGATGAGCTGGGAGATATTTAGTAAATTTAAAACAGCAGATGATAATTGCAGGACCATCTTAGGTTCGAAGCCAGTGTGACACTGAAAAGTAGACAAAAGATAAAAGCATCTTTCCTATGACTCTGCAGATCAGCAAAAGAACATATGCTTCAGATTCAAAAGTTTCCAGATCTGTTAACATTTCTGAGCATGGCGAGGAAGGAGTTATTGTCTGAAAAGCTGCTGCTGCTGAAGATGATAATAAATTAATCATTTATCTTGATTTGACTTAGCATAAGCGGTTTAGGCCCCACCTATCTCCGCGATCGCATCTCCTTCTATGAACCGGCACGAGCTCTAAGATCTTCTGGGGAGGCCCTCCTCTCGATCCCACTACCGTCTCAAGTGCGGTTGGTGGGGACGAGAGAGAGCCTTCTCAGTGGTGGCCCCCCATCTCTGGAATGCCCTTCCAAGGGAAATAAGACAGGCTACATCCCCCCCCCTTCTTTCGTAAGAGCTTGAAGACCTGGTGGTTTCAACAAGCCTTTGAAAATGACCAGTTCTAACTCAGCCCCACATATTGTCTAATATGGCCTTATTCTTCCTACCAGTTACCCAGAGTTTTTCCTCTAATCAGCCCCGGAATGAACAGCCACAGATCCATACCTAATATTATTGTTGCCTGCCATAGCATTGCACTTAATTCCCGGGCCCACTAGAATTTTTGGGCTTGTACAAATCTTGGCCCGGCCTTTTAAATTTTTAATTGCCTTGAACAGGCAGGATTACTTTTAATATATGTGTGTTATGGTGACAATTTTTATGCTTATATTTTGTTTGTTAATCTTATGGTTATGTTGTTTTTACTCTGTATGTTTTGTGATGTTACTTGGGAACCACTCTGAGTACCCTCAGGGAGATGGAGCGGTATATAAATAAAGTATTATTATTATTATCATTATCATTATTATGTTTATCTGATCCCAGGGCCTGAACCTTTTTCTCCACTTCTTAGAGCAAGAAGAAGGAACCTTGGGGCGAGAGCACTGTCTTCATAATTGTTCAAAGGTATATATTTATTCATTTGCCAAACTTGCTGTTTTTATTTAATAGCATACTTCCTGAAACTGTGTTTGGTGCATAATATACACTCTTAATGACATTACCAGGAGCTGTCTGCTTATAATATCACCTGAGCCCACTTCCCTCTCATATAACATCACAATGGGACATCCATCAGTCTGAAGTTTTGGCATTAAAATACCAGAGCCCAAGATAGTCCTAACCTGGCAGTCTTATGTATAAGGCAGAGTCCTTACCTGGCAGTCTTATGTATAAGGCAGTCTTATGTATAAGGCAGAAATAGCAACAAGCATAGTGAGAATGGGATCGTGTGGCAAGTCCTATCCCTTGATATTCGTGTATTTTGTTTGCAGATTTCGACCTGCATACAAGAATCACATAAAAGGTGAGTTGTATACAGATATAATAATTGTTGTTGTATTAGTAATTCTTGTACTGAGATTCAAGGAAGTTTACAAAGCTTAAAACAAACACAGGTTAAAAGGTGTGTAAAAAAATCAATAGACAGATAAAAGTTATTATTAAATGTCATTTAATCTACAAAATTAAAACAGTCAAAAATCCTGGGTTGCTGTGAGTTTTCCAGGCTGTATGGCCATGTTCCAGAAGCATTCCCTCCTGATGTTTTGCCCACATCTATATCAGGCATCCTCAGGCTTTTTATTTACTGTCCTAATTTTAGAGTTTTTTTAAATACTGGTAGCCAGATTTTGTTCATTTTCATGGTTCCCTCCTTTCTGTTGAAATTGTCCACATGCTTGTGGATATCAATTGCTTCTCTGTGTAGCCTCACATGGTTGTTGTTAGAGTGGTCCAGCAACATGCTGTGTCCAGGCTGGTTCATCAGGTGTTCTGCTATGGCTGAATTCTCTGGTTGAATTAGTCTGCAGTGCCTTTCATGTTCCTTGATTCGTGTTTGGGCAATGCTGCGTTTGATGGTCCCTATGTAGACTTATCCACAGCTGCATGGAATACGGTAGACTCCTGCAGAGGTGAGAGGACCCCTCTTGTCCTTTGCTGAACATAGCATTTGTTGGATTTTCTTAGTGGGTCTGTAGATAGTTTGTAGGTTGTGTTTCTTCATCAGCTTCCTTATGCGGTCAGTGGTTCCCTTGATAAAGGGTAAGAATACCCCCCCCCCCTCCTCCCAAAAGACAGATTAGACTAAACTCAACAACACACCATTACAAGTAAATTGCTGGCATAAAAATGTTTTCACTTGCTGATAAGAAGATGGTAGCCATCCTAATTGCCCTAGAAAGAGAGTTCAAAAACTTGGGAGAAGTCATTTAGAACTCTCTCTCCATGGTTTTATATGCATATGGACACTTCAGATTTACAAACAAATGCATATTTTCCAGAAGCAAGGCTTGTCCTCGCAATCCTGGTGATGAAATATGCAAGGTCAATTTGTATGAGAACAAATGGAAGTATAAACTGCAAGAGGCTTAATCCAGACAAGACAGAGGTCCTCCTGGTCAGTCGCAGGGCCAATTGGGATATAGGGTGGCAACCTGTGCTTGACAGGGTTATACTTCCCCTGAGGACATAGGTCTGCAGTCTGGGGGTTCTCCAGGATTCAGCGCTGACACTTGAAGCTCACTTTGGTGGTGGCTGGGAGGGCCTTTGCACAATTAAAACTTGTGCACGATAGTAAAGACTAAAAGTTATTGGACCACAATGTTTGGATTGAGTTGGATGATGTTTTTAACTCAGTGAACTCTCTTTTATATTTTATTTTATAACTTATTTATTATGTGTGTTTTTTTAAAAATGTTATTTATTGTGTAGCATTGAATTTTTGATGTTGTTAGCCATTCTGAGTCCCTCCACAGAGGTAGAGAAGAACAGGATATAAAACTTCTAGATAAATAAATCTGTGACCGTACCTCAAAAAGCCTGACTTGGCCACCTTGTCCTCGCCTTAGTTATATCTGGGATAGACTACTGCAATGCACTCTATGTGGGGCTGCCTTTGAAGATGGCTCAGAAACTGCAGTTAGTGCAAAGGTCAGCAGCCAGATTACTAACTGGGGCTAGCTATAGGGAGCATACAATGCCCTTGTTAAAGCAGCTCCACTCGCTGCTGACAACTTTCCAGGCCCAATTCAAAGTTCAGGTTATTACCTGCAAAGCCCTTTACAGTTCGGATCCAACTTATCTTCAACATCGCATCTCTTTCCATGAATCGGCCCGGACACTAAGATCTGCTGGGGAGGCCCTCCTCTTGGTCCCACCCATCTCAAGCATGGTTGGTAGGGACGAGAGAGAGGGCTTTCTCGGCTTTTTAATGCCCTCCCTAGAGAAATAAGGCTGACCCCCACACTCCAAGTCTTGCAGACACATCTGAAAACTTTTTGAAAAAGCCTTTGATCATGTCTAATAATTAAAGTGAAGGACTTAGGGATTGTTTTTACTTTGCACTTTATGGGACTGACATCGTATACAGCTTGCTTATTTCTGCAGCTTGTTGCATTTTATTAAAACGTTTTAATTAGTAGGGGTTTTATATATTGTTTTATATAAACTTTGTATGTATAATTTTTATTGTTCTGTTTTTATACAATCACAAATCTACTGTATTCTGTGTGTTCCGCACTATTGAGTGCTTTTGTGAGCCCCCCACCCCGAGTCTATTTGGGGAGATGGTGGCGGGATACAAATAAAGTTTTATTATTTATTCTATTAAGAAGACAGAAAAGCCTACCTGATGCAAAAAGCCGAAAATACTGAGAGATGCCTTGTTGTTATTACTTAAATAATAAATTTGCCTCCTTACTTGTTAAATTTATTATTTGTGGAGTGAATAAGCAATTTATTTTCTACTACTTCTAAAATCATTCATACTGATATTGTTTTCATTGAGAAGATGGCTTCTGGTGCATTTGTAAGCAGAAGTGGCATCAAATGACACGAGACAAGGGACTTCTTCAGCTGGATCAATAGATTTGATAAATGTTGGGCTACTCTGAATGTTACCTCTTGTTTCCATTTTCTGTACAAATAGAATTGAAACAGTGAAATACAGATTAATATAAACCCTGCCTGTATAAATATCCACTGTCTGTGATTTTAAAAGGTGTGGCTAATCCAGGAAATTCACAAAAAATAGAAAGGATAAAATCCCAATAAGTACAACTCTTACTAAATGTCAAGGCCTTTGGCCAATCTGAATGAGTCCTTGGTAGTTTTTAATTTCTGTTATTTCCCCATGTCTTTGAATGTCATGAAACTATCTGCGTGTGTGTGTGTGTGTGTGTGTGTATTCAAGTATTCTGTCTACTTATGACCTTGCTGATTGCTTAGTACCTCTTCAGATTTCTTGAAATTATGCTCTTGAGATTCACATTCCAAAATTTAATTCATGGCTGTATTTGATGCTACTCAATCACCTATAAGTTCTATCTATATTGCAACAATACACAAAATGTACAAGATTAAACTCCTGCTCTGAAGGCAGCTTTTTGTAAGAAGCTTTTCGCTTCGTTTAAAGGGCAACTTATTCCCATCCTTCACTCTATTTTAATAGAGTTTGTAGGCTTGGGATTAAGTTTATGTTGACAGAGCAAACATTATACTGCCCTCCGATTCACCAGTAGGAAGGAAAGGTTAAAAGAAGAAGAAGTGGAGCCTTTTCCCTGCCAACGTTAACTGAAAAGCTGAACAAGCCAAAAACTTGGTCAGGAAATGAATGTATTGGCAGATATTGGAGTATGGGTTTAGGGAGAGGGGCACTGGAAAATACAAGTTATTTCCATCTCGGTAACGGAGATTTGCCTGATTTATGTGTATAATAGAAGAAGGTCTCAGAAATGTGGAGAGTTAAGGTGACTTTTGCTACTTCAGCATATTGGAGGGGGACAACCATTCAAAACAAAATGACTGTGGAAAATTCCCTGTAGGAAAAGGATCTATGAAAATTCCTTGCAAATAAAGGAAGGTTAATTTCTTTTCTTTCTTTCTTTTACTTACGAAAACAGCTTTGGAGTACTACTTGCAGCTTGGTTGAATTTGTATCTAGGAATCTGAATTCCAATCCCTACTCGGTCTTGAAGTATAATAGGTGACTTTGGGCAAGTATTTGTACTATTTCATTTACCCCATAATAGTATTGTGAGAGGACGAGATCATGTATGCCATCTCAAATTCTCTAAAGGAAAGATTGGGATTAAAATGTATGGCCATAAAAAAGAGCACACTGAAAGCCCTAACTGTAGGTGTATCTATACCAGAGATTCCCAACTTGTGGTTCATAGAACCCCAATGGTCTGCAAGAACTAAAATATGGTCCGCGGCCTCACCATTACTACACCGTTGCTTGAGAGACTATGCAGCAATGAGAGCAACTGGTCTCGTGAAACCATCTTATAGTGCCGAGGCAACAGGGTTGTCGAGAGGGGAGAGGCTGACTACCCAGAAAAGATTACTACTACCACACCAGCTCTAGATTATTAAATATTGTTTCTGTAGGTGAGCAGATGCTGATTACTGGATGGCATATGTTCTGTATCGGAAACTAGAGGTGATGTGGTCTATTGATTGCAAATTTCTGAATCAGCATCCCAAATAACCAAACCGAATCTAAAGTTGACCAAAAACTGATTTGTCACCCTTTTGGCACTGATGTTGGAGAGTGGTCCCTGGTCTAAGTGGTCTCTGGTCAAGTGGTCCCTGGTAAAAAAAAAAAAAGGTTGGGAACCACTGATCTAAACTGTAGAATTAATGCAGTTTGATGCCACTTTAATTGCTTTGGTTCAATTCTATGGAATGCTGGGATTTGTAGTTTGCTAAGGCACCAACATAATTTAGGTTAGAAGGCTAAATATTTTGTAAAACTACAACTCCAATGATTCCATAGCATAGCATGATTAAAGTAGTGTTATTTAAATTCTGTAATTCTACTGTGTAGATGCACCTTGTGATGCATTTTTAATTGAGATTGATTTTTTACAAACAAATATTATTACTGTTCCTTTATTACCATCTCTGCTCAACTCTTCCCGTGAACTTGTCTTGCAAAGGAAAAAAATCCTGAAGTATCTTACATTGGAAAAAGTGGTGTGAAAATACATCATGTACATATGTGGCTAGATGGGGATTTTTTAACTGTTAGCTGCATGTATTGGCTTAAGGGAATCCAAAAATGCATGCAAAAATTGTTATCCACTTGTGTTGTCAAAGTCTTTCATGGTCAGAATCACTGGATGGCTGTGAGTTTTCCGGGCTTTATGGCCGTGTTTAAACAAAATTTGGCTACCAGTATTAAAAAATTCTAAAATCAGGACAATAAATAAAAAGCAATACTCAAAAACAAGGAAAATCCAGACAGGAAACAATTGGGTCATCTAACACCTCCCAACAAAGGATTGCCCCGGCAGGAAGCAGCCAGACTTTGAAGTTGCAAGGCCATTCAGTGCTAATCAAGGTGGACAACTGCAACATTCACATATGCCTCAAGCAGACAAAAGTTCTTTCTCCCACTGGACATTCCACAGATATATAAACCCCACTTGCCTAGTTTGCAACAGACCTCACAACCTCTGAGAATGCCTGCCATAGATGTGAAACATCAGGAGAGAATGCTTCTGGAACACAGCTATACAGTCCAGAAAACGCATAGCAATCCATTGTTTTCCACTTCTTTCTGTTAACATAATCTGATTTTACTAATGTATTTTTGTTCTATGCTTGTGAATAATTTGTATGCACACATTTATATCGCAATATATTAAGATATAAAACATGCATACAAATTATTTATTGCATTGGAAATAATTTCTTTCATATACACAAGAGTGTATACATGTACTTTTCTGGGGAAGGGGATCCATAGCGCCTGTTGGATTTTCAGAGAGATCCATGCCCCCCCCCCCCAAAAAAGGATAAGAACCAAGACAGCTTTGCACCAAATCAAGCGAAATGACTATATTGGCATCTGACTCATACTTCAGAGCTTTGGCAACATCATAGTGGCCCCTTGTCCTTCCTTTATTTGCCTTTTAGCCTCATCTGACAGATGCTGGATGGTCCCTTACCCCACCCTTTTGCTCAGCCACCCATATCTATCATCGGATGCTTCAGGGGCGTAGCCATGTGAGCACATACACAAATATATGTGCTATATTTCCTTCAAATCAAATCCAGAATGATAAAGCAGACCTTGCCCTGTTGAATGAAGTCAGGCAGCACCTGCAAACCTTGCAAAGTTGCTGCTGGGAATCAACGAATCATGCCTTTTTTCTACCAAGCTCTGGAAAAAGATGATGCATCTTTTCATAATATATGTCACCAACTCTACAGATTAATTGACATAGTTAAAATTTAAGAACCCACTCCTTGCAAATGTAACACAGATATGGTGAAACGTAAGCACAGAGATTGCAGAGTGCTTCTCTGAAGGACGAAGGTGGACAGAGTCAATGTCGCGAAGAGTCATGATGGTACTTTAGGAAGAGCTCTTTCAGGCTGGTCTAAAGAAGTATGACTTCCCACCTATATGTTTGATTTGCTGGTTGTTGATACTTTGATTTCTTTTTTAGATTCCATTTTTAGCCATTTCTAGATTCCATTCTTGTCACAGAATCCACCGAAGGATTTTTAAAACCAGAGCATAGTTTGCTAAGGTGGCCCTATAGTTTGAAGAAGATTTTCTCCTAACTCATTGAAAAATAATAATTATAGTGCTATAGTGCAAAAATGACATTGCAGTGATCTACTATTTCACAACGAGGCATTGATGTACTTTTTTATTCTGATATATCTCAGAATTAAAAAGAAACTAAACTAAGGCTGGGAATACATGTTGCAGATGATGCCAGAAATGGGCAAAAAACAGTTTGAAACAAAAACATCTATTTTATAAAATACCAAGAATGACAGCAACAGATATTGAAACCTCTTGACATATTTGTTCTGTTTGGAAACACTCATATACAGTAGACTCTCAGTTAAGCGGCACCATGGGGATTGGTAGATGCTGGATACATATAGTTTCTGGTTATTTGGGAGTTTCTAATAAAAATAGGCCTAACAAATATTATACCCCTATAGTATATCATAGCATTCGAATCTGTGAGGTAGGGTGAGCACCTGCTGTTAGCCCCAGCTTCTGCCAACCTAGCTGTTCGAAAAAACATAAGTGTGAGTAGATCAATAGGTACTGCCCTGGCAGGAAGGTAACAGCACTCCATGCAGTCATGCTGGCCAAAAGACCTTGGAGCCGTCTACTGACAATGCCAGCTCTTTGGCTTAGAAATGGAGATGAGCACCACCCTCCAGAGTCGGACTCGAGTAGACTTAATGTCAAGGGAAAACCTTTACCTTTATTAATACCATACTATAAACTCTATATTGATTTGTGGTTAATACTGAAATACAGTAATTACAAACACATTTTAGAAAGTAAAGACAAACCTCATGTGACACTGTTTTACTGTATTATACATGTATTTTAATTTTAATTTAAAAGTATTATTCATTTATTTTTTGTGGGTTGCTTGAGAGTTCTGGTTGCATGAGTTCTGGTTAATTAATTCTGGCCCAGTGTATTTGTCCGAACGGATCTCCCTCTACATCCCACCTCGAAGTTTAAGATCTTCTGGGGAGGCCCTGCTCTCGACCCCGCCATTGTCACAAGTGAGGCTGGCGGGGACGAGGAGCAGGGCCTTCTCAGTGGTGGCCCTCTGCCTGTGGAACTCACTCCCCGGGGAGATTAGATCGGCGACATCCCTTCTAGCGTTTAGGAAAAAACTGAAGACCTGGGTGTGGGACCAAGCCTTTGGTCATTCTGATAACTAACTTAAGGATCTGACGATAGACAAGGACAAATGGAAGGGAATGGATATATGGACTCTGAACCCTGAACATGAGATTGTTTTATTATTTTATTATGTATTGATGTTTTAATTTAACTGTTGAATTGTTGTATTTTGTATTGCTTGTCAAGTGTTTTGGGCATCTAATTGTGCCTTCTCTGTAAGCCGCCCTGAGTCGTCCCCCCCCCCCCCCCGGGGTGAGAAGGGCGGGGTATAAGTAAGTGAAATAAATAAATAAATAAATAAATAAGAGTCTACTGTATAAACTTTCTGTCTGAAACATTCATGTATAATAGCCTGTGGAAAAGACTGCATTCCTAGCAGGCCTGTAGCGAGGGGGTGGTTTTAGGGGTTCAACCCCCCCCCTCGAAATGTTTCAGATTTTTTTTAAAAAAAACTGGTTTACTCATGAATTTTAACTGGTTAACCAAATCCCCATGCTAAATCTATGAGATGCAAAAAATTAAGAGTCCCTCCAGAACTGTAAGCACTATCTCAAGCAAATATTGACAATTTATTCACACTGTCATTACTTGCAGCAATAGCTGATGTAGTGAAGCAACCAAGTTGGGGGTGTGTGTGTTGAATGCTCTCATTAAGGAGGCCAGACTTGGTGGAGGTGGTTGACAGGGGCGGAGCTGCAGGCTATTGAAGGCTGCTCTGCCCCCTGCTGTGCTCTTTGCTTCAGTGTGAGCTAGGAGGCAGGTTTCAACCTCCCCCCTCCCGAAATTTTCAACCCTCCCCGAAATTTTCAACCCCCCCCCCCCCCGAAATTGTCAACCCTCCCCAAAAAGATTTTCTGGCTACGGCCCTGGTTCCTAGGCAGAGACTAAATAATTATTTACGTTTGATCTGAGCTGCTATATGAAAGTTAATGGGATGATGTCTGAAACAGTCCTACTATGGCAGTGGTTCTCAACCTGGGGTCCCCAGATGCTTTTGGCCTTCAGCTTCCAGAAAGCCTAGCATCTGGTAAACTGGCTGGGATTTCTGAGAGTTGTAGGTCAAAAACATCTGGGGACCCCAGGCTGAGAATTACTGCACTATGGTAAAGGTAAAGGTTTCCCTTTGACATTGAGTCTAGTTGTGGCCAACTCTGGAGGGTGGTGCTCATCTCCATTTCTAAGTTGAAGAGCCAGCATTGTCCATAGACGCCTCCAAGGTCATGTGGTCGCCATGACTGCATGGAGCGCCATTACCTTCCTGCCAGAATGGTACCTATTGATCTGCTCACATTTGCATGTTTTTGAACTGCTAGGTTGGCAGAAGCAGGGGCTGACAGTGGGAGCTCACTTTGCTCCCGAATTCAAACCACCTACCTTTCAGTCAGCAGATTCAGCAGCTTAGTGGTTTAACTCACTGCACCACCAGTATTACTATGATGCTTTTCACTTTTCCAAATAATATTTTTGTATGGTTAGTTATTTCATCTTCAATTTTCCAGTCAGGTGAGCTTCTAAGACTGATAATTTCTTGCTATATAGCTGATAAAAGGTGATAACTTTGGGACAGAAAACATGAGTAGTTTCAAGTCTGATCAAGTGATTGTGAGAGTAAATGACTCGCCTTGCTGCCAATGTCACCTTTGTGCCTTATTATCCCCCTGCAAAAGGTAGAGCTGCAGCTGAAAAGCAGAAACCTGGGATATAAGGAACATCACTTTCTAATTTTGCACAGGCTGAATTTGTTTCCTTTTCACTTTTTATTCATTTGACAATGAGAGCTGGGTAAAAAAATTAAGTAATTCAAGACTTCCCTTCTTTATACTTTATTTTAATAACCTTCCTCACGAAGATGCCAGGCATATTTTAATGTAGTAAGGATTTAGAGGCAATCCACTTTATAGCAAGAGGAAACAAAAATACTTGAAGGCTTAACATCTTAGATGTAAGTGTAATTCATATTTTAAGGGTGGAAAAAAGTATGGAAAATGTGAGAAAAGGAGGGCTGAGTGAAAAACTAAAAACTACCTGTCTTCTGTAAAACTTTATGAATTGTGGCAGTCAAGTTTCACAACGTAAGACTGATTTAGTAATCCAAAAGCAGAATTGTTTGAGAAGAGTAAATTATCTTGTTTTTGTTGTTAACTGTCATCAAATCAATTTTGGCTTATATAGCAACCCCATGAATGAGAGACTAAATGATCTTGCCAGAAGATCATTTGCATGTTAGATGGTATTTGCATGTTTTCCAAAGCAAGGACTGTGGGAACCAAAGTGGCAGCGTGAGTAAGGCTCTGCTACTGTGTGACTCCGCACTAGCTCCGGTGTGAAAAGACAACATGCCTTCCTTTGGTTTTGTCATTACTGGTTTCACCTGGCTGGATATGTATACCTGGGAACATCCAGAGGGGAAGGGCCCGTATCAGTGGGTGAACAAGGACAGGATGCCTGCCCCACGTCTGACCTGTGTCTAAGCTGCAGAGGAAATGTTAGAATTAAAGTCCTATAGGAGTAATTTTCACTTGAGAGTGATGTGTTCCTTTCAGCTTATCAAATAGGAGGCAGTGCCTAACATGATATGGGGGTGGGATTTGGAAGCAATCATCCCTATGGTTTAGGATGAGAACAATTTGAGATTAATGCAAGCAGGTTTATTAGCAGACACAACCATCGATTTTAGTTGCTTTTGACTAGTGTACTCCAGTGGCCAAATCCCCTTGAATAGCTCACCTGGGCCATAGGGGAACTTTAATTTCCCTTTGCAAGTATGCTCAGTATTTACAGTGTACAGATCTAATAAAATGCAGGCTTTCTCTCTCTGGAAAAAATATTATACAGATTGAAGGATTCAGGTTGCTGTGAGTTTTCCAGGCTGTATGGCCATGTTCCAGAAGCATTCTCTCCTGACGTTTCACCTGCATCTAAGGGAGGCAACCTCAAAGGTTGTGAGGATGCCCGTCATAGATGCAGGTGAAACATCAGGACAGAATGTTTCTGGAACATGGCTATAGAGCCCAGAAAACTCACAGCAACCCAGTGATTCTAGCCATGAAAGCATTCAACAATACATCGAAGGATCTGTTTTTTGACAACTTGGGCCAACAATCCCACTGAACACAAATTATTCACATGGTGACAATGTATATGTGCTGTTGGGATGAACACACCTTTAAATGCCAGAAGAAAATATAGTAAAAGGAAAATTGGGAAATTTTAAAAGAAAGGATAAGAAAAGGGAACGCAATATTCCTGTATGTTTCACAATTAAAAGGAAACTCAAGCAAGGGCAGGAATAAAAGGTTGCAATTAATACCAGGAATTGCAAGAACATATTCTGAGACAACATAAATATTATTTCAGGATTTCAAAAAATTCCTCAGAAATACCTCCTGGGATATTTTACTTATTTGGAGGATGTTTAACTTATTTTTCACGTTTTGCTGACAACAGCTGTCTAAACACAAACAATCTTTGTTCATATTATTGAAACTTTTGATGGAGATGTAGAAATCATTTCAAATTGTGCTGTTAAGAATCAATCAGGAAACAGAGGAACTTAATTGATTTGTTCCAGAAATCTAGCCATTGCTCTTGTTGTTGAATGACGATTTTTTTCCTTCTGGTTGTGAATTGAACCATGACCAATGCAAAATCCTATGTTGTGACTGAAGTAGAGAGAACGGGCATGGGGAAGGCAAAAGAGGCTGAGGGGGGTATAAGAAGCAAACATTTGAGTGAATGATGTGTTAATGAAGTATAAACAAAAGATCTGCCTAGTTCCAGACGTTTTCTGGATCAGTAGCTAAAGACAAAATATAAATGGGAAAGCTATTCACAGAAAGCAAAGGTGAAACTTTCCAAAGGCACAGAGAATATTTATTGAGCCAAGAGCATTTTGGAATAAATCTTTTTTTCAGGGGCAGTCCTGGTTGCAAGCCATTGTTGCATCTACATAAACATTGCATGTGGCTTATTCCTGCCACTTCACTGTGTGCTTCATTCTTCCCAACCAAAGGTCTGTGAATAAAAAACATATGTGCCTCTCAGCATCCCATCTTCTATGTGCCTTCCCCACTCTCTACATCATTTAATGCACAGTATGCTCCTGTCAGTGTGGTGCAGCTGAGCAATCCCTCAATTCACAACCAGAGAGACAAACAGTAGTTAAAGGGAGATTTTTGTGAAAAGCTTCCATAGTAGAAAGGCAGAGGTCATTGCCCAGAAGCGGACAGAAGACTATGGCTTGTAGACCACATCCAGCTATGAGATGTTTTCTTCTGGTCTGCAAACTATATCGCATTATAACAATTTGCTAGGGATTCTCCATGCTCCAGACAAGAAAAAGCTACTGTTTGGAATATGTAATTATCCCTTTCTTAACCATAATGGCATGAATGTCTTGCTGAACAACACACGTCTAGTTGTTCTCAGAGTCACTAGAATGAGCATGTAGGAGTTTAATGGGGAGATCAAACAGCAGATAAGTGTATGAGTTGTAACAGTTTTGTTCCTTAGAATATGGGAAGGCTACAAAACCTAAATTGGTACAATTAACAATGAGGTTATTGGATATGGTGTTTGAAGTGTCCACTAGGTATGACGTACTTGCTCCTTCTCTACTATGATTGTATGGTCAGATCTACCTCATGCCTTAAGATTTCAGCATCAAACTCCTCATGCTAGAACTTCAAATACAGAGGGTAAGCCCTGGTAATGTTATAAGGGCCAGCCCTTGGTGATATAATTAAGCATGATATATTAAGTATCAGCTAGATTTGCACAGAATATGCAATTCAAACAAAACATACCAATGCTAACAGTATCAATAAAATATGTATATACATACATATATACACATTTTCAAGGCAGTGCTCTCATCCTGAGATTCTTCCCCCTTGTCCTTTGGTTAGGGGACTCTACTTCCTATTGTATCTGAAGACTTGAGCCTTCAGATATGTACACAGTTGGTAGCTGGGGCAAGCCACATTTTGGGAGATGAGAAGCCTGCTGCACTTTGACACTATTATATGTCCATAACCGAATACTTTAAAAATACATGGCCTACTTATGGTTTCTTTGCCCAGATGTGGTACTCAGGCTGAAACCGGGGCTTGAAGATATGTTGCTTTAGCAGCTGTAGACCTTTTTAAAAGGAGAGGTAAGGCTGGAAGACGATGGAAGGCTAGTGTACCCTGCCACGGCTATTGTTTTTGGGACATGTCAAGGTTTCATCCTAACTCCCATTCTTTCTGGGACATTTCTGATCTTTTGAGCAGTTGGCTTAATGCAATATGCATCATTTTAACATATGTGCTGCATTACTGGATTAAGTTAATATTATATGAATTGTTCATTCACCCTGCAGTGGCCACATGCTAGGACTTCAAATTTGATCCTTCTACATTGCTCTTTAGTCTCCATATGTTCCCTCCTGGTAGGAACAAGGAGGGAACATATGCAGATTATATGCATGCACATGCAGGGAAGGACTGAAAGCTGGTTGCAAAGTTATTTGCTGAGGTGGATGTTTCCTTGGCAGAAGCCATATCAACACAGCAGGAGGGCACCAGTACAAAGCTGCTGCCCCATCGCAACTTCTGGCACACATATAAACTCTTATAAACAGCTTTTATGACAGCATATGGGAGATGGAGCACCAGGTGATAATAAATGCAAAGACCTCTAATCTAGCTCTAGCTATTTTGTCCAGGAAACTGAGACGAGGAAGGCATTTATTGGGACTCGCCTAGTCCTCAGTCTGGCAAAATCCCAATGGCATCATTCATTATCAACTCTACAGCTGGATATGGTTGGTGGCATTTACGTTTGTGTAATGAAGTGAGTCAAATTAGACATCATAATTGTTCCATTTGGCTTTAGAGTCAACAAACTATTTTTTTATTAAACTTGCTAAACCTTTCTCTAGGTTGTATTACTATGAATATTTATCTGTCAGTAAGGACAATTGAGTACAGTGCAACCTATTAATTAGCAAAACAGGTAAATGGGGCACAGGATTTGATTGGATGCATAGTGAGCCCTTCAGAATTGGACATTGCTTCACATGAAAAAAAAAACCCTTAAATTTTCTCAAAGCTTTAATCCTGTTCTCTTTTTTCTGTTCTTTTGCTTTACTACAAAACGTTGATAGAAGACATTTACATCTGTTTAGCTGATTTTGAAATGTGAATGCAGTATATGAATGCAGTATTTTAAGAGAAACCAAATACCCTCTATTGTTTTATAGGGACTGGAGGAAAACTGAATGGGAGACAATGGTAAATATAAAAGGCTATTAGCCTCAGCTTCTGCCAACCTAGCAGTTTGAAAACATGCAAATGTGAGTAGATCAATAGGTACTGAGAAGGGTGGTGTACAAATATAGTAAATAAATAAATACCGCTCCGGCGGGAAGGTAACGGCACTTCATGAAGTCATGCAGGCAATATGACTTTGGAGGTGTCTGCGGACAACACCGGCTCTTCGGCTTAGAAATGGAGATGAGCACCAACCCTCAGAGTCAGATATGACTGGACTTAATGTAAGGAGAAAACCTTTACCTAATCTTCTCCAGTTCTTGCCATTTTCACCATGGAGCACAGAAGAGGAACAATTTTTGGAGGATTCAACAACTATCCAGGCTAAACGTTCTTGATTTACAATCACTTCTGAGAAATGATAGAAGCCTTTGGAAGGATCAATGCACTTGCTGGAAAGAATTCTCTTCCTTACAACACTTATTTATTAGTAGCAAAGTGGACTGTCCAAAAGAGACATGCATCTGCAAACCAGGGCTTAGAAAATAATTTTTTCAAATAAATTTATTCTTTCTGCTTGCATAGTGTTTAAAAAGTAATGTTTTTTTTTCTTATTCATTCCAGTGTTTTGAAAGCTTTCTCTCTAAGGTGGGAATGAAGTGGTATTCCAGAGGATACAGTCAGCCTTCCAAATTCACTGATTATTCTGTCTCTGCATATTTCCCATCCGCAACTGTATACATAGCTTTGTAGTGTATACAAAGCTATGGCTACTATTTAAAGCCTATAAAACATTAGGCTGCAAGACTGCTAAGCTATCACAGTACAGCCTTATCGCAGTAAGACCAAGAATGCATCTACATTGTGGCATCAAATTGCTGCCAATTTGTAAGCTGCCTTGAGTTGCTTTCGGGCTGAGAAAGGCAGGATAGAAATACCGCAAATAAACAAATAAATAAATACATTGTACAATTAATACAGTTTTACACCACTTTACTTGCCATGACTCATGGGAGTTGTAGTTTGGTGAAGCATTGGCATTCTTCGGCAGAGAAAGCTAAAAACATTGTAAAACCACAGTTTCCATTATTTCACAGCATTGAGTCGTGGCAGTTAAATTGGTGTCAAGCTGCATTAATTCTGCTGTGTGGATGCACCCCAATTCTCCCTTTCCTATTGCTTCAAGATGGATTGGCACTATGATATAATTTATATAAATTCTATAGAGGGAAGAATGCTTTGCTAAATTCCCCACTGGATTTTAGCAAAGCATGAATCATTCTAAGCATGTGAGTGTCATTCAAGAAGGGCTCAGGCCAAGCCAGCTCAAGACTTGAATTTCCTGCCCAGTGTGCCAGTTGTGAGGTGTAATCAGATCCTGTGTCTTGACAATTGCAATAGCTTTGCGAAGCTTGATTTGCATAGGCTGATGCTCATTCATTGCTCAGTGACTTGCCACTCCCCCAGGAAATACAAAGGGCAAGCCAAATGACATTTACAAATTGCAACAGTGCAGAAGTGATACCAATCACTGAATAATCTTTGCCAGCTATGGAGCACTGACTATGTATACTTATGTTTAAAAAGCAGTGCCCTTCTCTGGAAATCTAGTACTTTTTCCATCCAAGTCAATACATATTGTGTGCAATAAGGAAGACAGGCTTCTCCAATGAAATCTCCTTGCGATCATCAAGGTATAAAGCCAAAGTTCAGGTATATTTAAAGAACAAGACAAGATATTTTTCTACCAGAGCCAAAGGACAGCAGAACAACCCACTATATCCAGTGTACAGAAACTAACTGACATTGGAGTTAAGTCTTACTCCAATGGGTAGCATGTGTATCTCAATGTCTGCATCCAGATTGCTCACTTCCTTTTACAATTGTGGGTCAAATGGTTCTTTTTACATAACTTTACACTCATACCTCTGTGTTACACTTGTGATTTTATATGTTTTGTTGCTTCAGAACTGCTTCATACATGAAATTCCAGTTCATGTAACAATGAAAAAATAAGAATCCCATACGACAGGAATAAATATGTTCATATTTTTGGTTTTGGAAATTACTCTGTGATGGACAGTTACTGTGTATGATATGGTCTTAAAGTTAGTGGTTGAAATGTTGGTTAGTTGTACAAAATACCCCCCCCCCCCTCCTCCTGGTTAGATCAACCTTATATGAATGTTTCTATCCCAGCTATGTGTGTATGTATATTGTGTAATTCTTGGATTCAAACAAGCAAACAACATTTTAAAAGGTGGGTGGTCAGGGCAATTTCTGATTACCCAACAATGGATAATGTATCATTAAAAGAGGAAGTAGGAACAACTCAACAATTCGCTATATTTTTGGTCCTGTTTCCAAATTCAACCTGCATGCATATCTATGTACAGATAGTGCACATTCAGAAAATATAGTCTGAATGAGACAAAGTTTTTATTCACAGTCTAGGAGGGAAGAGAATTAAAACCCTCATATACAACGTGTATCTCATATGCAACTTGGCAATGGTTGTGAAACCGAAACTCAGTTTTCAGAGCCTATGTACTGTTTGTATGCTTTGGGCTTTAATTTACTTTTTGTATTTTTTGTTAGTGTTAGCCACTTTGACTCTCCTTTGGGAGAGAAGAAGCAGGATATAAATGCTGCTACTACTACTACTACTACTACTAGTAGTAGTAGTAATAATAATAATAACAACAATTGCAAAGGCTCTGGCATAAACCAGTATAAGTGGTCCCAGTGGTCATCAGCACACTGGGTGGTGTGCCAAAAGATCTCAGCCGGCATTTGAAAACAATAAATATTGACAAAATCACGATCTGTCAACTGCAAAAGGCCACCTTACTTGGATCTGCATGCATCATTTGAAAATACATCACACAGTCCTAGATGCTTGGGAAGTGTTCGACTTGTGATTTTGTGATACGAAATCCATCATATAGATCTCATTTGCTGTGACATACTGTGTTTTTGTGTCAGTAAAATAATAATAATAATAATAATAATAATAATAATAACTTACTTTATAGACCACCTTCCCTCCCCAAGGGGACTCAGGGTGGTTTACACACAAAAGGTAAACATTCAATGCCATAATGTTTGCCCTTTTTGTGTGTGTAAACCTCCATTGAGGCAGACAGTCAGAAGGCACTATTCCAAAGGCCAAATTAAGATGTAAACCGGGTTTGAAGGCGAAACAAACAGAGGTCGGTACAGAGTCTGCACTCTCAAATAAATGACATAGAGCATACAGAGAAGTACAGAGCATTTTATCCATTCAAAATACCCATGCCTTCCCCTGATTGGCTGAAAAGCTGACCTAGCTTTGATCTGGGCTCCTGTTGACTGGGGATTCCTCCTGATGTCATTGGCTGTAGGAGTTCCCTCATGGCTGGAAAAAGGAACAGCTGCCCTTGAATAGTTTAAAGCCAAAGTCCATTTAACGTCCTCCCCCATGAGGGGTGGAAAACCAGGAATGTGGTAATGTCAAAATTTAAATACTCCTATGATTGACTTAATGTTCAGTCCAGGTAAACACAAAGGTAGTCCGGAAAACACAAAAAGGTGATTGGGATTACTTGATGGGATATTGGGCTGGTATCACTAGCAGTATATCAGCTGATCTATATCATCCGATAGTCCCAATCGCATCAGTGGAAGCCAGGAAGTTTCCCAATAAGAGGATTTATCAACAGAAAAGAGATTTCTCAATGAAAAAGAATTTTGGTTCACAGAAAATACAGTATATATCATCAGAGCAATAAGACTTGGGTGCCTTAAGGCTTGCATACATAAGCCAGCTTTAGTCTGTTTCCTTTCCCATATCATAGGCTTAAGCAAGGCGGCTTTGCAGATCTGCACTTTAGTAACATTTTAAAGGTTAATTTCATTTCATATAGTTTATACAATTTCATAAAAGCAGATTTCATAAGGGAAGATATAGCTGGCCGGACTTTCCCAGAATTGAAGAGGAACGCTCTCCCGACATTGTGAAAATGGTTGGAAAATAAATAAAAATACATTCATTTTTAATTCATCTTTGTTTGTTCTAATTATGAGGAGCATCAATTTCTCAATAACAGAATGAGATGACTTTGTAGAAATGAACATTTATGTGTACTTCTCAAGAGAGATTTGTACTTCACAATTTTGCAGGGGAAAGATTATATACACACATACACACACATACACAGTTTTTCATACTCTCCCAGCGCCACGTAGGATTCATGGCACTTAGTAATTATGAACCGATATTGCTTTTAATTGTTTTTACAATGTCTGATTTTATGTTTATTGATGTTAGATATTGATTGTTTCTTGATTCTTATTTTATCCTATTTTGTTGGGCATGTCCCTTTGTAAGCCGCACCTAACTCTGACCCTGACCCTAACCCGAGTCCCTTTGGGGAGATGGCGGCAGGGTATAAAAATAAAGTTGTTATTATATTATTATTCTATACAAAACCAGTTTCTCATGCAGGAAACATATCTTTTTTAGGGGTGGTGGTGGATGTGGGTTGGGGAGAATGTATATGCAAAACAATATTCTGAAAGATATCACAAATTGTGAAGATGGTGGTATTGAGCTATTCTTTTAAGTGTGTGTTTGTATTTAGACTCCTGAGCATGAAAAAATGTGTGGGAAATGAATAATGATTAATATTCCTATTTTTATATTACCAAAGTTCTGTTTCACTAAGAGACCTCTTGTCTTGGAAAAAAATATGGATCCAGGTCAGAGCTATTATGTCTGGTCTGCTGGTATATAGGAAAGTTGGATATTTTGAGAAAGCAGATTGTGATTTTTCAGTTCCAGCGATTAACTGTAAGAATCACTATGCAGTAATTATTTTCACTGAGCATTTTATATCATATAACATGAATCAAAGTTGAAATCAAACACTAGGAAATTCCACCGGAGGCTAAAGATGAATCAGTCAAGAATGATGTGTTTGTGGTTTCTTTCATACTATCTGTTATCATCAGTTGTTTTATTTGCTATAAGTTGCATGGTTATGAGTTGGAGCAAAGGGAGATTCCTTCAGGTCAGTTTATTTCCTTTCTTTATCCTCTTGAGAACATGTAGGTATGACCTACGTATTAAGTCTGGCCCCATCCATTTCCAGAAAAGACTAAGGGGGAAAAGAGAAATGTCATTCTTTGTTTATTTTTCATTTAATTGTGTATATATTTTTCCTGGTACTGTGCCACCCAGTCATACTAATTCCATTGTTTTGCCTATGTAATGAAATCTGTTTTTTTTTATAGCATTTGTTGTAGTGGTTGTGAAATTCTGGTTTTTCTCATTCAGGCAGTTGCGTATGTGTAAGACTTTGTTATGTCATCTGTTGTCAAGAGGAGAAGAGGCTGGAAATTGACAGGAAATCCAAGGCAAATGAGCATTTGACCGCAATACAAAATTGTATTTTTTCTGGTAAGTATAGACAAATCTGTCATATGCACTTTCTTTCACATTTGAATATCTGCACTAAATATGAAGACTTTTTGGCAAATTTCAATCAGTATTTTCAAATAAAAACAAACTGAAATAATATTTGCATCCATCTGTGCTGGCCATATTCAAATTCCCACATGAAGAGACCTGTATCTTACTTGCCTTAGTAGTAGAAGATATCAAAAGAAAAATATGGGGCTAAATGGAGCCCCCGGTGGTGCAGTGGGTTAAAGCACTGAGCTGCTGAGCTTGTTGATCGAAAGGTCGCAGGTTCGATTCCAGGGAGCGGCGTGAGCTTCCGCTGTCAGCCCTAGCTTCTGCCAACCTAGCAATTCGAAAACATGCAAATGTGAGTAGATCAATAGGTACCGCTCCGGCGGGAAGGTAACGGCACTCCATGCAGTCATGCTGGCCACATGACCTTGGAGGTGTCTATGGACAACGCTGGCTCTTCGGCTTAGAAATGGAGATGAGCACCACACCCCAGAGTCAGACATGACTGGACTTAATGTCAGGGGACTACTTTTACCTAAATGGTGTTTTAGTCCTTACTATAGTAGACCCATTGGATCATTAGATTTACATGTTGATTGAGCATTCAACACAGTGCTAATTGGGACCAATAGGATTCCAGCTATGGTAACCCTTATTTAGTACAATTAACTTGGTTTAATACTCAGGGAAACCCAGATTTTAAAGAAATAAGCATCAAAAGCCTTGAACTAGGTTGATTAATCTGTCTAGTTTAGTGTATATACTCGTGAATAAGTAAAGTTTAGAGGTCCAAAATTATGGATGCTTATATGACCAATGAATAAGTCAAGAGTCAGTCCTTGGAGAACATGGAACATTAACCACCACTGCCATTTTTTTGTCCAAGTATTAAAAAAAGTACATTGTCACGCTACTCAGAGAAGGGCAGTTGGAAAGGATGTAACAAATGTGATAGGATTCTAATGCATATTATCACACACTAATTATTGCTTTGGGATTCTTAGGCAAGTTAGAATAAAAGTATGGACTGACCCTCTGAATGGGTTTTCTAGGGCAGAGAGTGGGACATGGTAGCAGAATAACATGCCATCCTATCCAGACCTCTTCAAATACAGAACTGTCCTACTGATGAGATTTAGTAGGTTTAGGTAGCTATTGATCCACGAGTTGTTTTAGGATGCATTTAGGACCAGTTGCAAACCCAGGGCAGGTTGACCAACCATTTTAATGTCACTAATGATTATCAGGAAATGTCAAGCACACTCTGATTCATAAACTACAGCCAAATTACCTGCATTGTCCCTAAAATCATTGCCAGGGGAAGGCAGCTGTAATTTGGAGCTTTTCATTTCATCCCCATAACACAAATTCAGCCTGCCAAAGACATCGGAGACTGCAATCGGTTGGCAGGCTCCCAAAGTAGCATTTGAATTGATGCGCCATAAACCCTTTCGTTACAGTTCCCCTTCAGGCACAAAGAGCAAAATAAACACTCTCTTGGGATTAATTAAATTGCAGTGGAACTGAATATTTTTAAACCCTAGAAACGCAATCTGGCCCTGGACCCTTATTGTAATAAGCATTTGCTGTGTGTACTTTTCACACACAAAGATTTCTCTGCTCTCTCTCCTCCTGGGTCATGAACGTTTACAGAAGGGATGTTTTGTGCTGATGAGAGGATGGGCCATATGGAAAGCTCTTTGTTTCAGTAGTTCTACAAAAGCCACATCCCAGTGTTTGGAAAAGTCCTGTTTGGATTTCAGATGTAAGAATTCCTCAGCAGTCTTGGCTACTTCTCATGTTGTGGGCTGTGGGATTCTGTCAGTTTTAATATATAGCAGATTTTGAACACATGATCTCACCAGAACCATTTCTATACAGTGTCCCCTTGCTACTTCATGGTTCACTTTTAGCGGACTCGCTATTTCGTGGGTTTTTGAAAATATTAATAAAAATTATTAAATATTAAATATTTACGTCCAGTGGTGGCCAGGGAGGCCAGGGACCCTGGAAGTGCAGTGGCCTGAGGCACAGCAGGGAAGGCCTGCCCCCCTGGCCTGCTGCTGCCTGCGTGGCTCTGGAGGCTCCAGAGGCTCCGGGAGGCAGGTAAGGAAGTGCGGGTAAGAAAATAATACATAAAATATATAAAATAATGTATAAATATTAAAATTAATATGGCATCTCTACTTTGTGGAGTTTCACTTATCATGGGTGGTCCTGGAACGGAACCCCCACCATAAGTGAGGGAACACTGGGGCCTCACTACAAAGAGTCCAAAAATGTAGCCAGTTGTATTGAGTTCCAGTGAACAGAATCAGGACTCTGAGAGAACATTGTTCAAATTCTAGTCATGGAAATCCACTAGATAATCTTAGGCAGGTCACATTCTCTCAGGGCCTCTTGGGATTTTTCTGTGTTGGCTCATTTCCAACTGATTGAAACCCTAAACTCAGTTTTAAAAAAAAGGACAAGAACTCACCCAGCCTCCCTGGAATGGCTACCGGAGTTCTCCTGGTGCGTACAAATGACACACCAGGAGAAAGGGAGGGCAGGAGCAATTTTCCTCCTTCCCTCTTTCTTCTGGCATGTCATTTGTACATGCCAGGAGAACGCTTGCAGCCATCCTAGGGAGGCCAGGTGAGTTCCTTTCTTTTTTCAACTCAGTTTCAGGGGGCTTCTGGGGAGGGGGTTGGTATTCCCACAGTTTTCCCACCGGAAGTAGTGGGTTTATCCCATGCCTTTCAAGAAAGCGTGGAATAAACCAACTATCAAATTAATTCATCACAAACCAGGGTTTTTCCTGGTTTGTGATTAATTAATTTTGGGTTGCACTGGTTTATGGCGAATTAATTCCAGGGTGCACAGAATGTTGTCTGGGCAACCCCCTTTTTATTGTGGAAGTTTCCTCAATAAAGGGGGTGTCTAAATCCGCCCTCAGTTTTCACAGTTTTCTCTGTTTCACCTGCAATCCAGGTGTGTATTTTCTGGGGAATTCATCAATATCAGCTGCTGCAATGGTTCTAAACCTGTTGCCTTTTTAGTCATCAATATTTGGCTTTTTCTTTTTTACCACAAACACAAAAACATTAAATTGCTTTGTTAGATGTTTAGGAGTCAGGTGGATGAAAGGAAACACTGACAGCAACTAAAAGAGCTTTAACGCTCAGAACAGCAACTCGAGCTGGTAGATAATTGCACAGTAGTAAGACAGCGGTTTGGAATGACCCACAGCTGTTTTCATGCCATCCTTTTACACCCCAGTGGGAGGAGCAAGAAGGCAGACGTAAGAGAGAGCTCTGAAAGGGGGAAGAGCAAGAGAGTAGTAACGTGACTATTAAAGATAATTATGTAGGGTAAAAACAAATGAAACTACATTATAAAATATATAATTGTGTTCAAATTTCATGAAAAAATGTTGATTAGAATAAGAGATATAGCATTTTGAAAGATCTCTTATGCATATTTTCACTTTAAATTGGAACATCTAAAAATCAAGATCTATGACCCACACATATTATTACAATTTTTGAAAATACATATAAATGCTTTTAATCTGGTACGTAGTTATTAAAAATATGATAGTTTAGGAGAAATTAAAGTATAAACTTTTAAAGCAAGCACAAATTACCAAAGTTGTTATATTCCTGGAGACATTTTAAATTGTATTTAAATTTATTTTTTTTCTAATGAAGTTTAACCTGGGGAGTCTGATTCTGATGTCAGTTTCAGTGGAGTACATAGCCTTCACATCAAAAATATTGATTAAACACCCGTGACGTCAAAATTTGGTCACTTTCATTACGTTGGCTATTGCTATTATAGCAATGTAAATTGGCAGAAAGTTAAGTAATTATACGTGAATCAATTATCAAAATTTGGTTGAAATAGTGCTTGCAGTTCTGGATGAACTCTCATTTTTCTTCTCAAAGACATCACATGGGCTTTTGGTTAATCAGTTAAAATTCATGAGTAAACCAGTTTTTTTTTAAATGGAAAAATTTTGCCTGGGGTGGGTGGCCGGGCAGTTGCACCCGTAACACACACACTCCTTGGCTATGGGCTTGCCTGGAAGGCAATCATACTCAACCACGAGTGATCACCAATGATGACCCCTGGCAGCAGGATTTTTTTCTGTTGAGAATAGTTTCTGGATGTTACATTACCTTATGATAGTATGCTAGATTAAATAACTACCAAAACAATGCTCATTCTGTGTACAGCAGCTCTTTGTTGAACTGTAACCTATCCAAAAGCCCCAGGGTATTTTCAGCCTGTCTTGCAAATTTTTCCTTGTTTTTTGGCTTGGTTCCACTAACTGTTGCAGGAAATCTTCCAGTAGCAATTTACAAAGGCAGACAGGAAGGAGGTGTTTATTTTATGTGGTAAATTTCTCCCATTATATGATATCTTAAGTTTCCACATTTAAAGGCGCACCTGCATTTCTATTCATAAACTGTGATAAAGTTATCTTTGCTTAGATGGGGTACAAGTGCACCAAGTTTGCACGTAGTGACTCCTGTTGAGAATACCAGGTATTGTAAGAGCAACCACTCCATCTGTTTTTTCATATAGTGTTTCTTGCATAGACTAGGTTTTGAATAGTTTCATTTGGTATCCTTGCACAGAACTTTACAACGTTATCATTTTGCTTCATTAGATAGACCACAGCCAAATGAGTATATGTTTAACTTGGTAGCTTAAAGGTGCTTTCTCTCCCCCTGCCACTGCTTTTGATACAAAACATCAATTTGCAGCAACCACAAAATTTGGTTCAGACCCTATTTCTGATATCGGCTCACAAAATTCAAAAATTTGGAGGCTTGTGCCTGAATATGGTTCCATTTTACCTGATACAGGCAATCCCCAAGTTACGAACAAGTAGGATTGTTCTTAAATTGAATTTGTATGTAAGTTGGAACATGTACATTTTAAGTATAACTCCAGCCTTTGGATACCCTATGGTGTTTGTTTTGCTGTCTGTGTCTCTGTTCAGAACATTTCACCTCACTTTCTGCCTCACCAGAACTGGATTTTGAAAAAAATTGCTTGTTGTGGAAACAAGGATTGGCAGGAAAGCTTCAATGGAGACACCTTTCCCCATGATAACTCTTTCAGGAGTGAATTTTCCTTCCTAGGAATAGATTTTTGTCACTTCCTGTTGTCTCAGCTCTGTTCTTAACTATTAGTCAATTGTAACTCATATCTTTGTAGCTCAGGGATTGCCTGTAGTCTTAAAATTAACTAAGCATGTATTTTAAAAGTCATGCATTTGAAAGACTGTTAGCTAGAAGAATACTGAAGAAAGATCTTCTGTGACACTTTAACCCAGGATCTATTTTGGGATGTGTTTGCTTCAGGATTCAGTCTATTTCTGACCAAGGCGCATATAGAGTGCCCTACATAAGATGTCCTCGCAAACTGTATAACAAGGTAATGTTTGGGCAGGTAATTAATTGCACGTGGCTGAGCAGGTATAGGTGAATCAATCTGTTTTTCTCCAGTCTGTGTCACTTTTGCATATCTGTCATAAATCTGTTCCATCTAATGTTCTTAACTCTGTGAATAAACAGAAGCAAATATAATGATATAAAAATGCATATTTTCATATGCAGCTTCCCAAAACAAAAATCTCTATACACAACCTTCCCCAATGTATGCATTTATGCACACCTCTTTCTTTTCTTTCATTTTACACTGCTTTGCCTAATATAGATATTTATGCATCCAGCGTTCCCAAATATGCACATTTCCATAGACAGCTCTTGAGATGAGTACTGCACTGTAAAATGCAGATCATGTGAATGTTAACTGTGTTTCAGGGTGCTTCCAGGCACAAGAAAAACTGAGCAGAAATGAGTTAAAATAATTTCTGAGCTTTCCCTTGGAGGGTGGCTACATGGCATTCCAGATCAAATAAAGTTTGACCCAGGATGCCACCCAGCCCCTCATTTGCACCCCAAAACTTACCAGAGATGGCCTGGCAGTCACAGAGCCTCTCTGGAGAGTACTCCTGAGTGGAGGAAATGGCGCCTTAGGAAATGACACCTTAAGAAATCCCTCCTCCTGACACACAATTTTTTCCACTCAGGAGGACTCTCTGGAGAGGCTCTGTAGTTGCCAGGTCATCTCTGGTTAGGTTTTGGGGACCGAGTGGGGGTCTGGGGGGAAAGGGGTTGGTGCCTTCTCACACCTTTGGGCTCCAGGAGCCCAAAAGTCCAAGATGGCTGTGTAGATTGAGCCCTGAGATCATGTGATGTGGTCCCAAGAGTCAACCCACACAGGGCCAACAGTTGATAAAATTTGGACCTTAGCTTAAGGTCCGAATCTTACCAAGTGTTTAATTAATGTGGCGTAAACTGGTAAAACCAGGTTTACTCCATATTAATTCACTTTTACTGGAGGTGTCACGTCTCTGATAAATATGACACAGGTCTCGCATTAAAGGCCTGTCTGGAAGAGACCTTGGTCTTCACATTGATAAAGGAACCAGGAAATTGATCTGTTTTCCTAAACATGTGGAGGGAATGAAATCCCCTCCCTCACATGTATTATCCAGAGTACTGTGGTGGAAACTCCTTGTAATTTAATCAATGATTGACATACATAGAGAGTTAGGTACTAGCCCGCTACCTCTTCCCAGCTGAGTTTGTCTTATTCCTGGTAATCTTCAAACCTTTTTCTACCTTTTCAAAAATAGAATAGATTATTTGGGTAAAGTGATAGAAAAATGCAAAGAAAATATAAAGCAAACAACTGAAAGCCACTATGGCAGAAATTATCTGTAGACTATCAAATCGAAAACAAATTTGCTAGATCAACTAGGTAATAATCATTCACAAATGGCTGTCTTGATGCTTTGAGGAGAAGGAGGTTTATTATGGGACAAAAACCAACTGTACACATGTATGAGTTCAATTCCATTTTAACAAGGTGGTTAACGGCGGTGATCAGAAAACATTTCTGAAAAACAAGTCAGCATTATTCAAGTTCATCAGATAGCAACCAGTGTTACTGATACAAATCAATTATCATATGAATTGAGTCTTCATGAGCTGTTGAGAGGGTTCCCCAGATTATTTGGATGTGAGGAAAATTATGACTTTAGACAAAGTCTCCCATCCTATTTATCATTTTCCAGTGGGATGGAAGACAAATGACTTCATCATGGATGGACTGATGGATGACATGTTGATTCCATTGTAGGCATGATGGTGAAACCAATGAAGGAGTCATCCCCATTTGCCACTTAAGAATCTACTATGAGGAATAAAAACCTCACAGTTCATACGGGGACAAAGCCACATTCAATATATGCAGGTCACTTGTTTCTTACAGAACATCACTAGAAGAACAACCTGCCTGCTCCTTCCAAACACTGAGTTAAGGCAAAGTTACCAGTTCTAGCATACAGAAGCCCAGTCCTTCTCTTGCCACGTGTGTAAAGGTTGACTTGGATCATAAAGCACTCTTCAAAATGAAAAAGGGAAAAAAGCAGACTGCAGTGACAAAGGAGGCAATCTAGAGAAAAATTGCTACTCTCCGATAAGATAACATTGAGGTGGTTCAAAAGAGAGGCTGAAACCCCTTTAAAGTTAGTGATAGCATGGGAATGTATCTAGAGTACTTATGCCAACGCTTGTGAAACCTTAATGTGTAGGCATCCTTTAATTTTAATAGAAAAACAGTGTTTTGATTGTGTGCTTATCTATCTTGTGGCTTTCCAGTGGAAAGAAATCAGTGAAGAAAAAGGAGACCTTTCCTCTCTTGGATCAACCACATCTTGAACTATTGACGGGGAAGGTGTTTTTTCTAACTTGGTCCTGGGCTGCTAAGTGGCACTTTAACATTCTAAAACAAACAAAGTTGGTTGTTTCCTCTCTGATAACAAAGCAGCATTTACTTAGTAGTACACTGGTTTTTTCAATGCTCTCCACAGATCAGCTCTACTTGGAAGCTGGAGATCATCTGCCGTCTTTCCAAATGACAGACAATTTAGTCTTACTTGACAATTCAGGAAATTATTCTTAGGGATAGAATAGAACCTGCCTTTATGAGGCTGTACAAGGCTTATATCATCAGTGGAAAAAGCCAAGAATATTGTTGTTGAAAGTTAAGAACCAGGACCTAAATGCATTGTCAGATTGGTGCTCTCTTCTCTTTACCCTCCAGATAAGGTGCTCTCTTTTCTTTACCCTCCAGAGGGTTCCCCACTCCTCCAAAGCCAGTTTTGGGAATGTGTGGGGAGATTGCCATGGAAAGGCGAGATAGGTTCTCTGTTTCTATTACTGGACGCATTTATGTTAAGAGATGCTCCCATCCCCAGGTTAACAGGTGAAACAAGTAAAACATTGGGATATATTGTGCCAATTTCTCCACCTAGCTCACTATTCTTCCTTTCAGCTGGCTACCTGCTAAAAATTCGTAAGGAAGGAAAGACAATGATGTCTACTTGCTATTGTACAGACACATACCCTCTCAATAGATGAAAGCCAGGGCATTTGATCTGGCAACATCAGAGTATAATGAAGATAGCAGAAACCTGGAGAGGCTGCAGAAGTTTTCTTTAGTCTGAACCTACTAGGAGAAGAAAGATTCTCCTTTCCTCTCTTCCTACTGGGAGCCCCACTACATATGCCATAAAACCTGGAAGAAATGAGGATAAAGGGAGTGTCTGCGGCTAAATAACGTTTTGTGAAAGAGCATGCAGAAATCGGGTTAACAGCTGAAAAGCACGTGTTTCAAAGGTCCACTTAAAACCCAATTCCACCCCAAAACATGTGCATATTCGCAGGACTATGTATCCCTGCAGTTATGGAAACATGTGGCTTCCATTGTACACCCTGGTGTAGACTGCTCTGTATTTGGTCTTGCTGTCAAGTCCCATGATTTTTAAACCCACGTACTTCATTCGAATTTTGATGCGGTCTGGAAGTGCCCTGAGTTAATGAGTACAAACTACTTTTGCACTTTGAGCTTAGTTTGAAGCAGCTGAAGTAAGCTGAGGGCAAGGGGGGAGGGTGAGAGGAAGGAAAAGAGAAATATTTTACAAGCACATGAAAAAGTGGGAGAATAGAAGATTTATTGGGACTGTCCCTGCCAAATTGGGTCAGATACAAAAGTTGCTATCTCAGAGGTAGATTTGCTGTCTCAAGCTCTGAAAAAATGGAATCCTAGAGATTGTGGTTAGTGGCCACTGAGAAACCTTTCATTGTTTTATTCAACTGGTTCTTTCATGCTAGAAGTCACCACAATATCTTGTGGCTATTCATTCCTTGGCTGAATTGTCTGAACATGCACCTGTTGATCCTCTTGCCTGTTTCATACTGTTTATTTTATGTACTTAACTAATGATTTATTTCCTTTTCCCTCCATCATATTATGAGTTTATGAATCCATGTGCCTTCTTCTGCAGCAACTCTTCCTCTAGTCTAGGAAGCTACAACCTTCTATGTGTCTATGTTTCAGAATATTTTAGTTGAATTTTAAAATATGTCTTGCACCATATGGGTGCTATGTTCCAGCCAAAGAATGTTTTCCATGTTCTGCATTGATACCTCCAATCCATTTTCCTTTTTAAAAAAACCTTTACCACAATTACTTAGTTTAGCAACAGGATTTAATTATTTAATTGTTAATTTATTTAAACATTTCTACCTCGTCCTGTATTGAAAAAGTGGTGTTCAATAAAATTGATTTAAACAATGTAATACAATTTAAAGTTTAAAAGAATGAAACATATTAATGTTATTAAACTAAAGTATGACTCCTCTATGTCTGTGGGGGATATATTCTCAGAATTAATATGGATATATAAAACTCTTGCTAATAGGAAACTATTATTTTCACTATGATGAATGACAGAGGTCCTGAGAAGAGTGTGTAGGTTGTACTGGAGTCTATATGGGAATAAGTAAACAATGGACCATTGAAACCATGTGTATTGGTTCTGCATATACAGCGGTCATACTGTATATGAAAAACTAATGAGCATTAAACAATATACAGGCAGTCCCCGAGTTACAAACATATGACTTACAAATGAATCATAGTTAAGATTGGGGGTGAGACAACAGGAAGTGAGAGAAATCTACCCCTCAGAAGTGAAATTCATTCCTGAAAGAGTTATCCTGGGGAAAAGATGTCTCCACCAAAGCTTTCTCACCTATCCTTGTTTCCACAGCAAGCCATTTTTTAAAAATCCAATTATCACAGGGACAGAAAATGAGGTGAAATCTTCTAAACAGGGGCACAGACAGCAAAACAAGCACAATAGGGGTGTAACCATTCCCTATGCTATCCAAAACTAAAACATACATATTTTTGGCTGGAGTTACACTTAAAAACATATCTGTTCTGAATTCCAAACAAATTCAACTCAAGAACAAACTACAGAACCATTCTTGTTCGTAACTTGGGGACTGCTTGTAAATTGTTAAAAGATTAACAATTGAACAATGTCACCATTTGAACAATTAAACAATAGAAAACAAGTTAAAATGTGAAAATGTGTTTGGATAAAATCATCGGACCGCAAAAGGGTCTATTCATAATTATCTGGAACCAGTCATACAGTTAGGAACAGAGTCATTGTAACATATTGCTATTTATTCTCATCCAGTAAGGTGCCGTGGTCTGTGGTAAGAGAAACAACTGAGAGATCCAGAATGATCAACAGACTAGTTTTGTCCCTTCATCCTAAAGTGGTCATGTGTCAGGGCATATAAAGCTGTTTCCACACCTTGGTTTGAAAACTAGCTGAAATAGGTTCAGGTAATCTGTGTCCTCCAAGATGTTTTCCAACCATCACATGCTTGGAGGTCTTATCTCCCAAAAGGGATATAACACTTTTCACATACCTCTAGATTTAGGGAGACCCTCTTCAGGAGAGAGCACAAAACAGCTGATTTCAAATTAGAAGGCTTCACCCTGGTGGAGAGGATGATTTGAGTGTCAAACCACAATCATTGGAATTGATAGCAAATAACCTAATTAGATGCAGCGCTGCACATGTTCCTAGATTCTGCAACAATTGCAGTACCATTTTCTGAGAGAAGGTGACTAGTAATAGAAGGACATAGTCTATTTCAGAAAAAAATAGACCAAAAAAGAAGAAGAGAAGGAATAGTATTATATGAGATCCATGACTTAAATCATGGAAAGCAGGTTGAGAACATCTGGTTAAGAATTAAAGGGGAGAAAAGCAAAAGGGAAAGAGGGAGAAAAAGTTAAGAGTGAAGTTAAGGAAAAAGAGAAATATATGAAAGAGAGAAACAGATAGTCGAATAAATGGAGGAGGAGGAGAAAGAAGACATGAGACAGAGAGACTGAGAAAATGAGACCAGCAGGAGAAGACATTTAGCTAGAAGAAGATGGGTGTGGGAAGGAAGCAGAAAAAGTGAGAAGTGAAATCAACAATTAAGAGAAAACAATTATATACTTAAATAAAGCTAAAGAGAAACAAACTTTAATATTGGACTTATCTATGAAAGGTGCAACTCAAGTGTACTCATCTTGGCTGTAGGCACTGGAAGTGTGAAAAGAAATTGCACTGCAGCTTTAGTCATTTATGATAGAGTGAAAAAGGTATGAATAGAGCAGGCATTGTGTAGTATTGTTTCTCGAGATGTGTGCAAAATTTGTTCCTACTGTTTCTACCGATTCTCTCTAATCTTCCATTTCTTTCAGAGCATGAAACAGGAAGCCCCCTCCCCACACAAAAAATCTGCTTGACACAATAGCCTGCTTTGGTCTGCAGTCGAATCTGCTTCCTTGCCTTGGAAAGAGTGCATGTGTGGCAGGGCGTCCAGGCAGGTCTAGAGCTTGGCTGCAGGCGCACTCCAGGCCTGCCTGCAAGCTCTGCCGTGCACACACTCTAGGAGGATGTGATGGGGCATGTGTGGCAGAGTATGCAGGCAGGCCTAGAGCGCGCCTGCAGCCGAGCACCTCTTACTCTAGAGTAAGAGGCGCTTGGCTGTAGGCACTGGAAGGAGCATGTGCTTTCTGAGCATGCCTGCCACACACACTCGCTCTTTCCAAGGAGAGTGCTTATGTGGTGTGAGGTGCAGGCAGGCCCAGAAAGTGGGCACGCCTGCTAGTGCCTAGAGCTGAGTGCCTATTATGCTAGAGTAGAAAAATCTGGTGCTAGGTAAGAGGAACGGAAGTGCATGCCAGGAAGGGGAGCCAGTGGGTAGGACCCCCCTCCCCCGGCATAATGGTCCGATTTTTGGGACCCCTAACAAAAAACAACCCTCTTTATTTCGGGAGGCTTCAAAAAACAGATTGGGGCCCCCAACAAAAGCCGGGACATGAAACGGGGTGAGGTTTACCCTGAAAGCACATGTCTAATCATTTCCCAATCATTAAAGTATTCTGCTTCTTATTTTTGCACAGTGTATCCAGTCTATGATAGTTAGCTTACTTGCCCAAACCTATAACCGGTAACAGAAGCTAAGTGGTCATGACCTTTCCTTGCCAGTAATAAAGGCATAAAAACATGGCCTAGAGAGTGAAACCTCAAGTATTTATTGCTTTTGGGATTTTCCAGGTTTTTGAGAAAGTGTGTTTTCCTGCTTCCCTTAGAGCTATTTATTAAATTTATATAAATAAAACCTTTATAGTCTGGCCTATAACCTATTGTGTCAGGGTGACATACAAGTAAAATCAATAATATAGCTTTAAATGAAGACTATTCTTCCTTTTAACAAAGTACTTAATTTCTCATCCCTTGCTGGAAGTGCATACTTATTGGGGTGTTGTTGTTAAGCACGACAACCTCTGCCCCCTGGTAGCTTGGTGATCCTCAAAATAACAACATAAAAGATTACACAAATAGTAGTGATTTCTCCAAAATCCATCAACCCAACCCTAACCATAAGTCAGGTGCTAGCCGGAAAGTTAGGGGAATATTGACAGATTTTGGTCTGTTCCACCAAAAGTTTTCTTACATTCTTGTCAGACTAGACACTGTATTACACTCTAAACTTTAAGGTCTAAAACCTATTCAGTTGATATGGATTAGCACGTAAGAACACCCTTAGGATAGCTCCTTTTAGTTTTGGACTAAAGTCATTCTTCCACCTAACATGGAACCCTCCCAGTACCACTTTATGAACTTTTCTGTCTCTATCTAAAAAATGTGGGCTTTCTGGAACCTAATGCTTATGCTTGTGTCTCCTGTATCTAACCTTTTTCCTTATAATTTTTCCTAGCAAAAGTCCAGCCTTCCAAATTAGGGAAATTCAAGATATTAATTAAGTTCACTTTGTAATTAATTCAGATATTTTATAACTAATTACAGTAGTCCATCATACCCATCATACAGGTTGTCACTCATGACTGGTTATGATTGTCTTCCAAGGATAGGGTCTTGGCGATGGGTCCTTACATGACTTTATTTATTTATTCTATTTATTTATTTACTGTATTTGTATACTGCCTTTCTCAGTCCGCAGGCGACTCAAGGCGGTTTACAGGGCAAAATGCCTACAATACCATAAATACAATTAAAAACATTAACATATAATAAAAACATAATAAAACCAATAAAACATAAATCATTAATATCTCCTTGTTAAAAACATTGTCTGGTCCCATCGTCTAGTCATTCCATTTTCCTGTGTCAGTTACTCTGCATTTGCAAATGCTTGCTCAAAAAGCCATGTCTTGACTTTTTTTCTGAAGTGTTCTGATATACCTAGGGAGGGCGTTCCATAGCCAATTGGCCACCACCAAGAAGGCCCTGTCTCTCGTCCCTGCCAAACGTACTTGTGACGGTGGTAATGAGAGCGGGGCCTCCCCAGATGATCTTAAGGTCCTAGATGGTTCATAAGGGGAGATGTGTTCTGACAGGTAAGTTGGGCCAGAACCGTTTAGGGCTTTATAGGCTAAAATGTGCCTGGTAGCAGACTGGCAGCCAGTGGAGCTGGCAAAACAGATGAGTTGTATGCTCCCTGAGCGCCACTCCCTTTAGCATTCTGGCTGCTGTCCGTTGGACCATTTGAAGCTTCTGGACGGTCTTCAAAGGCAATCCCACATAGAGTTCATTGCAGTAGTGTATACAGGATGTAACCAGAGCATGGACTACTGTGGCCAAGTCAGACTTCCCAAGGTATAGGCGCAGCTGGCGCACAAGTTTTAACTGTGCAAAAGCTCCCCTGGTCACCGCTGAAACCTGGGGTTCCAGGCTCAGTGATGAGTCCAGGATCACACCCAGGCTCCAAACTTGCATCTTCACGGGGAGTGTAACCCCATCCAACACAGGCTGTAACCCCATGCCCCATTCGGCCTTACGACTGACCAGGAGTACCTCTGTCTTGTCTGGATTCAGTTTCAATTTGTTTGCCCTCATCCAGATCGTCACAGCAGCCAAGCATCGGTTTAGGACCTGAACAGCCTCCTTAGTAGCAGGTGGGAAGGAGTGACAGAGTTGGATGTCATCTGCGTACAGGTGACACCACACCCCGAAACTCCGGATGATCTCCCCCAGTGGCTTCATTTAGATGTTCAACAACATGGAAGACATGAGAGACCTTTAAAGCCATATATGCATGAGTAAGCACATTCCTAATTCTTGTGTAATAAAGTTTTGAACTGCCCAGCTAAAATGCCAAAATTACAGTAGACTGATGGAATGAATATAATTTCTCCATGTGTTGAGTTTTTGTTCAACAAATGAATTATTCCAATTGTGACTAAACAAAAGAGTTAAAGCCAATTACTATAGAGCTTGGAAAAACTACTTGTTTTTGGAGCATAGCTCCCAGAATCCTCTGCCATCATGGTCAAATGCCTATTCTGATTTGGGAAGGGTCGTTTAGGAGTTGGAATTCAGAAAATAACTTTTCCAAGCCTTAGTCTTGTGGTTTATATACAGGAGAATCTAAAGCTGGCCTTAAAGCACCCTTGTCAGTTCTTCTTTTGAGGATACAAACAGTTGTTGCTCCAGCTTTGGTTCTGAATAAATAAAAGATAAAGTCAGAGAGGGTGAACTCCTGGGACATGAGGACTTGTTTGACTTCTATGCAGGATTATCACATGTTAAAGGGTTAACTGCAGGCTGGGATATTTAAACACCTCAAACTGAGGTAAGCACACAGCTTGTTTGTTCAGGTAAATAAGGAAGGAATTAGATATAATGGGCAAAGGAGGCTTTTCTGAACTCATTGTATTCCTGGTGTTTGGCTGCAGGGCTATTCCTGGTGCATAACTAGAGCGATGTCTGTTAGCTTTATGCATTTCTCTGCATATTCATCTTTTTTGTTCAAATGCTCTGAATAGTGCAGTGGCCTGTTTACACCCCACAACCTGTGGCAGATATTTTTGTGGCATTTTTTTCTCCCTTCCTCAGTGTATCTTTCAGCACCTTATCCCTTGGAAAAAGTAGTATGTTTCCAACAGAGGGAAACCCCACAACTCCATCTATTTGGTTGTCATAACTAAGTCTGGGCTGCCCCTTCCTCTTTTCTTTAACACCTCCATGCCTAGTGGAGGTATTTAAAATTGGCAGGTGCATTCTTCTACCCACTTTACTGGATTGATGCTGCTGCTACCCAAAACATCTCTGAACACCTAACAGGTAAGTGTCAAATGATTTTCACTGGTATGTTTAGCAAGCAGAGCTCTTTCCTTCTTGAAAAACCTAGTGCCACTTCTCTGAGGAAATTAATGCATATGTGTCCTTTTCTAGGAGGGCTGTGGTTTTAAGAATAACTAGTTATGCTGCCTTATTAGTCCTCTCCTTAAATAAACTATCTGTGAATGTCAACTGGCTGAATGGTTATGCTTTGTTCTCTTCCTTGCAAACAGAAAACAGCTCTAACAGATTTTTAACAACTTTGTAAGTGTGGTTATTATCCTCTAACTCAGTGGTTTCCAACTTTTTTTTGACCAGGGAGCACTTTGACAAGGGACCACTTTCCAATATTAGTACCAAAAGGGTTACAAATCAGTTTTGGTCAACTTTAGATTTTGTGTGGTTGTCTGGGGTGCTGATTCAGATAATTGCATTGGATAGACCACATCAACTCTAGTTTCTGATACAGAACATATGCCATCCAGCAGTCGCCATCTGCTCGCCCACATAAAACCATATTTAATAAGCCTTGGCACTATAGGAGGGGTTTGCAAGATCAGCTGCAATGATTTGGCCACGGACCATATTTTAATTTTGCGGACCACTGGTGGTCCATAGACCACAGGTTGGGAACCACTGCTCTAACTGCTACTTTCTTCATTCAGTTCCATATGTGTTGGAATTTTTAAGGCTGTGGTAGCATTACCAGAAACCAACAGGTTAGTGAGTTTATGCCACTATGCCATCTGCATGGTGAGGGATGCAGATACTGCTCCCATCTGCAAATCTGATAGACACAATCCACATGCAGGCACCTGTACTGACATAAACATTATGTTGGTACTGGTTTCTTATTGCTGCTCTTTAGCTCTGTTCTGCATTCCCCTTCTTTTGCCTCCTCCTATACTGGACCTGGAGAAAATAACAGTAACTCAGGAATACCCATCTCAATGCACAATCACTTTTTAGTGGCCAATGGCTTAAACTTTTGTGTGGTTCAGGTTACCTATGTTTGATATTGGGTACTGTAGTGTATATTTTTTACAGGGAATTGAATAACTTTTGAAAGACATAAAGATGCAAAGAATCGAAAGGAAGTCAGTTCCTTTAACCTGTCCATTGACTATAAGCAATTAGTACCTCTATTAATGCAATCTGAGTATCATATTCATTACTTAATGATTTACTACTCAATGGCTTAAAGACTTTATGGATTGTCTACACTAAAAAGCACCAAGTATGAGAAAACGTTGTGTGATACAACAGGTCTCTCTATATTGGCTATGTAAAGCACAACTGAAAATCTTCATTTGATGTTAAAATCATGAAGTGTTGCATTGTGTATGTATGAACTCAACAACAAGCCTTCTCCACGCAGATTCTGCGTCTCCCATAGCATTGGCACACATCTAGAAGTATTGGAAGCCACAGTAGGATTCTCTGCTTTATTGTGTTCCATGGGAACTTATGACAACTGGACTTCAATATTTCTGTTGTCCATTGTGTGGGCTTTCTGAAGATAAATCCCGGTAGCTGTGTGGCATAAGAGGAACAGATGCTCAGTTTGCGACACATGGAAAACAAACTATGATATATAATTGTGATAACCAAAATGAGAATGTCAGAGGCTGGGAGATATCCATAAAATGTTTTATTTTGGACCACCACTATCCCGGCTGAGATTGGTGGGATCTCCAACTTGAGCCCCACACTTCCCCCAGGAATTCCTTAGCCTTAAAGGCAAATTGGCGTGTTTAATTATTTTTTCTTTCATGGTTATGCTTGGATAGTGAAACACAAGTGACACCTCACCTGCCAAATCCCTCCAAAACAATTTCTTATGGGGAAAGGATTCAAGGTGGAGCAAATGAACTTCCCAGGAGAGGGAAGAAGGGGATTTATAAATAAGGGGCTTCTTGCCATGTTGACGTGAACATCAAGCTCTGCTGCTCAGCAGGGACCTGCAGATGTTTGTGCTCAGCTGACACTCAGACCACTCCCTCCACTGTTCCCTTCTCAATGGGAGTCAATAGAGAGCAGGTGGAGAGAGGGCAGTCTGACCCCAGAACATGGAGACCTGTGTGCAAAGGGATATGAACATCAAAGCCAGCTCAGAATAGCAGGTGCCATCATCCAGGCATCTCAGCAGTAGCGGTTATCCAGGTACCTACATGGGTAGTGCTTTCCACTGACTTAAGGGTGGGATTGAAGAGATGGAGGCAGCCTGACCCTTTCTTCAAATGCACAGTGGTCGTTTGCTGAAGATGGCCTATCAACTGAGGAACGAGGACAAAGTTCTGGGAAGAGATAAAGGTGAGAATATATGAAGGGGCAACGGAATTTCTCTCTGAATATTGTTTACAATTGAATGGTGTTCCCAGGTAACTTTCCAGATAACTATTCCATATTGAGCAAGCACTGTGTTGCAAATAAATGTGAGCCATTATCAATAAAACCTTCTGTGCAACTGAGCAATCTGTTTTCCCTATTGAAAATGAATGTGGGAGAGGAGAAGTTTGATCCCCTGAGCAAGTCATTCTTCTTCAATCTGTAAAATGGGTGTAATAAGAATAAAGATATCTCTTCCCATTCTTGGCTGCTGTGGAAGAATAGAACTAAAACATTTTGCACTTTAAAATATCTCCTTCTCATAATCATATATTTCAGAAAAAACAGCTTTCATGAAGGAAACACAAATTAATGAGTAAATAATTTGGTATCATGTTCTGCTTAGAGCAGTTAGTATAAATACGACAAGAATGGTCTTTGGTGTATTTGTATAGGATAGTACTCTTGTTTGTAAAGTTGTCTTTCAAGTCCTTGTGTAATTGGTAGAACGTGCACTGAGCATATAGTGCTGATAAGGGGCGGTATGAATAGTTATGTTCATATTATACTTATGCTGGAATCAATATCAGGGTGAGTAGCTGTTTGTTATTGTCAACATGGTTATGGCAAATGTGAAGTAAGAATTTGGTTTACATAGGTGGGATGGTTGGTACAATGATCACCTGTATTGCAGCAGTATGGTGAAATTATTTTCCCTTCCACTGGGTGAGCTGAACACAAGCCAGGATTTTAAAAGAATAAAATTGTTTAACTCATTTTTGGACTTGTAAGACTAAGAATTTGGAGTCAATCTTCTCCCCACTGCCCTCAAAGATGAACTCTACACTGTTATTTTCCTATCTGCAAAATGAGGACAACACTGCCACCTACCACAAAAAGGAGCATGCTCAGATCCTGCAAAAGTTTCAGAGTTCGTTCTTAAAAGTTCTTTTTAGGAGTTTTTAATGGTGTAACATTACAGCATAATAATGTAACATTAGAAAATGTTGAGCATTTCCACGACCTTGGCAGCTACCTCTCCACAAAAATCAACATTGACACTGAAATACAACATCGCCTGAGCTCTGAGAGTGCAACTTTTTCCGAATGAAGCAGAGAGTGTTTGAGGATCAGGACAGCTGTAGAGAGACCAAGGTGCTTGTTTATAAAGCTATTGTCCTCCCAGTCCTGCTATATGCCTGCGAAACGTGGACTGTCTAGGGATGTCATACTCAACTCCTGGAATGATTCCATTAGCATTGCCTCCGAAAAATCCTGCAAATCTCTTGGGAAGACAGGCAGACAAAAGTCAGAATGCTGGAAGAGGCAAAGACCATCAGCATTGGAGCGATGCTCCTTTGCCATCAACTCTGCTGGATTGGCCACATTGTCCAAATGCCCAATCACTGTCTCCTAAAGCAGTTACTACCTCCCAACTCAAGAACGGGAAACATAATGTTGGTGGACAGGAAAAGAGATTTAAAGATGGGCTTAAAGCCTACCTTAAAAATTGTGGAATAAACACCAAGAACTGGGAAGCCCTGGCCCTTAAGTGCTCTAACTGGATGTCAGCTGTGACCAGCAGTGCTGCAGAATTCAAAGAAGCACAAATGGAGGATGAAAGGGACAAATGTGCCAAGAGGAAGGTGTGTCAAGCCAACCCTGACTGGGACTGCCTTCAACCTGGAAACTGATGTCCTCACAGAGGCAGAATATGTGGATCAAGAATGGGGCTCCACAGTCACTTATGGACCCACTCTCAAGACACTACACTTTGAGATTTTTGAAGCATTTTATTGGCTCCTTAGCTGCATGTGTGCTTGCCTGCCATCTGTTCCTTGGTTCATCCCTTTTCATAAGCCCAAATTGTACCTTCCTCATTGGCATTTTCTCAAGTAGAATAAGAAATCATCCAGCAGGGAATGAGTTTTACGTCTACGTCTCCAGGTTACAAATGGACAGAATTGAGGGAACATTTTTTGGGACTACAGCTCTGGGAAGCTTAACTACATAAGGGATTCTGGGAACTACAGACCAAAAAGCTTTGTACATATGCTTGACAAAGGTGTGGCTCACAACCAGGTAGAATAATCATAGATTTTTAAAAATGTGTATGCAGCTTGATGTATTATGGAGAAAATTAGTTTAGGCATACCCTCTGCATAGGGCTGACAAATTGTAAAAGGCTCCAATCTTAAGGGCGACATATGGTGGACAGAATTCACTAAGTCATGTAAATTCAAATTGACAATAAGATAAAGCTTTCTCATTGTGTTTTATATGGGTTGAAATAAATCATTTACTGCTTCTTGAAAGTGCCCACTTACTGGCCTGGAGCAGGAGTGGAAAATGTGTGGCTGTCCTCATACTATTAGGACTCCAACTCCCTTCAGCACCAGCCAAAATAACCAATGGCTAATGATTATATGAGTTGTTGTCCAACAATACCTAGAGAACCCTAGATACTCTCCTAGAAGATATTAAGTTTGATAGATCAATGGGTGTAAGTATAGGATACAATCATAGAGCTGGAAGAGACCTCGTGGGCCATCCAGTCCAACCCCCTGCCAAGAAGTAGGAAAATTGCATTCAAAGCACCCCTGACAGATGGCCATCCAGCCTCTACTTAAAAGCTTCCAAAGAAGGAGCTTCCACCACACTCAGGCAGAGGGTTCCCCTGCTGGACATCTCTCACAGATAGGAAGATCTTCCTAATGTTCAGGTGGGATCTCCTTTCGTGTAGTTTGAAGCCATTGTTTCATGTCCTAGTCTCCAGGGCAGCAGAAAACAAGCTTGCTCCCTCCTCCCCATGACTTCTAGACCTAGAAGTTATACACTAGACCTAGAATTTATAAACACTAGGATATGTGTGTGTAGAAATTCATATATGCCATTGGTACTAATAAAATCAGTCAATGTTTTATTTTGTAAATGGTGAAAGTCATTGAGATAGTTTTTTAAACAACTGGACAGCCAAAACCATGTAATCTCTTCTGACCTAGAGCCTAAACCCGACACCATCCTAAAAGTATGGGTGTGTGCCTTTTACAAGAACACGCAAGGAAGCATTTGCACCATAGTGATCATAAAAATGTATATATGTTGGAACTCTAGTCCTATTAAGATGCCCTCACAGAAATAAAGGCGCTCTAGAGATAACCATGCCTTCTGGCAGCCCTGTTTGGTTATCTCCAATTCCCAGTTGCCTAGCTATTGGATCCAAGTGACACCAATGTGTCCTTTATGTCCAGTCTGGCAAACTAACAATAAAAGTAATCTTATTGCCTTCTCCTCCCCACCAGATGTCTGCCTGACAAAGCAAACAGGTTTTCGTTATTCTGTACCCAGCATGTTGGACTTTGATAGCTTCATTTTCCAAATGCTTGAAATGAACTTGAGGGTTTCCCCTCTACTTTACTGCTTTTGCTGTAAGTTTCAGCTAAGGCAGAGTGTCATGAGGATGCCCGGGGACAATATTTAACAGCCCCTTTCCCCATTTCCCAAGTGAATTGCTAGACACCTTTTATGAGAGTTCATTCAGCTACAGAGCTAATGACTTTGACTAGCACAAATGTGACCCCATATTCTAAATAAGCATTAGGGCTTCTCTAATGAGAGAAAACAATGGTACAGGCTAGCACTGGGGTAATAGGTCAGAAGTGAAGCAATATTTGAGACATGGGGATTATTTGGAGCTCTGTGGTGCAGGGAAATAATAACAACAACAACAACAACAAGAACAACACTTCTCACCCCGAAGGGGACTCAGGGTGGACCACAGCACACATTCAATGCCACTTTGTATAGACAATACACAAACAGACAGAACAGAAAGTTTTTAAGATGAAAGTTTTGTTGGCTTGAAGACCAGCAGATAAAAATGACCTCTGTCTCTAGAACTAGAGCAGGTGTGGAAATTGTGTAGTCTTTCAGATGTTGTTAAACTGCAAGTACCAGAAGCCCTATCCAGCCTAGCTAATGGTGAGGATTCTGGTTGTTGCAGTCCATCTGAAAAATTGCACCAACTGATTTTTTTAATGGTAAAAAACATGTCACACAAATACACACAATCCTCTCAGAGTTCAGTGACTTCTGAGAGGAGGGTAATGGTGGGCACAAAGAAAAAGTAACCATGACTACACAGAGCTGTAGGCAGCTCTACACACAATCCCATCTCTATGCCAGAGTTAGTGGATCCATGTTTTTATATCTTACCTGACTGTATGTGAAGTCAGAACCAATTCCTTGGTGCTTTGAGGTGAAAGTATGTGAAAGCTTTAAAAAAATTATCTGTGTTATGTAGCCTACAGATGAAGTGTAAAAATATGAAAAAACATCAGTGTTCAAATCATGTTGTAGCTGTGGCTGTTGTAGTTTTATTTTCTCTTCCTAGGTCTATATTTTGTGGGCATTTTACTCTGTTTTCAGGGCCAGACCTGCCACAGGCAGCTGGATAGCTAGATGGGCATCAAAAGGGACAGATGGTGGTGATGGAGGAAAGACGTTTGGGAGTGAAATTCTTGAGCTTGCACATATTGCTGGACTTCAACTCCCAACCCTTCTAGCTAGTGTAGCCAGTGGTAAGGAATGCTTGGAATTGCAATCCAATAACATCCTGTTGGGAATGATTCTTATCCCTGTTGGGAATGATGAAAATTTTCATTCCTGGAGATGTGGAGAGATGCCTGTAGGACACTAGATCCCATGCACCTGTGAAGGGGGCATTTGCCACTCCAAGTATTGTATTCTTGAGCTAACCAACCTTGAAGTATGAAACAACTTAGTATATCCATTTTAAAAGGAAACTAACAAATTAATAAACATACATTATCTTTATCTCTCAAAGGTCCCTGTTTTATTTTGTGTCCTATTGTGCCACATATAGACCAGTAATCTGGTTTTGGAAAACCACATAATGCTGGAGTCCATTTTAAATTATAATAGGAAAAAATCCAGAGGATATTACCAGTAGACTGAAAGCATGACTGTACTTATGTAGATTGCTTGAACTTCCGTATCCTTTGCTTTAAACAGAACTATTTGCATATGTTTACACAGAGCTCTACTGTGCAATTCATCCTAAACCACCCTATTTCCCTGTGGAATTAAGTTTAACTAATAGGCCCGTTGTTAATGACAGGCTTTATTCTGTGCTTTGACCGTAGCTGATCTGATCTTTGTTGAGGTTACCAGAAAAATGACAGGCAGCCAAAGTCAGTTTTCAGTGTGACATTTAAAAATGCTACATGGTGACCAGTCATATATTTTAAAAGTTACACAATGTAAAATGGAATTTCACCCAGAGAAAATGGTTTGTATGTTGATGGAAAATCTTTGCAATTGATTTGGGAACTATCTTCTCATCTGACCAGGCCTGGAGTCTAGGGGTACATCAACAGGTGAAAGATAATAATAATAATAATAATAATAATAATAATAATAATAATAATAGACTTTATTTATACCCTGCCACTATCTCCCCCAACAGGGACTTGGGGCGGCTTACATGAGGCCAAGCCTGAACAACAGATTACAGTAAAATAAAACCAAAAACACAAGCAACAAACAGCAACATCATAATTACATAAAACATGTGAATACATTAAGCAATATAAAATCACAATAAACACTATCACAATCACAGATTCAGCATTCACATACTAAACCTGTTTCCTAATAGTCCAGGACTGCATTCACTCTGCTGGGTTCTCACTTCCACTGTGCCACTGCTGTTCCTAGCAAGCCACAAGTTATATGGAAGCACCCGGCTGCCATTGATGTTTTTGCTGGTGTCTGAACAGGGTGCTCCTGTTCTAACATCACAAAGATGCTCCAATGGTCGGAAATGCAGACAGAGCTGGGTAGCCAGCTAGGAGCAATGGTGACAGCAACACAGGTATGATCCATCCCCTTTCCCTGGCCTTATAAGCTCAGGGAAAGAGTGATAGTAGCATTGTCCATCAGGACAGCAGATCAAACCAAATTGGACCTGATCCAGCTGCCAGGCTTGTCCCAAAGCTTGTAGCAAGCTACAGAGTACCCACTGACTTTGCTGAAAGTGACACAAAGTTGGAGTATCACTGAAATATCCATGATACAACAATTTATGATGGTCCAAAGAGCCTTATTGCACTGTAGGCATACAAAATATGCAGGTAATGGGATTAAGAACATCCAGTTGATTGAACATACAAATTGATAAAATTTACGACAGTAAAAACTGCTTTAAAAACATGTTGACTATTATCCATGATACTGTGTATCATGAAGGCAGCCTGCAGTCCATTTTTGGTGACTCCAGGTTTCTAGCCCTGGGAATGCTTCTAGACATTACATTGTTGTGGATAATCAGCAAGTGGTCAGGGCTGCCTTTTATCAAGGGGAGAGGGGGCGGAGTAGCCTTATATGTCTAAAACTCTTATGCTGCAGAAGAGATTCAAGACAGCAATCTGGGAAACCAGCTTGAAATCATCTGGATAAGAATCAAGGGAACTGGGACTCAAAAAGATGTCGTTGTATGCGTCTACTACAGACCTCCAAGCCAGGAGGAAGAACTTGATGAAGTCTTCTGCCAACAGTTGACCAAACAGGCACAGAGAAGAGATGTAGTAATCATGGGCGATTTCAACTATCCCGATATTTGCTGGAGTCTTCAACCTCAGCAAGATGGAGTGGATGAGGGATTGGAGGACATCCAACCCCAAATTGGGAAAGAAGTCGTCCAGGAATACCTGGCCGCTCTTAATGAGTTCAAGTCCCCAGGGCCAGATCAACTACACCCCAGAGTATTGAAGGAACTAGCGGAAGTAATTTCGGAACCATTGGCAACCATCTTTGAGAGTTCTTGGAGAACGGGAGAAGTTCCAGCAGATTGGAGGAGGGCCAATGTGGTCCCAATCTTCAAGAAGGGAAAAAAGGATGGCCCAAACAACTACTGTCCGGTCAGCCTCACGTCGATACCGGGCAAGATTCTGGAAAAGATTGTTAAGGAAGCGGTCTGCAAACACTTAGAAACAAATGCAGTCATCGCTAATAGTCAACATGGATTTATCAAAAACAAGTCATGCCAGACTAATCTGATCTCTTTCTTCGATAGAGCTACAAGCTGGGTAGATACGGGGAATGCCGTGGATGTAGCGTACCTGGATTTCAGTAAGGCCTTCGACAAGGTCCCCCATGACCTTCTGGCATGGAAACTAGTCCAATGTGGGCTAGGCAAAACTGCGGTGAGGTGGATCTGTAATTGGTTAAGTGGACGAACACAGAGAGTGCTCATTAATGCTTCCTCTTCATCTTGGAAAGAAGTGACAAGTGGAGTGCCGCAGGGTTCCGTCCTGGGCCCGGTCCTGTTCAACATCTTTATTAATGACTTAGATGAAGGGCTAGAAGGCATGATCATCAAGTTTGCAGACGACACCAAATTGGGAGTGATAGCCAATAGTCCAGAGGACAGGAGCAGAATTCAAAACGATCTTGACAAATTAGAGAGATGGGCCAAAACTAACAAAATGAAGTTCAACAGTGACAAATGCAATATACTCCACTTTGGCAGAAAAAATGAAATGCAAAGATACAGAATGGGTGACGCCTGGCTCGAGAGCAGTACGTGTGAAAAAGATCTTGGAGTCCTCGTGGACAACAAGTTAAACATGAGCCAACAATGTGATGTGGCGGCAAAAAAAGCCAATGGGATTTTGGCCTGCATCAATAGGAGCATAGTGTCTAGATCTAAGGAAGTAATGCTACCCCTCTATTCTGCTTTGGTTAGACCACACCTGGAATATTGTGTCCAATTCTGGGCACCACAATTCAAGAGAGATATTGACAAGCTGGAATGTGTCCAGAGGAGGGCGACTAAAATGATCAAGGGTCTGGAGAACAAGCCCTATGAGGAGCGGCTTAGGGAACTGGGCATGTTTAGCCTGAAGAAGAGAAGGCTGAGAGGAGATATGATAGCCATGTATAAATATGTGAGAGGAAGCCACAGGGAGGAGGGAGCAAGCTTGTTTTCTGCTTCCTTGGAGACTAGGACGCGGAACAATGGCTTCAAACTACAAGAGAGGAGATTCCATCTGAACATTAGGAAGAACTTCCTGACTGTGAGAGCCGTTCAGCAGTGGAACTCTCTGCCCCGGAGTGTGGTGGAAGTTCCTTCTTTGGAAGCTTTTAAGCAGAGGCTGGATGGCCATTTGTCAGGGGTGATTTGAATGCAATATTCCTGCTTCTTGGCAGGGGGTTGGACTGGATGGCCCATGAGGTCTCTTCCAACTCTTTGATTCTATGATTCTATCATGGACTTTACTGTGTTCCTCCGAACCTTTCTAGATAAGGCAGGCTTTGCTATGTTTATCTCATTATGAGAACTAAGGAACTCAAGATGTCTATAAATTGTATTGGTTCACTGGGTCTACTACAGTTAGGACTGAACATTTTTGCCAAAACCATCTGTTTGTGGGGAAAAAATCTTTTTCGTGTCAGAAGCAACTTGAGAAACTGCAAGTTGCTTCTGGTGTGAGACAATTGGCTGTCTGCAAGACGTTGTCCATGGGATGCTCAGATGTTTTGATGTTTTACCATCCTTGTGGGAGGCTTCTTTCATGTCCCTGCATGGGGAGCTGGAACTGAAAGAGGAAACTCACCTGCTGCCTCCCAGGATTCGAACTTATGACCTGTCGGTGTTCAATCCTGCTGGCACAAGGGTTTCACCCACTGTGCCACCGGCAGCTCCTGTGAGAAAGACTGTACAGTATATAAATCTGTTAAAGAAATCAATAGAAAGTCAGTTTAAATTGGGACGAAACTTCGAAGAGGTTTCCTGATATTTTCAAACTTCTGCAGACATTTTTGTCCCAGAAATCTGATTAGCATTTCTCGAATTAACCTCAGATCATCTAAAATGATAATTAGCATATGGGAAAGGGATGAATACAAAACAGTAAGCACCTCATTTGGAATGACATTTAGACACTCAGATGATGTTGGTTTTTACATGGAGCCTATATGGATAATCTTGACTGGCTATTGTACTGTTCGCTTTCTTGACTCAACTTCCCTTTTATTACTAGACCTTCAAAAATAACCAACAGTGGCATCAATGCCACAATAATTTATTAAGGTGTGGTATATCTGATGAAAACCAGTATGGTATAGTGGTATACTATGACATGGGAAACTGTAGTTTCAATTACTGCTCAGTTAGTGAAATTCACTTGGTGGTCCTGGACAGAGGCGGCCCTAGGTAATTTTCAATGGTAAGCAAACAGTATTTTGCCCCCCCCCCCCCAACCAATCACTGATATATATTTATTTTCTGTTCATCATGGGAGTTCTGTGTGCCATATTTGGTTCAATTCCATCATTGGTGGAGTTCAGAATGCTCTTTGGTTGTAGGTGAACTATACATCCCAGTAACTACAACTCGTATATGTCAAGGTCTATTTCCCCCCAAGAGCGCCTCAAGAGCACCCCTGGGTAAAATCAACTATACTGCAAATGCTTACTTTGCGTAATGGGTTGAGCCGCCCCTGGTTCTGGACCAGTCCCACTTTCTCAGCTTAATACACACACACACACACACACACACACACACACACACACACAGTATTTATATACCACCTTTCTCACCACTGGGGGTACTCTAAATAAAATCAATGGCAAATCTAGTCTGAATAAATCTTGCCAGGTAAACCCTGATGGGTTTGCCATGAGTCAGAGATGACTTGAAGGCAGTTAGCAACAAAATAAATGAGATATGGGAACCCACACTTAGCATTTATTCAGATATCCTCGAAAGACTGCATGTTGTTATTTTAGTATTTCAAGAAACTAGCTAAAACTAACTCATTAAAACATGTAACATGTCCTTAAGATCAACTTCTATACCACCACGAGTGGTCTATTTTCTATAAAGCAATCCAGAGAATATCCAGGAAACTATAGGTCAGATGGCTTAACATTTCTTTGATAGAAACTGGTGGAAAATGTTATTAAGGATAAAACTGTCAAACATATGGAAAGACAAATGTGTGTGTTTGCCTGTTGAGTTATGGTGACTCTATGAATGTCATAGGTTTGTGTAGGCATGGAATTGGTTCTCTGGTTCCTTCTTCTGAAATATAGCCTACAACACTTGGTGTTCATTGGCAGTCTTCCATCTAAATGCTAATTAGGGTTGACCCTGCTTAGCTTCCTAGATCAGAGAGGATCTGGCACCCTTAGGATATTTCAGTCAAAATTGGAAGGGGAAGGCTTGATGTAAAAAGTTGATGAGTGTTTCTACAAAGGTATACTGTGGCTTATTAAGGTTTTAAAGTTCTGATTGCATCTGAATAGTCAGATACTGAGCAAGAATGGACTTTTGGGGCTGTGGCAGAACTGGCTGAAAATGTCAACCAAGCATGTGAATGCTGTAATAAAAATTAATTCCTTGTTGACTTAATTTAATTTTCAAAATGGTGTGGTATATGTGGTGAAAGCCTGCATGGTATAGTGCAAAAACTTCCAATTAACTGATCTTATACTAACCTATGGTGCTACCAAATCTGAAACTCTGTGCATAAGTATGATCATCAATCTAAAAAACAATTCTGTAGAACTGAAAAAAATGTATAGAAAAGGGCAACTGAAATGATCAAGGAAGCAGGGCAACTTTCCTATGAGGAAGATGTACGAACATTTAAGGCTAAAGAGGAAAAAGAAAGAATAAGGATGTATATAAGAGTGGTGTATAACATTATGGATGGTGTAGATATAAAGAAATGCCCCCCCCCCCCTCCTCATAATACCCAGGGACATTCACTGAAGCTGGATGGTTATGGAATCAGGACAAATAAGAGGACATGTTTCTTTGTGCTTTGCATAGTGGACTTCGTTGTCACACTATGTAGTTATGGTGCTAACTTGGATGGCTTTCAATAGAAAGTGGATGCATTTGTGGAATATGGGCCCATCATTGGCTACTATGTCCATCCCGGTCCTTATTTTTTATATGTGATTTCTTGTCTGTAGGATAAAATAATATAGTTTATTATTTATTTATTTATTTATTTGCTTTACTTCTATACCGCTTTTCTCAGCTGAAATGGCAACTCAAAGCGGTTTACATCATACAAGTTATCACAACAATATCAAAAGGCAATTAAAACACATTCTACATGGCATACAAGATCAAAAAACAATCATTATCATAATCGTAGCACCTCAGCAACAAATCAAAATCAGAATCCGTAGTCATAATCCGTAGTCATATACCATTTCCTATAATCGATTGTACCATCTTCCTATATTCCATTGCACTATTTAGCCAAACGCTTGTTCGTAAAGCCAAGTCTTGACCTTCTTCCGGAACGCCAGCAGCGAAGGGGCCTGTCTGATGTCTACAGGTAGGGCATTCCACAGCCGAGGGGCCACCACCGAGAAGGCCCTGTCCCTCGTCCCCGCCAAACGCGCCTGTGATGCGGGCGGGACCGAGAGCAGGGCCTCCCCAGACGATCTAAATGTCCTAGTCGGTTCATAGGTGGAGATGCGTTCGGAGAGGTAAGTAGGGCTGGAACCATTTAGGGCTTTATAGGCTAAAGCCAGCACCTTGAATTGTGCCCGGTAGCAGATTGGCAGCCAGTGGAGCTGGCGCAACAGAGGAGTGGTGTGCTCCCTGAGTGCCGCTCCTGTTAGCAACCTGGCTGCCGAGCGTTGGACCATTTGAAGCTTCCGAGCAGTCTTCAAGGGCAACCCCACGTAGAGAGCGTTGCAGTAGTCTAAGCGGGATGTAACCAGACAGACGTTTAATATTTCAGAGGAAACTAGGTTAATATTGCGCCAATATGTGTAGTCCTTTTCTCTAATGGCCCAGAAAAAGCCAAGCCATTATTTCCTGCAATTAAAGTACTGAAAAACAGAATTACATCCTGTTACGTGAGCATATGATATAGGCATATAATCAAGCATATAATGTGATTAAGCATTTGGATTGGGGCTCATCTGCCACATAATTGAATTGGTAGTCAAATTAACCACTGACTCATTCCCTGGGTCCTTTTGTTTCTCTTTTCCGCTTCAAGGTGAGTTTCAGTTTTGCCAGAGGATTAACAGTGAAACTGCATGGTACAGATAATGTAATCAGAGCTGGAAAAAGTTACTCTTTTGGATCATAGCTCCCAGATTCTCATAGCCATTATGTCCAGAATTGTGGTCCAAAAATGATATTTTCATTGGCCTAGTCAGTCCTGAAACTAGTTGCACTGCTCTCCTTCTGCCAAAAGCAAAAAACAAGCATGTACCACCATTTGATGTGTAGTCCTGGGAAGAACATTCCTCATCAATGTATTGCCAAAGGCTTTCATGGCCAGAATCACTGGGTTGTTGTAAGTTTTTCGGGCTGTATGACTTTGTTCCAGAAACATTCTCTCTTGATGCTTCACCTGCATCTATGGCAGGCATTCTCAGAAGTTGTGAGGTCTGAGGATGCCTTCCATAGATGCAGGTGAAACGTCAGGAAAGAATGCTTCTGGAACATGGCCATACAGCCCAAAAAACTTATAACAACCCATTCCTCATCAACTCGTCAGACTTACTCCTTCCTCTATATTCAGCTTCATGGTTGATCTCATTTATGTATAAAAGGACTTCCAGTTAAAAGTTAGCTCTGAAGCTCTGATGCTTTTCAAGTTGATATCACTAATAGTTCAGTTCCAAATATAACTTAGAATACTGCTTTTCTGGTTTCTGCTGTCAATCTATTCTGAGTTTTAATCTGAATTTTAAAAGGAGCTATTCAGGGTGGACTGCCCAAGTTCCCTTAATAAATTCAGAATCTTGGGGCCCTTTCAGACAGGTCCTAAATCCCAGGATCTGATCCCAAGTTTTCTGCTTTAAACTGGATTATATGAGTCCGCACTGCCAGATAATCTGGGTTAAACAAAAAAAAAACTGGGATTAGATCCTGTGATGTAGGGCCTGTCTGGAAGGACCCTTGGATAGTTCTTTTAAAGTTCAGATTTTTTAAAAAACAAATTCTTTTCCCTCTGACATCAAAGCTACCAGCCCCTAACTGTATTGCACCGGTTCAGGAGTCCTTTAACTCTGTGCAGTTATAGAAGTGCGATTCCAGTTTAACTACCCTAGCTGCATCCTTTGAAATAATGGGATTTGAAGTTTTGTAAGGCAGCATAGCTCTCTGGTTGGGAATTCTGTATGTTTCCCTAAACTGCAATTTCCAGACTTCCATAGAGTGCTCTAATGGCAGTTAAAGTGGAGTTATAATGCAATAATTGTATAGTGTGAAAGACATCCAGATGGCAAAATATCTATGAAGATAGAACTGTTTTTTTTTTTGAAAAAAAGGAAGTTAGGAAACATTTGTAAAATGGTAGAAGTTGTGCCTGAAAGTTCAAAGAACTGGACCTATGAGAAGCGATCAAGGCACATGAGCCTTGTTATAAGGTGGACAATTTTCATCAGTTAACTCATAAATTTTATTTGCTTTCTTACTCACGTACTTATTTACACTATCAGTTAGCTAATGAATGTCACTTTCTGGGAGACTTACAACATATAACAAAACCATGCAAACCACAAAATCAACACAAATGCATTCTTATAAAAGAGCATTAAAACAATTATAAAGTAATTTGAAAAATGGAAAAACTAATACCAAACCACAAATGGTGTGGGCCTAAAACGTTTTTTCCCATAAATTAAAGCAAGTGTTTTGAAATCGTATCCTGCAGATTTTTAAACCCTGAGAATATATATGTCAGTGATGCTGAGAAGGCATTAAAATAGAAACCAGTCATATCCCTCTGGAGATGGACTTCTATGAGCAATGAGTGCTACTGAGAAGGCCATTCCACTCTTCACCACTCACCATATCTCAACTTATGGGGACACTTGAAGAAAGGCTTCTGTCAATAGTTTTATCCTGGAACGGGTGCCATTTGTGGGGTGGGTTCCTTAAATCAAACCATTGCGACTGCATTGCATCATTCCTTGGCTACTTCTTTCCATGTTTTTTTTTTGGGGGGGGGGGAGGAGGCAGAAAGGTCCCTAAAACAGAATATTAAAGATTTAAACTGACACTTTGAAGTGGGCACATGAACATACTTCTTCTCTGCCTCTGAATATATACAGGACCATTGCATATTAATGGTACATAGCTGGAATGTAGGGGTCACAGTGGCTCAGTGGGTTAAGCTGCAGAACTTGCAGTCCGAAAGGTCGATGGTTCGAATTTGTGGAATGGGGAAGTGTGGGAGTCACTGCTGGCGCAGTAGGTTAAACCGCTGAACTGCTAAACTTGCTTACCAAAAGGTTGCAGGTTCAAATCTGGAGAGCGGTGTGAGTTCCCGTTGTTAGCCCCAGCTTCTGCCAACCTAGTAGTTGGAAAACATGCAAATGTGAGTAGATCAATAGGTACAACTTCGCTGGGAAGGTAATGGTGTCCCATGCAGTCATGTTGGCCACATGACCTTGGAGGTATCTATGGACAATGTCGGCTCTTCAGATAAGAAATGGTGATGAGCACACACACACCTCAGAGTAGGACTTGACTAGACTTAATGTCATGTGGAAACCTTTACCTTTTAGCTTGACCTAATATGTGGGAAATCATTGTGGTTAACAATAGGATGCAACAAGAATACTGAATTAATGATTGATCATTAGGCATAGATGGATTCTGTGGATGGATTTATAGAGTCAATCATTATCAAAGAGTAAATCTAATGCATGTTCCCTGTGAGATATTACAAATAGAATAGTAATATAGGAATTTATCTTCAGAGGTATATATAATGCCTTGTTCTTGTGGTAGGCTAAAAGTTCTCTTTGATAGTTGTGTTCCTGTATGACTTCCTCAATACTTAGGTTTTAAAATATTGACTCTTTAATGTTTGGTTTTAAATTTTAAGAAAACCTGTTCTCTCAGCATATGCATACATATACATAACCCCATTTATGTGCCTGATTTAGTGTTCTATGCAATATGGACATTAATTTCACTGTAGAGTTTATATGTGAGTTAAATAATACTCAAAAGAATTCTTTCAAATCCCATGCTAGTGGGAGAAAGAAGCTAATAATTTACCAACTAGACCAGTGGTTCTTAACCTGTGGACTGCAGACCACCAGTGGGCCGTGAGGATGAAAATCTGGTCTGCAAACCTCCTTCATATTCATTCATTTATTTAATTTATTTTTATTTTATTTCCACTCCTTTCACGCTGGCTGCCACTCCTTCCCTGTCACTGACCAGCCCCACCCCCTTGGATAGACCACATCAGCTCTAGATTATTAAATATGGTTTTCTGTGGGCGAGCAGATGGTGACTACTGGATGGCATGTGTTCTGCATCGGAAACTAGAGCTGATGTGGTCTATCCAATCCAATTTTTCGAATCAGCTCCCCAAATAACCAAACTGAATCTAAAGTTGACCAAAAACCAATTCATAATCCTTTTGGTACTAATGTTGGAGAGTGGTCACTGGTCAAAGTGGTCCCTGGTCAAAAAAGGTTGGGAGCTACTGCTTTAGACACTATAGGAACTTGCTGATCTATCTGTCCTCGTTCAGTAGTGATATAAAAATGGGTCATTTGGTATCCATATTGGTGGCAAATCTCCAAAGCTGTCATTTGACCTGAGCTTGGGAAAATTCCTCTTTGAAGAATGGCTCCCAGAGCTCCCTAAGAGGGGGATGCTAGCTGTGAAATTCTGTAAGCTGTAGTCCACTCATCCCTCACCCCCCTTAAAGGATCTTGCTCGTGATCTGGATTTGATATGTTGAAACATTCTAGTTTTCATTTCAAGCTCTCTCCAAGGTGCTGGGACTGACAATGAGGAAATAGAGAAGAAGAAAAAACCCTACACCTGTTCTATGAATATAACCACTGTTTGCTTAAGCCTCGAGCGATCGGAGTTCCTTTGCAAGCTGTTAGCCTTCTAAAAATTAATAGGAACACTGAGAAAAAGAAGTCAAACTTCAGCACATGCATAAACTTTGCTGATTCAGAGCCAAGCAGCCTGCTATTCTTCCACAATATACTGACACTAACAAGCTGTATATCATTGTGAATTAGGCATCATGGCTGTAGTTACATGAAAAATGAGATGACAGAGGGGAAAATATTTGTGCAAAAACAAAACGAAATGCATGCATGAAAAGCAGACCAACTGCTGAAAGTTTTAATGGCTTTGGAGGAGAAAACAGAAGAAGGTTGAAAATGTGAGAGCTGCTCTGCCCCAGAGTGTGGTGGAATCTCCTTCTTTGGAGGCTTTTAAACGGAGGCTGGATGGCCATCTGTCAGGGGAGCTTTGACTGTGATTTTCCTGCTTCTTGGCAGGGGGTTGGTCTGGGTGGCCCATGAGGTCTCTTCCGACTCTATGATTCTATGATCGTAGCAAAAAACAGGATTTTTTTTTTAAAGTGAGGAAGAAAAATGTCCTTAACATGTTGAATTGCTTGTGCATGAATCCTCTGATTCTAAGTTAGAAGCAGAAGGAAGAGCTTGCTTTGTTAGCCTGTTTTGGGGATTACTCACCAAGAGCTGAGACTGGGTGGGATTGGGTAGAAAGGGAGTCATGAGAGGAAAGCTGGCTTTCCTTTCTTTGCTTCAGACAATCTTTGGCTTGCTGTTGCAGTGAATCTCCTTCTTGCTTGGAGCAGCTTCTCCAAGCAAACAGTTCTCCACCTATCCCATAAAGGCAGCAAGCAGACTGTGTGCCAAAGCCAGAGAAAGCCAAACAAAGGTCCCCACCCTTAGAGTACAGCACATTTTGTCAGAAGATTACTCAGGCTTCTCGCTCCCACAGCCCAGAGGTTCTGCTGCTGGCCAGCTTCGCTTTCCCAGACCACAGGCCCTTGGCTTCTCAGACTGAAACATGCCAATGGCAGGGGGAAGGAAAAGGCAGGTGTGGTGGATAATATGTGTACCACCGTGACCTTCCTTCCTTCCATTTTAACTCTTTAAATCCTTAGGATCAACAGTTCCCCTTTGGCTCTTATGGGTCAGATTTTCACAGCTCTTTCAGTTCATGCTTGAATGAATGGACTTGATGATATAATATGTTATTACATTACTGCCAATGTTGGTTGGAGGATTCTGGGACGTTTAATCCAAAAACTACATTTCCCAAACTCTAGTACTAATTTCTGTATTTTGACCATATCCCTATAGTCTAGAAATAGGCACATGTCAAGCCTGCTGGGATTTGTTTTGTGTTTTTTTACAACAGGTCTAGCAACTAGAATCAGCTGCAAAATAGTGACTGGAAGAAGCTTGATTCAAAATACAGTAGACTCATTTATCTGATGTTATTCCAGCCTGTTTATGTCGGATAATATGGAGTCTCCTACTGTTATCCGTCCAACACGGCACTACACACCTAGAATACTAACAACAGGGACTCAAAGGGTTATGGTAAGGCAATGCCTCGAGGCTAGAGTGGCCCAGCAAAAAGTGCCTGGATGTGGAAGAGGAGCATAGAAATCACAGAGGGAAGGAGGGAGGACGCTTCCGCTTCTGGTCCTGCCTCTTTCCCCCCTTTCCTCCCTCCTCCTCCTCCTCCTCCTTGTCTTGCCTTTCTCACTTATTGGGAATGGAGAGAGAGTTGGGGAGTTTCTTTAATTGAAGGGGAAATGCTAGAGGAAAAGGGGGGTGTCAGATAAGAGTGTCGGATAAGCGAAGGTCAGATAAGGGAGACTCTACTGTACAACCTAAGGGAGTGGAGCTAATTATCCCGAGCTATAGAAATAAAAATCTAAATCTGTGTTAACAGAGATCAGGTCTGGAATGGGCTATAGGACTTGACTTTATCACCAACTTCATAGGAAAAGAATACTGAGGGTAGCAGATAATGAGCCAAGGAGGAGGGACTAACTACACCTTATATACAGCCCGCCTTGTTTTTAGATTTGGTATATGTTTCACTGGCATTGAAGGTTTGCCATTGTGTTTTATATTGTTGTAAGCTGCCCTGAGTCCCCTTGGGGAGATAGGGTAGGCTATAAATAAAGATTATTATTATTATTACGGCTAGCTATGGCAAGAAATTTATGCCATATATCCTTTTATACAAAACTCATTTTATTTTACGCAAGATACATTATTTTACACAAAAAATATTGGTTCACAAAAGCAAACTTTTTAGCAAATGAGTTTTTTACAAAAAAAAGTCCAGAGTTGTGAAAAAATATTTTAAATATTTTAAATATTTTTTTCTTGTTCGGGAGAATGATGTAAGCAAAGATTATTTTTTCCATAACAGAGAGCCAGAAATGGTTACTGACCTACTTCAAATGTTAGGTTGAGATCTACCTGCAGATCTTGGCCTATCTTCTACTAGACTGCAGTGGTTCTCAACCTGTCAGTCACCAGATGTTGTGGCATTCAATTCCCAGAAATCCTAACAGCTGTTAAACTGGCTGGGATTTCTGGGTGTTGTAGGCCTAAACACCTGGGGACCCACAGGTTGAGAATAGAGCTTGTAATAGAGATTTATTAACTGCATTCTCCTGCATTAAGATTTCTGATAATCTTTAGATTTTTTGCTAAATCATTGTGCTGCCTCCTAATGACAAGTGGTTTGTAGCACTTTAAAACACAAATATTGTCTTTCCTAATTCTCTCACAATTTTTGAACAGGGCAGCTGGAGAGACATAACATACATATTCATGTATAAGTTAATCTTATGTATAAGTTGAGGACTGATTTTAGGGCCAACATTATGGATTTTGATATGACCCGTGGATAAGTTGAGCATTATTCCAAGGAATGGGGGAAAACTCCTGGACATTCCTGTATTTCTCTGCCAAAGCATTTAAAAACAGTGAGAAGTGGTACCATGGCAGAGAGTGCATTGTGGTTGATCCTGGCTACGGTCTTTACTTTTGCCACTCTGCTCAGAGTGGAAAATGAGTTAAGGCACAGTGCTCACATTGACCCATGAATAAGGCGGCCTGTTTTGTTTTGTTTTTTTGTTTTTTTTTGGGGGGGGGGGGTTGATTGTTTTGACAAAAAAAATCAGGACTTATACATTAGTAAATAAGGTAATCAAATACATAGCTGGGATGTTATATTCTATATTCTAGCAGCATTTTCTCCTGATGTTTTGCCTGCATCTGTGGCTGGCATCTTCAGAGGATCTTTCGCCTGCCAGCTGCAGATGCAGGGGAAACATCAGGAGAAAATGCTGCCATACAGCCCAGAAACCACACAACACTCTGGTGATTCCAGCCATGAAAGCCGTCAACAATACAAATCCATAGTTAAGCCAGCCAGGGAGTGGGAAACACAGACTATATTTAAAGTAAGAATCAAGACTACAAAGACCCGCAGATTCAGGATCCAATTTGCTGTCCTGTGTTTTTCTGATAAGGATGTGGAAGCCTGGGCATAGTAGATGAGGAGGAGAAACCAATAGCCAGGTGCAGCCTGGTTAGTATCAGGTCCACAAAATGACTGGCATCCTCATCTACTTTGTTGTCTCTTTTGCTTGTGGTCAAGGCAAGAGTATGATCTAATCCCATTTCCAGGCAACTCCCCACTGCCGTAGTTTGGCAAAGGCCTTTCTCAGAACTTCAAGCCCTTTGCAAGCTGTTACCAGATTCCCTTTTGTGTTGCAAGCCACATGGGGTCTGGATTTCAGGCTGCTCTGTTAAAGCTTTAATTTAATCCAGAGCAAATAAACTAGAGATTTGGAGCTGGGCAACATCTCTCTGGGAAACCTATATACGCAAGCCCCTGATAGAGATTCCTAGAATGTGAAGCATTACCAAGCAAGCAGAGCCTTCTGAGCAGCTGGCCCTCTCTTTGTGTACAATCCCTGACCTTCAGAGAACCTGACCGAGGTGGCTTCACTGGAAAACACAGGGAAAATGAACTGCATGTCAGTGGAACTAACAGGGCGTCAAGCCCAAGCAGGTATTGAAAATCATGTCCATTCTCAAACACCTTTCTCTTGTGCAGCTCTCATAATCATTCCAGAGATCAACCCATAGAATCACATGAGATTGAAAATGCAGCATATGAGTCGCTTTTTAAATTTCTAAAATCATTTAAAAACTTACCATGCAGCCCATACACAAATCTAAACTACCTGATTAGTACATCACAAATGCTACAAAAACATAACTTCCAACTATATTTTCTATGGTAATATTTTAACTCGACTTTGTCTAGAAAACACACCTCATGTATAAATGCAACTCATACATTATTAATGATGTTTCTTTAATCAAAATAGATTACATGACTTCTGCTAAATCAGTCAGTTGTATTCACCAATCTTTTTAGTAGGCAATAAACCACTCTTTCATTTCTGAGCATCTAATGTTCATGCAGCTGTTGTCAAATAATGAATATTCTTTCATAATTCCTTTCTAATTGATCATCTATTAGTTCTAAAAGGAAAAAAACAACTTTAGGTTTCAATTACATCTTAATTTTTAACATTTTCTGTGTTGAACTATTCCTTTGGACCCAATACATTTTAGCCTTATATGTTTACTTTATATCAGTCCAAAACACCCGGAGGGCTGAAGTTGCCCATGCCTGATATATATAATGGAAAGTTTCTTTTTGTTTTTCACATTTCCTATACACACTTGGTGATGTTTTATACTTGTTAGACAGTTTTTTTCTGGTGATTTAATCAGTTCACAACCATAATTTTTTAAAAATTCCAATTTAAAGTCTTTCAAATTGTAAACAAGAAAACAATTGGAATTCATAACCATACTTCAAACACTGTTCTTTCTTGTTCATATTACATTCTCCTTGACATTTCTCCATCATATCTTGTCATCTTAGCTATTTTTCTTGTGGTGACCACAGCGATATTTTCTGGCATACAGTAGGTTTGAATCTTGTCGACGTTAATAATAGAGCACATCTTATGATTTTTAAAATCTAGATTTACTTTCATCTTAAGGTAAAGATAAAGGTTTCTCCTGACATTAAGTCTAGTCGTGTCCGACTCCGGTGGGCGGTGCTCATCTCCATTTCTAAGCCGAAGAGCTGGTGTTGTCTGTAGAAGTATCCTAGGCCATGTGGCCAGTATGACTGCATGGAGCACCTTTACCTTCCTGCAGAAGAAGTAGCTATTGATCTACTCACATTTGCATGCTTTCATGCTGATAGGTTGGCAGAAGCTGGGGCTAACAGTGGGAGCTCACCCCACTTCCCAGATTCGAACCTCCAACATTTTGGTCAGCAAGTTCAGCAGCTCACTGGTTTAACCAGCTGCACCACCAGGGGCCCTCACTTTCATCTTTCCATACCATAAATACCCATATCATGTAGTAGTCTTATTTATAACATCACAGATTCCTCTTACATAATAGGAGTTTTATTTTTGGAGTTTTTTTTCTGTAAAACCCAGGCTAAAACACCCAAGCCATCTGCTCGCCCACAGAAAACCATATTTAGTAATCTAGAGCTGATGTGGTCTGTCCAATGCAATTTTCTCAATCGGCATCCCAAATCACCCCAGGATCAGGCCTAAAAACAAAGACACCAAGGCACCACATCTAATGGCTCCGCTCAGGGGGAGGGAGAAGGAGGAGAAGGCTTGTCAGGAGGCTTGTTGTCGTGCATTTCATGGGTAGTCAGTCTCTCCCCTCCTGACATCATTGTTGCCTCGGTACTATAACAGGGCTTCGTGAGACCAGTCGCTCTCATTGCAAAGGTGTAGTAACTGTGAAGCTGCGGACCATATTTTAGTTCTTGCAGACTACTGGTGGTCCACAGACTACAGATTGGGGAACCATTGCCATAAAGGTTTAAGAAAATGTTTTGAGGCTATTATTTGAGTCTTGGGGACCAGTGGAGGTCCACAGACTGCTGATTGGGAACCACTGTGTTATACTTATAGTCATAGTACCAGATTCTATGAAACATAAGTGGCAGATATGGCTTCCCAAATGTAGCAATGCACCAGATCATGGAAAAGTTAGAATATTTTGAACCACAGCTCTAAGAATATCATAGTCACTGACCACATTACCTGGGAGGTGAAGAAAAAAAGGCAAGTTTTCCTAATTCTGAGAAAATCCTTCATTTAGGACATGTTTTCACGCTGAAGATTTAATCCCTTGCAAATCAGGTTGCCAGCATGATGTAGAGCAGGGGTCCTCAAACAAAGGCCCATGGGTCGAATGCCCCCCTCCAAGGTCATTTATCCAGCCCCCTCCCTAAACTTCAGACTTAGGATATCCCTAAATCTAAAATGACTTGAAGGCAAACAACAACAACAACAACAACAACAACAACAACAACCTTAATTAACTTGACTGTCTCATTAGCCAAAAACAGGCCCACCTTTCCCATTGAAATGCTGGTAGGTTTATGTTGGTTTCAATTGTTCTATATTTTAAATATTGTATTGTTTTTTTCCATTTTTTTTTTACACTACAGATAAGACATTGTTGCACTTCAGGACAGAAATAGCCCTCTGATTTTAAAACACCACACATTGAGTAGGGAAAAAACAATCCTTTTATTGATGATGAGTAAAAGCAGCAAAGAAAAAAAAACACTTTAAAGGAATAGGTAAATCCAATTAGGGAAGAAGATAAGCAGGAACAAATTAGTCCAAGGTAAGGTTCAGTAAAGTCTAAAAACAAAGTCCACAATTGAACAAGAAATCCTTAAACAAGAATCTTCTAGGCAAAACTTTCATGAGGCAAAAACCAGAACTTAGCAGGATTCTAAAATGATGCTTCATCTGACTATATTTCCCACACTTGGAACTTTATATCCCCTCCTTAAGCCATCCCAAGCACTCAGAAATTGGTTTTGTTTTCCCTGAATGCCTCTCATTCTTATCTGTCAAAGCCTGGCAGAACGCCGAAGGCTTTGGCCGAGCTGCCTGTTTTGGCTCATTTCCACCCGCCTGTTTATATGCTTATTAGTTTCTGCAGGTGCCAAGTTGTTTTCAAGCCCCAAATCCTGAGAACTCCCTGGGAGCAATTCAGGAAGTGAACCATCATCCCTATACCCTGTAGGGACATTCTCATGGGAAACTACACTTTGAACCGGTGTTGCTGTCATTCTCTACATCAATATCATTGATTAAACCATTGCCATCTTGAACCTCATTGAGTCTGACATGGAAACCTGCCAGGTGATGGGTCACATTTTCTCAGTCTCAGAGGAAGGCAATGGAACTAGTGCACCAGCAAGTCAGAATAGAACATACTGGGCTAGATGGATAATTCTGTCTTAGCACAGGACAGGCAGCTTCCTATGTTCCTAAATGTATAAAAGCAGCTGGTTGCATTTTCACTGGAAGATCTCTTCAATCTTAATGTAAGCAACTGAAACGAACAATCCAGTGAGCATTTGTTCCTGATTTGTGGATGCTGTGTTTGAAATACCTGGCTGGTCTATTAACATTATCCTATGTCAGCAGGTCTGAGTGGAAACCAATTTGTACTGCCTGTGCAAAGAAGGAACGGACTGCTTGCTTTGTAGAGGTTAAGGTGTTCTTGTAGAGTCTTTCCCAATAAGAGCCAAAACTTCAAAGATCTGGGACAGCGATATGGTTTTGTAAATGCCAGCATTTGAAAGTGTGCTTTGATTAGCCCTGATTTTCTGGTTTACAAAACCTGAAATTGGGTCTTTGCTCTTGTTACTTGACCAAATATTCATTTTTAAAAGATCTGTTGAATTTTAACTTGGATATTAGTTTAGCTACTCGTTTTAATTACAGTGTTCAAATTGTAATGTCATAAAACTGGGTTTTAAAATAGTTCCATAATTCATGTGTTTGAGTCACCACAATAAAATCTATTTACATCTCCAGAGTACTACATCAGGGTTTTACCACCTTCCTAATGCTGCGACCCCTTAATACAGTTTGTCATGTTGTGGTGACCCCCAACCACAACATTATTTTTGTTGCTACTTCATAACAGTGTTTTTGCTACAGTTGTGAATCGTTATGTAAATATCTGATATGCAGGTATTTTGTTCCAGTGAATGTGTTTTCATTCACGGGAACAAATTTTGCACAAATACCTGAGAGACCCAAATTTGAAGACTGGTGGGGTTGGAGAGGGGATTGATTTTGTTATTTAGGAGTTATAGTTGCTGGGATTTATAGTTAACCTAGAATCAAAGAGCATTCTGGACTCCACCGATGAAGGAATTGAACCAAACTTGGCACACAGAATTCCCATGACCAACAGAAAATACTGGAAGGGATTGGTGGGCATTGATCTTGAGTTTGGGAGTTGTAGTTCACCTACATCCACAGAGCACTGTGGACTCAAACAATGATGGATCTGGACCAAACTTGATGTGGATACTCAATATGCCCAAATGTGAACACTGGTGGAGTTTAGGGAAAATAGAGCTTGACATTTGGGAGTTGTAATTATAGTTCACCTACAATCAAAGAGCATTCTGAACCCCACCAACGATAGAATTGGGCCAAACTTCCCACACAGAAACCCCATGGCCAACAGAAAATATTGTGTTTTCTGATGGCCTTTGGCAACCCCTCTGACATCCCCTCGTGACCCCCCAGGGGTCCCAACCCTGGGGAGGAAGTTCCACAGCCGTATTATAGGCCAATGCATCGCAATCTCTTATGCAGAACACTGTGGGGCCCATCACAATATACTGTTGTAGCATTATTATTCCACTCTAGCTGTTATGGCAACATTTATTGAATCATGGAAGTTGGGGGTTAGGGAGGAGCATTTAAAATGCTTGGGTAGAGTGCTCTTGGGCATCACTAAATGACAAGTCCCAGTATTCCATAGAGTGTTACGTTGCAATTACAGTCGAATAATAGTTCTATCACAGTGTAATATGATAGCGCCTGACAACTTGTTCTTGACTATCGTTGTTGCAATTCCAATCATGTTTCTAATTTGCTTTAATTATATCCTTCCTGGTGATAATGAGGAAACCTTTGTGAAAGCACATTAGACATGTCAGACCTCTCTGTATTTTAAGTAGTAGGGATGAGTATTTGTAATTTGCTTTAAGAACAAATTGTATTGGGTGCTAATATCTTCCAGTTGCCTCTCATTGGCCAATCAGGGATTATAGATCATCTGGTTTGCAGCAATTAGTGACATTTCATTATCTCTTATTTATTTTATTTCACTCATGTTGAGAACACAATATGGCTCCAGGACTTTGGCAGAAACATGTGCAGAACAGCAGCAGGGAAATGAAGTTTTGGAGCAAAGATGGTAATGTACTGTACAGAAAAGTTCTGCAAATAAAACAACTAAACAAAAGGTACATTTGTTCAGCTAGTACGACTCCAGTAGATTCTAGAGATTTCCAGAGTTTTAGGACCTTTCCAGACAGGCCCTGTATCCCAAGATCTGATCCCAGGTTTTCTGCTTTAAACTGGAGTGTATGAGTCCACACTGCCAGATAATCTGGGATAAACAGAAAACCTGGGATAAGATCCTAGGATATAGGGCCTGTCTGGAAGGGCTCTCTGGGATTCCTTCATTTTTAGTCTTGATTCCTGGGAATCTGAAGGATGGCCCAGAAACAATATGGAAGACCAAGTCATGGAATTAGTGGCAATTAACTTCTTGTATCTGTACCCTTGCCTCTCTGATAATGGAGACATTGTATTCCAAGTTTGCTGAAGTGGCCCCCAGGCCTGCCCTTGACTTATATATGGCAGTCAACTTATGCACAAGTATATATGGTAAATGATGTAATGCCTTTAAAAAACACTTAAAACACTCAAGATCACCTGAAGTCTATCACCACAGACGGAAAAGAACTACTGTATCCTGGGCATAAAGTTGCCATTGACTATGTAAACTTCCCACGGGAGAAAAGCGGAATAAAAACAAACAAACAAACAAATAAATATGAATACTCCTCCTCCTCATTAAATCTATACTCTATACTCTCAAAGGACATTAAAACCACAACAATGTGTGAATTTAAACCTAATGCTTATGAACATTAATACAGAATTAAACATAGAAATATTATAAATACATACAGTAGTTGAAAGCAATAAAACCATTAAAATTGTTAGTGGTTTGAACGTATGTAATTTGTTGTTTCTATGGTTAATGCAGTCTTACAACTATTAAATTGTGGGTTACCTCAAAGGAAGTGTGTACAGAATTGCAGCCTTAGATAGATTTATACGGACCATCCTCTTTCTATGTATTGTTGAAGGTTTTCATGGCCAGAATCACTGGGTTGTTGTAGGTTTTTTGGGCTGTATGGCCATGTTCCAGAAGCATTCTCTCCTGACATTTCACCTGCATCTATGGCAAGCATCCTCAGAGGTTGTGAGGACCTCACAACCTCTGAGAATGCCTGCCATAGATGCAGGTGAAGCACCAGGACAGAATGCTTCTGGAACATGGCCATACAGCCCAAAAAACCTACAACAACCCATCCTCTTTATGCACATTAATACCCATGTATTGATTCTCTTAAGAGCTAGACCTTATGATTTATGTGATGGACTAATGGACATTAGATACTCTTTGACTCATGGTGATGGGAGCTTTCAACGTATGTAATTTGTTGTTTCTATGGTCATTCTTGCCATGTACAGCATTTGGTCAACTCCTAGTATTTTAATGTACTCTGAATACCATTTTTTGAAATGTCATGTAAAATTCTTTAAAAGAGAGATACAGAGAGACTAATAAGCAATTGGCTTGAATTTGGATGTTTTGTGACAAAAGAAAAACAGCCATTGAAATAGCCATGTGGGATGTAGAGTCTGCCTTGCACACGTGGGTGTCCTGACCTCAACAATAGCCTCTTAACTACACTTTCATTTCAGAGGGATTTTCCCCCTCTTTAAAGCCTCAGGGAACCAACAAGTCCTTCTATCTAGTTAGGACAGTTCTAAAGGTTGCCATGGAAATCCCGCAGGCTCATCCCCTTCTCTGTTGTGTCCAATGTCTCCACACCAAAGACAGATGGCCACAATGTTTTGAATCATGGATTAGAAGAAAGATAAGTTGGAAAGTTCCTTCAGATCATGATTTTAGAGTTCAAAGGGGTTATGGATGAAGACTCCATCCAGGGTCACTTGACCCACTGGGTTCATGCTGAACTGATGTTAACAGATCTAATTTTTGAGATTTTTTTTCAGGTAAAATATAGATATTGCAACAGCCTGCGATTTGGAGGGCTTTGGTTCAATTCTGCTTTCTGCTGCAGGCTTTCTATGAGATTTGGTCCTTTTCACTTAGGCTTAGTTCTGCACATTCAGTATTGGAGTGGCACTTGCCTGCTTGCTTGACCTCAGAAGATCTCTGTTGTGATCTCCAGGATTGTGACTGTGTTTCCGAGTATTTCTTTACACCAAAACCATGGTATTCTCATCCTAACAAAGTTTATCTGGAAATACATCTATTTGCTTTTGTGCCCCTCCAACTGATGTGCTCACAAAACCCAACATCTAGTTTCTTAGCTGTATCTGTCATTCAGCTCATGCAAGGGCTTAAAACTTTGATAGAAATATAGTTTTATTGTTATCTCCTTGCAATGTTAGAAATTTGGAGATTGGATGAGTGTAGAGTTCTTTGTTTGGGAGTGTAGAGTTCTTATTGGGGTCCAATGCCTTAATCCCCCCCCCCCCCCCAAAACCTGGTAATTTTCCTCCGCTCATGTTTATTGAAAGTTCTCTTGATTTTAGTATCCTTATTTAGGAGGGCAGAGGTCTTTTGTTTTTGATATGGCCGAACCACTGACGGTCAATATCCTTTGTGAATTTGAATAAGTTAAACCTACCTTTTGTCTGTTCCTACTTATGTTTATATAGCTGGAGCTTACCACAATGGGTTCATTTTCAAATGCAGTCCCAAATATACAAATGGACCCATTTTGATAACTTCTTAAACATAGGTAAGAAAATTTCCCTAAAACTGAGCCAGCATGGTGTGGTGGTCTGAATATTGGACTAAGACCCTGGAGATTGTAGTTTAAAGCCCTGCTCGGTTATGCAAACCCAGTGAACAAGCTTGGATAGTCACACTCTCTCAGCCTCGGACATGTAGAATATTCACAGGATGTCTTAAACCTACACCTGTTGATAGACTCTATAAGCTAGCTGGCATTGCCTCCCCAATGTGCGATGGGAAGTTGCTGCCAGTTGCAAGAGAAATAAGGTTGAACACTGTGAAAGCCACCCACTATATGGCTCTCAGCCTCCTCCCAGTAGATGTAAATCAAGGAAAAGTTTCATAAGAACCACCACTCCTCTAAATGTTCCTCCAGCAACAGTAAGAATATTCCTGTGGACAGCAAAATCAGGGAATTCCAACTGGATGGTCCCCCACGAGGCAAACCAAGAATGGGCAACTTGGAAGTCCCTGAACAGTTTCAAAGGTGGAGTGGTCAGATCAAAAGACAACCTGGCAAAATGGCACTACCTAGAAGAATCCTCCACCTTTGGTGACTGTGGAGCAGAGCAAACAACTCGGCATCTGTATGCTTGCCCACGATGTCCTGCCTCATGCACAGAGGAAGATTTGTTTAAAGCTACAAACAATGTGATTGCTGTTGCCCATTTTTAGTCTAAAATTATCTAGCAGCTTGTGATCCCTTTATTTTATCAGTTTTAGATAAACTATTTTATGCAATGCTTTTTAGATGAAATAATAATAATAAGCCTCAGATGAAGATAATGGTAGACTTCCTCTGAACAAACATTTCCAAACAAACCTTCTGATAGATTTGCGTTAGGGCTGCCCTAAGTGGAAATGACCTGAAGGCTCTATTGTATCGTACACAAGGCAGCTCTCCTAAGGGCTGATCGACTTTCACTTTTCTCCTGGGGCAAATTATGCCTGACTACATGAAAACAGTGAGAGGTTTTGTTGTTGGGTATACTATGTGAGCCACCAACATTTGCTTGCAGGGTTGTCAACAGTGTGTTCCACCCCAGTGACATTTAAACTGTTAGTTTAGTCACAGCTCTAGTCACTGGGCAATTTAATGTATGTAAATATTCACATAGGCAGGAGTTGCTCTTCATCTGAGGAAAGCACATAGCCTCCAAAAATAGTTCTGAATCCTAAAAATAAAAATTATTCCCAGAACAATAGGCCTATGTATCTATACATCTCTCTTAGTGAAATATCTCACAGATGGTATAGATGAAAGAAATATCTGTAATATTAACATTGTGTAGAATCACACTTGACAAAGAGGCAATTAAAGGAATAATAATATAATAATTTTATTTTTATACCCTGCCTCAATCTCCCTGAGGGGACTTGGGGCGGCTTAAAAAGGACATGCCCAACAAAACAGGTTAAAATAAGGCAAGATCCCATGCCTTTAAAGACGTGAGCTGTGAACTTTGCAAATGTTTGAAAATGCTTTGCAACAAAGGTGTGCAACAAACGTGATAAGAAAGACAAGACAAGAGAAAAACATGTGCACAGATTTGCTCTTGCTCTCTAGAAAGCTGCCATGTGGTACTAACCATGGACAACTCTCTCTGTGTGTCTCTTCTGTATTTTGATTATCCCTTCACCCTCACTGACAGGATTCCTTCCCTTGCCTTCTTATTGCCAAATGACCCAGAAGGGAAGAGTTGCCTGGGCCCATGAAGAGCTATTTAACCTATTTTCATCAAGGGGTCTCTTTGGCCATAGAGTGACTCTTTGGTGGTTTCTTTTCCTTTAACAGGCTTAGCTTTCCTCCATTGTGCCTGATCACTGGGCAGAAATGCAGAAATTACTATCAAGCTATCCCATCTGACTGGTGCATGTTTTTCACCCCCTTTCCTTCCTTCTCCTTTTCTTTGATGACAGATCTGGAAGCAAACCTGTGCAGAGTAATGGGCAGTGCTGGCCAAGGCCTGACTGCTCTGCCACATAGCCGAGTCTGCTTTGAGGATCCTGTGCTGTTTTTGGGCTTGGAGAAACTACCTGTGGCTCAAAACCCTGACAGCCGAAGCTGGAAGTCCCTTGACAGTCCAAGTCCCCCTGCCACACCTGAGCAAACTCTCCCTGCCTTCTGCCTGCAGTACTTTGACATGCTCTACCCAGATGACTGCCCTTGGGTCCCTAAGGGTCTTGGGGAGAGTCAACAGCCCAACAGCCAAGGAGGTAGGGCAGAGGTGCCCAAAGAACCAGAGCAGTGCCCAATCATTGACAGTCAAGGTTTGAGCCTCACACCTGATATGGACTACTCAGCCAGCCTTCACCTGGAGGAACACTCCCTGGAGCAAGTGCAAACTATGGTGGTGGGTGAAGTCCTCAAGGACATTGAAACAGCTTGCAAGCTTCTCAATATTGCTGCAGGTGAGTATCCCAAAGGTGTTTTCTCTTACTGGCTTGGAAGAAGAAAATGTTTGTGGTGCAGAAAAACAGTGTTATTGGGTTGTTGTTGGTTTTTCAGGCTGTGTGGCCATGTTCTAGAAGTATTTTCTCTGGACATTTCACCTGCATCTGTGGCAAGCATCCTCAGAGGTTGTGAGGATGCATGCCACAGATGCAGGTGAAACGTCATGAGATAATGCTTCTAGAACATGGCCATACAGCCCAAAAAACCTACAACAACCCAGTGATTCCGGCCATGAAAGCCTTCGACAATACAATGGTGTGATTACTAAATAGATTTATTGTTGAAGGCTTTCACATCTGGAATCACTGGGGTACTGTGTGGTTTATGGGCTGTATGGCTGTGTTCTAGCAGCATGTTCACCTGACATTTTGCCTACATCTGTGGCTGGCATCTTCAAAGGATTAAATCCCACTAAATAGATTTCTAGGCACCATGGAAGTTCAGTGGCAGATCTTGAGCTACTTTCAAATCCTTTCTTATTTTGCCATTGTTCTAAGATACCATGTGGTTGGTTATGTCACCATCTTAATCAACAGAATTGTCACAAAGAAAATAACCCAAAATGTCATTGGATTTAATATGAGAATACATGGAATGGGCTACTGTTTACTTTCTTGCTTTCAAAGAAGTATCCATGCTAGTTTCATACAACATAAGAAAGAAGAAGAGAGAAAGAGGAAAATGGAATTCAGCAACAACTTAAACTGTTTTGTATTTTAGTTTGAGCTTTCACAGATATAAACTATGAAAGCTAATGCTAAAATAAAAGAGTTATATCCACAAGCACTCATGCTAAAATAAATCTCAGTCTTAAAGACGTTGCTACAATCCTGCTTTTATCCTACACCTTTATCCTCGTTTTTTGTCTCTGTGATGCATGCGGTACAGAAATTACTATCAAGCTATCCCATCTGACTGGTAATGTGAAATGCATTTTGGTTGATGTGAAATGCATTTTGGCGGAGTGGCCAAAACAGAATTTCCTCTGTTAAGCCACAGAATTATCACCACTGCATAAAACTTTTTTTAAAAAAGAAGTCAAACTTCAAGACTAGAGATTTCTAATCTTCCCATTTAGTCCCTGGACCAGGGAAAAATTCAGAATGCCACAATGAACCAGATTTAGAGCATGTGACTTGAAACACTAAACAGTGTGATGTGCAATATACATGTCCAGAAAACCCAAGTCTTCATGTTTCTGACATTCACTAGATTTATATGCTGGGGGTGGGGTTTGCATAGTTTCTCTAAATTTTGCTTAAATATGGATAAAATATGTAACTAGTCTTTCTAAATCTTCTAGAAGGCATAGATTACACAACCACCTATTGAATTGAGTGGGAATTGCACACTTTGAGATCCCAAAATGGATGTTTGTGTATATGTCTTCATGTCGTAGAATCATAGAGATGGAAGAGACCTCGTGGGCCATCCAGTCCAACTCCCTGCCAAAAAACAGGAAAATCACATTCAAAACACACCTGTCAGATGGCCATCCCACCTCTGTTTAAAAGCCTCCAAAGAAGGCACCCCTACCACACTCTGAAGCAGGGAGTTCCACTGCTGAACGACTCTCACAGTTAGGAAGTTCTTCCTAATGTTCACATGGAATCTCCTTTCTTGTTATTTGAAGCCAAGTTGCTTTTGACATGGCAACTAAATGAATATCATAGCATTTTCTTAGCCTAGGAGTACTCAGAATAGTTCTACCAGTTTCTTCCTCTGAAAGATAAGCTACCACATGTGGCATTCCTCAAAGTTCCAGCCAGGACTACCCAACTCAGCTTGCAAAACCAGCTATTAGTGTGTTTGGATCCAATGCAGATATATGTTTGTTTCAAAGAATCATAAAGTTGGAAGAAACCTTGTGGGCCATTCAGTCCAACCCCCTGCCAAGAAGCAGGAAAATCACATTCAACGCACCCCCGACAGATGGCCATTCAGCCTCTGTTTAAAAGCCTCCAAAGAAGAAGCCTCTACCACAGTCTTGGGCAGAAGCAGTACAAATTTTACGAACTCTCTGCAGATATACGGGATAGCATTTGTAACATCACAATCAGAGGCAATTACTTCATTGCAAGACCTTTCCAGTTCAGTCTTTCTCCACTCCCACTAAAATTGGTAATGGAATAATCTGAACGCAGCAATGATATTCCTTTAAAGAAAAATATGTCAGAGCAATTGAAATGTAGGTGCATGGATTAAATGGTGCTTGCATGTCTTAGTGCCTGCCCTGCACTTAATTTTCAGGTTTTAAAACATACAAAAAACTGGAATGCATATTCATTTTCTGATTATATTTAGCAGCAATGATTCAGTAGTTGCAGAGGGAAATGGAATTTATTATTGGAAAGCTCTGTGTTCATAGGCAAGAAAGACACGCTGCTGATCTGATCTAATGTTCTTATGTCTCCTGCCATTTGGGTTACCTCTTCGAGATTTCAGAACAGCTTTCCCTATGTGGACTACTTCTGATGCTGTTGACTACATACATACCCATGATTTATTCCCATTTAATTAACTGGGGTTGTTAAGTGAAAACTCATAGATGGGTCACATATAATCTGTAGCAATAAGCAATACATGAGAAGGTGTTTTCTACATAGCTATTTATTTATTTATTTGCTTCACTTGTATACCGCTCTTCTCAGCCATCAGGCGACTCAGAGCGGTTAACAACCAGTATCAACAATACAATACAAAATCATTAATCATTTAAAACAGTAATATCCATTAATTAACATCAGAACATCAATACAACAATACAGAAAAACAACTATCCCTCACGTCTCATCAATAGAATCAGCATCCAATCTCGTTGTCCATTAATCCATATTCCAATAATCAATCAATTGTACTGCCTAGTTGAAAGCCTGATCGAAGAGCCAGGTCTTCACTCTCTTCCTGAATGCCAATAAGAAGGGGGCCGATCTAATGTCTGTAGGAAGGGCATTCCACAGCCGGGGGGCCACTACTGAGAAGGCCCTGTCTCTCGTCCCCGCCAGGCGTGCTTGTGAGGCCGGTGGGACTGAGAGCAGGGCCTCCCCAGACTATCTTAATGTCCTAACTGGTTCATAGGAGGAGATGCGTTCGGACAGATAGGTCGGGCCAGAACCGTTTAGGGCTTTAAAAGCTATGAATTACTTAGTTATGAAGAACATTACAGAAGATGGGAAAGTTCTCCTTTCTGAGTTCCAGTCAGCTAAAATGCTTGTGAAAGTCATTTGGATACTAATTCTAATTGACTCAGTGTACAATCTATCTCCATCGTTTCTTTTGTAGACCCAGCAGACTGGAGTCCAGGAAATGTCCAGAAGTGGATTTTATGGACAGAACACCAGTACCGGTTGCCCCAGATTGGGAAATCATTCCAGGATCTCTCTGGAAAAGATCTGTGTGCCATGTCTGAGGAGCAATTTCGTCAGCGTTCCCCAGCCTGTGGTGATGTTTTGCATGCTCACCTGGACATTTGGAAATCAGGTATCTAATGTCATAGTAGGGAAACAAATGGTGCAGCTAAAAGATCTGGCTAGAACTCATTATCACAGTTACAAATGTGTAACCTAGAGTTACTCATTCATGAACTATCCATATTCACGATCCTTATGTATTTAATAAAGTAGAGAATGCATAAGGATTGTGAACATTGCTCAGTCTAGCCTTACTAGGCAATGGCTGCTGTGTCCATTGGGACACAGTATACAGATGACTCCTAGAAACTGGAGTCTATGCAAACAGTCTGTGCAAACCTGAACAATTTGGTAGTAGCGACTCAAGGCAACGCCTGAAGAGCATACGATCTAGAGAAGGTACAGATTGTACATATTTGGCTCATTGTCATGTTTTGTGACATTGTGCAAGCAGTCAGTCCGGTGGTACACTGAAAGTAATTGGCTTAGATTGATTCTGTTTATATCAGGCATGGGCAAACTTCGGCCCTCCAGGTGTTTTGGACTTCAACTTTCACAGTTCCTAAGAGCCAGTAGGCTGTTAGGAATTGTGGGACTTGTAGTCAAAACACTTGGAGGGTCAAAGTTTGCTCATGCCTGGTTTATATCATTTACCACTGAAAACCTGATACGTAGGTGGACCTTTCACACAGCAGAAGCCTGAGCCTTTGTTCCCTTCCAATTCTCTCAGATGCCATTTTCTTGTGTTTTATAGAAGAGACCAGAAAAGAAGGGAAATAATGGAGAAACTGGGCATATCAGAGGTTGGGTTGTTGTAGGTTTTTCGGGCTGTATGGCCCATGTCCTAGAAGAATACTCGCCTGACGTTTCACCTGCATCTATGTCAAGTATCGTCAGAGATTGCTAGACAGATCATCCTTTAATATCTGTGCTTGCTTTCCAGCTGCCTGGATGAAGGAGAAGGCTGCCCCTGGAGAGATGCATTATTGTGGTGAGCTCACTCTTGTCTAGGATTGTAAATTTTCCTAAATTTTGTGCTCATGGGCAATAACAAATCCTATTTTCACAATTTTTCTATATGTTACACAGAAGTCCCCAAATCTGGTTTGCTATTGAGAATTTATTCTGCTGAAAATATATATCCAAATGTCAGGTGAAGATAAATTTTCTGTGCAGAACACATATTTTCAATGAAATAGCTGCATGTTTTAAAATTGTGTATAAAATATTTATGCTTTTATTCATTTTATGTGTTTGCACAGCTTTACTAATAGTAAAGCCCCCTTGAGTCCCATTTGTAGAACGGAATTGAGATATAAATCAAAGACAGAAATTAAAAATAAAAGTGGTTTCACATTTTTATTTCCTCTAATACCCTGTATCTCTTGCTATAGGGAATGAAGAGAACTGGACAGACAGTGAAGTAGATTCATCCTGCTCAGGCCAGCCCATTCACTTATGGCAGTTTCTAAAGGAGCTTCTGCTGAAGCCACATAACTATGGTCGCTTCATTCGTTGGCTTAATAAGGAAAAAGGTATGTGTCACTGAGGCCTTTCATAATTTATTAATATTTTGTTTTTAACATACGGGCAGTCCCCAAGTTACAAACATCTGACTTGCAAATTACTCATAGTTAAGATCGGGTCTGAGACAACAGGAAGTGAGAGAAATCTTCTAGGGAGGGAATTGCACCTCTGGGCGAGTTATCGTGGGGAGTAGGTGTCCCCACCGAAGCTTTCCCACCAATCCTTGTTTCCTTAACAAGCCGTATTTTTCAAAATCCAATTATCACAAAAATAGAAATAGAGGTGGAATCTTCTGAACAGGGGCACAGACAGTAAAGCAAACACCACAGGGGTATTAACCCTTCCCTATGCTGGCCAAAGCTTAAAAATACATTTTTGGCTGGAGTTACAGTTAGAAAATGGACCTGTTCCAACTCATATACAAATTCAACTTAAGAACAAACCTACAGAACCCATCTTGTTCATAACTTGGGGGCTGCCTGTACTATAAACTATTTTGGCTCCCATATTAGAAGAAAGGCGATATAGGATTGTCTGTCTGTTGGTCAGTCCAATTCCAGATTCTGTTGTGCAACAAGAAGCTTTAATTCTGATTTATGTGTTGGATATCAGTTCCACCATTCTAGTACCGAAAGGTAAATGGGATAGGGAGTCTTCCCTACATTGCTGTTTGATATTGTTCACAATTCATATAAGTGCTATCTCCTGTGGTCCTAAATCTTCCTTCCCTCCCTCCCTCCCTCCCTCCCTCCCTCCCTTCCTTCCTTTGAAGTTGGGGGATCAATCAGTCATCTGAGTCAAGATATTATAAGAGAGCCTCAGGATACTTTACAGTTAGATGGAAAGCTGATCATAGTTAGAACAAATGACATAATTGGCTTTCTTGTTTCCCTTGTTTACATTCTAGGCATATTTAAGATAGAAGATTCTGCTCAGGTGGCCCGCCTATGGGGAATCCGGAAGAACCGGCCTGCCATGAACTACGACAAGCTGAGCCGCTCTATTCGACAATATTATAAGAAAGGGATCATTAGGAAACCAGATATCTCACAGCGGCTGGTCTACCAATTTGTACATCCTGTTTGAAAAGCAGAGCAAGTGGAACAAATTCAGAAATACTGACTACCTTGTGGAGGATAACTGGCACAGGACCCCCTTCTCCTCTGCAATATTTTAACACAGAAGAATTCAAGCACTGGACAGGAGGCTAGGAACCCGTTTGATCTTCAAAGACATGTGCATTGACTAAGTGTGGGAAAAGAGAAACACACTTGACTGTTTTTGTTAAGATAAAATGGAAAAAGAAGTAACTGCTATGAAACGAAGCTCATGGTTTTGTGTATAGGACTTTTTAATATACAGTGTAGATAGATTTCTGTCTCTCTAGCTCCATCCTATGGGAAGCCAAGAGAATGTGGGGAATTGGTGGAAATTGAGGGAGAATGGTGGTGGGATTATTTAGTAGGCGTGTTTCTTCTTTTTCTCTGAAGTTTTTGTAAGAAGCAAGGGAACAATTTTTGGTCAGAAAAGCAAGGGAACAATTTGTGAAACTTTGCTAAATCTACATTGTAGAACAAATCATATGAACCAGGTGTACTAATGAGTATGTTTGGTAATTTTTGAGTTGATGGACAGATCTCTAACACTGTATTGTTTCATGTTCCATAGTTTTGCATGGAAATCTTATAAGCTGCCTTTATGGTTCCATCTCCTTGGCCATCTTTTGCTTTCCACTAACAAGAGTGCACTGTGAGAAAAGAAATCACTTCAGTAAAATTTGTCATGGCAGGTTGCAATCTGACAAATTTGATAATTCCTCCAAAGGACCTTTTAAATCTTGGCACAATGCTTTGGTGGGAGATTGGTGTTTTTTGACATAAACTAAGAGTAATTATTTAAGTTCCAATATAATGTTTTAAAGTTTAATTCAGGATTTATTTGATGATACAATGATATGGTCTTGCTGAGAACAGAATGTGGCCCCCTAGTTTAGCTCAAGATCGCAGGCTAGGTGGTTTTTTGTATTGGCAGACTAGATATGTCCTCATATACATGGTGAATGTAATAGTAGAGCAGGTATTGCTTCTACTATTGTTAGCAAAGGGACAGAGCTGCCCATTTGCAGTGTATGAATCAACTGTACTTGAGAAGAAAGACAATAGGGCCATGTGCAGCAGCCTTCTGCCAGGGCTCATGTTGACCCAAGGCTAGAACACTTTGGCTCCTGTATGCCTTCTGAGGCCAATTGGCTGAGCATCTGAGCACTGCTGAGCAAAACAGAGCCATTGCTAGGCTGTACAGAATGAGATTCTGGCAAACACAGAGGTTGCTCTGGGGTATTAACAGTACCTGGCCCCATGCACTGATCTCTGAGGAATGACAACCATCTTGACAAAGCAGGGTTGCTGTTGCTGTTGACTTTCTCACAATACGCCACAGGTAGTGGTAGTGGTGCAGTAGCATGGTTATGGAAATTGCCTCCCAACCCCACCGGGTGATTTGATTAATCATTCTCTGTCTGTTCAACAATGTCAGCTCCGCACCTATATAATAGAATTGAACTATGCCAAATTAGGCCAGCCGTGGGGACTTTTTAAAGCAATGGTTCTGAATGTTACCAAGTGCATTGTGGCATATGGGGAGGAAAGAGTGAAAAGAGATGGATTGTCCACCAGATCCTCTACCACACATGCAGATTTTTTTTCTTTTTTACTGGCAGCTTCCAAGGCCAGCAAAGCATACAGGACAGACTGGAGCTGATTTTAATAGCAGAATGCAAGTGCAACAATTATGGGGGGAATGAATCATGACAAAGATAGTCCAAATGTTTGGGAAGTGGGGAATGTTTGCAAAGTTTGGAGTTCGGTTTGAACTTATGATATTGCTATACTTTGTTGTTATGTGCCTTCAAATCAACTCTGACATATGGTGACTCTTATCCTAGGATTATTATTACTATTTGCAATATTAAGAGATTACCTTTGCCTTCTTCTGAATATGGCCTGGTATCCGTGGTTCTTTCAGCATTCAAGATAAGATAGGATTGAATGCCTCCAGAGTATTAATACACAGAGTACCCTTCCATTAATCTGAGTTCCCTTCTATTACTCCTAGTCCTAGTGTTCTTTTCTGGTCAATGTTTGTTGTTTGTACTGCTCAACCTTTAAATACTTTACAGATTACTTTAAGGTAGACCTGCCAGCCAACACAGTCAGTGTCTGAAAATTGTGCGAAAATTGTGCAATTCAGTACTGGGGAGGTTGATCTAAATTAGTGAGTGCTTCCATACAACTAATTTCCACTTCCTCCTTTCCATTCTTAGCCTCTTTTTTAAAAAAAAATGTTTATTTTAAAAATATTTTTTATTTTGATTATAACAGAGATGTAATAAAAAACAAATTGGTAAAAGTGATGTACATGATGTTAAAGACAAACTGCACAATGGACAGTGTTTTGAAATGCTTTGATAGTTTTATGTAATGCATCTTAAATATAGAGATTATATTCCAAATATTTCTCAGTCTAATTTAGTGGCAAGTCTCCTTTGCAGTCTGCATAAAATGTCTCTCAATAGCTGCCTATTTTGGCTTCTGCTTTTTCTTGGTTTGTAGAATAATTTATATTTAAGAAGCTTGTGCTAAGATTTCTCCTTTGATGGAGCCCATGGGAACATTTTATTTGTGTGTAGAGTTATATAATCATAGTTGAAAGAGACCACAAGGGCCATCCAGCCCAATCCATCAGTGAAGTTTAATAATGAGATATGCAGTTGTTAATTCTCATGCATTTGTTATTTGCACTGTGGTCTCTGGGAATGCATAGCACAAGGTGAGGACATAAATTACCTGAGCTTGGTTCTACAGTGAGAAAAGACACTTGTCAAAGAGGGTTCTGTCTCAGAAGATTCTTATTCCAAGAAATAAAATGGCAAAGGGAATTGTCTCATGTTCTCCGCTGCAACAAATGTACCCATGAAACCCTTCTGATCTCTTCCAAAATGCTGTTCAACCTGTCCAAATGAACCCATTCCATGTTTTAGCTCCCAAACATGTTAAGCACCTTGGATAGATAATTTAAGACAAGGACTAGAACCCAGAACAGAATCAGCACTGCTACCAGTTTCCACAGCCTTGGAATTGTTACACCCACTATCTTGGAGCAATGTAACCACATAGAATGCAAGACCCTTGTGTCACTGAACAGCTGTATAACAGAAGGAAGTTTGAGCAGATCTACCTTTTCAAGAAGCCAGCTTCATCTGCTCACGTTTTCTTTTTTACACAGCTGATTGCAGTTATTCCCTGTTGTCTTCATGAGCTCATTTTGCATTTCTGAGTTGTAAGGATAACAGATCCCTTTTCATTATCTGTGGCAACAGCAACGAAGCTAAACACACCATGCATGAATAAAATAATCCTTTTATTATTGTATTTCTTAAGTATAGTTTTTGCTCTTTATGGAAGAAGAGGCAGACTGGCATGACACAGATACATTATTCTCCATCTGCAAGGATGTAGCTTTGCTGACAGAAACATTAGTCTTTAACTTAATCCAAACTTCCTAAATATCACAAGGCTTTAATAAGAAAAATAAGGGTGGGTGGGGGACATAGTTTTATTTCATTTTTTTCATTCCTGGCATTCATTCTGCTTCCACTAAGCCACAAAGAAAATGCAATGGCTTTATCACCGATTCTCATGAGCAGTTCCAGCATGGTGGTCACTCTGCCAGCCTATTCATTTTATTACATAGAGGTAGCCATGCAAAGAAGAGAGTTTGCAAAGAATCTTCACTGGCTCTTACCAAAGTCAAAGAGTAATTCTTTGACCAGCATGCTAAAATTCAATGGAAACATGGTTCTTGGCATGGCAGCCTCTGCATAACCAAATGTCTGGAAACAGTTGTGAGTGCCATTCCAGAAATGGGCTTGAGAATCACCCCTAAGAATATCAGCCTAAGGTTCTCTCAATGAGCAAAACTACTTCTGTCCAAGGTCCAGGATGAAGGTGGGTAGATTTGGGGTAGGGGAGGTATTTTTATTATGTTTTAATCTTTACTACCTTGGTAGCTTTGCAAGAATGGGAGTGGAAAGACACTGAGATTGCATGTGAAGATGGTGGGGGGTGGGGGGAAATGGCTGTTTCCAGGACCTGGTGACTGGAATTTCCCCATAATTTGATCTTACATAATTGGATCCCTTGGGCTCTTTACCTCCATCCCCTAATAAGGAGTCAGGGTAGTCCAAATCCAGGACTTGCTAGGCAAAGCAAAAAAAATATGGAAGTCAGTGTCTTGTGTAATAATTGGAGCTACTCTACCCAAATTGACTGGGATTCATTCTGAACATTATAGTGGCAGCTAGTGCTCTGTGTCAGTGGAGTGGTGAATTTGATCCAAGTTTTAAGGTGGCCAACCAAGGCACTGAACCTATTTTGGGGCTAAGGCTCAGTACCTTGGATCATTCATTTAAAGTTCGGACTAGAACCTGGCATGAATTCCCCACCCCACAGACATGGAAGTCACCAGCTGCCACCAAAACATTGTGAGTCCATCAAAGAGAAAGAGAATTTTCTCATATTTCTAAGTTACACAGTCCTGCTCTAAAACAAGACAGAGGTTTATTTTTAACGTGAGGTTTGAATAGGTATTCAAATGGGAATCAGAATGAAAGAGAATTTAGATAGGAAGCTCAGCATCAGCCACCAAACTGTTCTCTAGTTCAGCCTGTGGCCTGATCAATCCCAGCAACAGAATTCATCTTGTAAACATGACAGCTACATCTACATCAGGAGATGTTAAGAGTACAAGAATCAAACAAGAATCAAAATCCATATAACATTTACATAGATCAGTCATCTTTTTTTTTTGTATACACAGTAATACAGTCACAATATATATATGCGTGTGTATATATATACCTTTTAGTTTTAAATTACACAATCAATGTACAAAAAACAGGTGCATTGCTGAGACAACAGCATTCCCCAATTTTTTTTTAAATCTAACAAAACAAAACAAAAGTTGGAAGGTCGGAAAAATCTTGTCTACATTATCCAGTATGCAGCATGTTTTATTCATTTAGGAATTACACTTGGTCACTGGGTCCAATAATTTGTAAGATAAACAGATTTCAGTCAAAGAGGAATGAATGTAAATGTCCATACAGAAGCCAAGAGACTGTTGTGCAGGAGGCTGATATCTAAGGAAAGACATTGGTACTCATACCATGAAAAAGATAGCATAATCTAGGATAACACTACACTAGACATAAGCCCCTTGGGGCCCTGGAAAGGTAGATAATATGCAAAAGGGCACTCTTAATTGGAGGAAGGTAGCCCGTAACCAGATACTGAAAAGGAGGCTTCTAGAAAACAGAAACAAATGGCATAAGATCTCCAGTATGGTATTGTGTGGAGAGAGCAAATTACTAAACCAGTCTCCTACAACTTGGCTCAGGAAGCTGGGAATTGTAGCCCAAGACATCTGGGGGAAAGTTGGGAAATCCTATTTTGGTCAATGGGAGGTAGCTGGATGACGGATTCACCTGATTCCATCACTTCAAAATATGTTAGTCAAAATTGGGACAAGCCCAATCGATGTGCACCATGGATGATACGCAACCATTTATACAAGGGATAATGTGCTATTGTGAAGAAAGGAATTTGGGAAAGGGACCACCAAGAACTTCACTCATAACTATTTCTCCATTTGTCCTTCTAGTTTCAAAAACAAGAAAAGATTGCAAGGGAAACATGTCTTTGAGTAAAAGAGAAGATTTCACCCATGTTAAAGAAGACTGTGAAAATAAAAATATAGGCAAACATAAACAGTGATTGTAGCTTCCATCCATTGGGGGAAGGAATAGCTCTTGCTTTAAAAGGCCTATGTGAAATAAACTATTTTTAAAATCAATGTAGCATACAACTATTAAATAAGTACATTTGTAGAGATAGCTTCAATTCTGAGGTTACAAGGGGAATGTAGTTGCTCTCAAGTGTTACTAAAATTATGCTTTTAAAGTGGCAGCAGAGAAAGTGTAGCCCTGCTGATGTTGTTGGGTTTGGACAACCATCAGGCCCAATCAATATAGCCAATGCTCAGGGATTATGGTAGTTGGAGACTTGTTGATCTAGAGCACTAGAGATTCCTCATGCAGCCTTAAAGCAATTGCATCATATTTCACTTAATCAGTAGTGAGTTTAGGCAAGATCTTCCTTCTTTTTTGACTATGTGCTGTAACTTTTCTTGACACAGATCTTGATTTCTTAATTATAGTAGGTTGCATCCCTCACAATCCACTCCATGAACCAAAGGGGCTTCTATTCATGGATAGACTCCTTCTGTAAAACATTTCTCCTTTCATAAACATTGGTCCTTCAACACAAGAAGCTCTTATACTGGATGCACTCCATATGTTTCTACATCCTTATTCAACAAATCTATGCTTCCACTACCAACTTCATTACCATGATGATGATGATTGGAGACTTGCTGTATTGCTGTATCCATGGTTAGGAGATGAAATGTGCAAATATATTTAAGGACACTCCACCCTGTAGTTCTGCGCAACCACCACAGAGATTAATAGGGATTATGTTCAATGGGAATATGACACAGAACTTCTTGGTGGGTTGTCCTGTTGGCCAATAGCTAGATAGTACAATATTTTCACTTGTTTCTTTATTCATATTTTTCTGGTTCAAATTGAAGCCCTGTTTTCAAGTAGGACAAACACTTTTTGGGATATTTAAATTACAACATGCTGGGAACACTTGAAAATAGAGAAAGCTCAATTTATTCGCACAAAAAAGATTACTGAAACTAAAATATGTTCAGAGTCCAATTTTAAATTTCAATGATTTTTGGACCAGGCATTATAAAAGAAACTGCCATCCTCTCCTAGTTTCCCCCACTGTAACATCAGTCAGTGACAAAGTTTTCTCTTGAGCTAATTGTCAATGATCCAGGTGAAGCAAGGAAGAAAAATATTACCTAGGATCATATAATATACAGGTCTACATATATAGACCTTAGAGCAGAAGCTATTCCAAGAATAATTTTTTGATACCCAGCATAAACAGATAAGTAATTTTGCTTAAGTTAGATTTCCCTTGTTGTCACAGACTTTACAGAGTCTGGTTTATATTTGACAAACCTAGGTAACCAGAGATACTGTACTCAGTCTAAAGGGTTTGAACTGTTTGACCTACAAGCTCAGGAATAAAGGAATTTCAACAGAAACATGCAGTGTTCAAGTCCCTTTCTTGCATTCCATGCAGCTGCTACTTAAGCCCAAACCTGTTAGTTATCAGCTGCTACTGCCTTATACAATCAATTATATATAAATAAATCTTAATTTACCGAGTCTCCATTGATGCAGTGGGTCTGTTCCAGTTGTGACTAACCATTAAATTGTTCATCTTGGAAGAAGTTTTTAAAAAGATTTTTTGGGTTCTGCAAAACACTGTTGAAGATTACCTATCCATCCTTTGCTTCAGATACCGTTTCACATTACACAGTTATATCACTATGATCCCACTTTAACTATCATGACAACAGCCCATGGAATCCTATGATTTGCAGTTTAGGAAGGGTTGTTTAGAATTCTCATCCAGAGAGCCAAACTGGACCACCAAACTGCAAATCCCAGGATTCCATAAGAAGTTTCCATAGCAGCTCAAATTGAATCATAGTGCTATAACTGTGTAATATGAAAGGGCTCAAGAGACATAGCATCTTGTTTTATATTCACTGATTTCTGCAAATTTCTCCTAGCATTCAATCACTCAACTGCATTGCTGTCTCCGAAGTATGTTCAACATCCATGAACAAATTGTGTTGCAAATATATGTTAGTTACTGGCTTTCTTCCACTACCTTTGGGACATCTGTCTGGCACCTCCACCAGCATCTATAACTAGTCCATTTCATCTATTGAATATCTTTGAAGCCAAATGCCACATTGTGAATCCACATTAATGACTGCATGCCTCCTTCATCATGCATTATGTACACTGATCATCCCCTTGCTCCAGTTGATAGCAAGATGCATTCTCAAGTTCTATCCGATCTGCATGATATAATAAACCAACAGCACAATATTACAAAGCATGATATTGTTAGTATTTGACATTACACATCAACTTCTTAGGACTTTATGAAATGTTCTCCTTGGCTTTGATTCCATTCAAAGATATGCTTCTGGTAGCATCCCAACTGTGTGCAGCAACTTCACAGTCATCTTGTTTTGAAGAAGAAGCAAACCTCTGGAGACCATAACAAAACAAACACACTTCTCTATCAAAGGTTGGTAGTCAGTCTGAATGCGTAGATAGCCATTAGCTTTCGTAGATTTGCATCTCATTGCTCTCCTGCCTCAGTGGCTATCTCTTAGACTGGAAACAGCAGAGAAAACTGTGTTATGCAGAGGTATTGAAGGGATACATCTGCTCCACTGTCATTTGATCAGGCATCCAGCGATGCAGTCCAATTCCTCAAGACAAGCTGGGAGAAATGAACTGGTGAGGTACACTTTGATCGTTTGCATAGGATCTCCATCATAAGCTCAGAACCTTGTCCTGTTCAAGTCAGTAAAATTAAATGCCACATTATTCTTCAATCTGATGGGGAAAATAGTGTGCCATGGCTCTCTGGAGTGAAGCCTTTAATTCATATCATACACATACAATACTCCAATTAATACAATGACTCTGGGAGATTACTTGGATGATAGAATATTACAGCACAAGAATACTGACTAGATCATCATTGAGAAGGCAAAGGATATATCTGTTTTTCTTTTCAAAATGAGACAAGATAATAAATAAAATCCAGATCAGGTGGAGTGGAATAACAAATCAAGTGGGTGTTTGCTTCCATCTTTTCAAAGAGAGTGATTTGGATTGGCCCCAGTAGCTAAAGTGCCGGAAGTTTCAAATAGTTCAAGCCAATTGGAAGGTGGCTCATCAATACATTATCCTTAAAAACCAACCAATCAGAAGTCTTGTTGGTTAGGCTTTAAAGGCTTGAGGTATTGGCTTTCACTTACAAAACAAGCCCTCAACAGACAATGTCGACCTTTCATTTTTCATTATCTCAAAAAAAGATTAACGCGACCACAAAATACTCTTCAGAGATGGCTATTAAAAAAATAAGATTGGTTGGAAAATATGTTTAGATCTCTAACTGTGCTGAGTGACTGGACGGCAAGATGGCTACTTGGCTGGCAAATAGTAATGGGAGTTGACAGAGGGTTGGTTTGTTGTTTTCTGACAGCAGTGATGAGAACATGACAGAACTAGATAGACTCCACGTAATTAGCTGGATAAAGACCAAGTTGCCCATTGTCTAGACGACCTCTGCACCACCCTTGTTCATCTTCTTCTCCCAATTTGGTTAATTCATCACCTAGAAGAAGAATAACAAATATGAAGTTGGGGGTTCAATAAAGGATACCACCCTTGTATCATTATAAAGGATAACCTGTACACAATGAACAGACATTAACCTTTTTTTTCCAAATGGATTTTTACAAAGGCAAGAAGGGGAATGGTCTCTTTGCTACCTGAATTCTACTGGGATCTAACAGTTTTTATAAATAGTAGTTGCTGAGACACATGTAAGCTGAAAGCCATATATGTATATAAAGAATCAATGTTAGAAAGAAATCTCTTCCTAAATCCCTAGAACACACCTGATCTTTGCTTTACACGACAACTAATAATTTCATTAGGTTAAACCTGATAATAGATGTAGCACATTTCTAAAATTAGTGCTTCCCCAAGTAATAAAAAAATATGCTTGTTATAGCACACGAGTGTCCTCCTCTATGTATTTTGGATTTAATATGTTCTGTTCTATGTTGGGCCCATAGGAAGTAAAAGCAAACTTGATTTGCAAATCTGATTACTGAGGCATGCATCTCTGAGGAAATCCCATTGTGGGAGTAAAACAAGTTTAATTGTAGTTTGTTTGAGGGGAAACGGGTTAATCAAAGGGAATATGCATTGTTCTTAATATTGTGTTTGACCCTCAGTAACCTCATTTTACCATTTCTTTTTGCCATACCTGCTTTGAAACTCAGTTCATCTTGTTCCTGTCCATCGTAATCATACAGAGCTCGCACACGCACACCTTTTGCAGCTGGCTCTTCCTCAAAGGAGTTGGCACCGCCATTGGCTTCGTTGGAGTTGTAGGTGTTGCCGCCCTCATCGTCTGACCACTCTGCAGCGTAGGCTTGGTTACGGTCATAGCTGCTCACACTAGTAATGCAATGTGGTGTTATGAGAACTGATACTACAGCATAAAGTTCTCAGATATGTCCAACAATGCAAGGTGGGTAACTATAATGTCACTTTGCTCCCACTAGGTCATTAGCCCAAGGACTCCTATTCCTTCTGGATACATCTTATAGGGGCTCACTTGGCATACTCACCTGCCACGGTCACCAGATTGGGCTGCTGCCTCTCCACCTGAACCAACACTGGATGTGTTGCCTCCTTCATTCTTCTTAGGTTTCTCTTTCTTTGCCACTGCTTGGGTTGCATCAGGATTCCATTCCTGCAGATAAAGCAATGTCATCCTGGCAGCTCTGCAGTGATTCTCCTAAACCCCACACTATGCCCCAATGTTAAGCATAAGACAGGCCCAGCCATATCTGGCTAGCAGGTCATCTAGTCCAGCATTTTATTTGCTGTGGAGACTATCATATACTTTTGGAAAACCACAGCCATGGGATTAAGTCAGTTGCTCTTCCCTGTTGCTTCATAGCACCAGCCATTTATCACTGACACACGGACTTTCTTGACATCAAGGTTTCAGTTAAACATTGTGATTACTGATAGATAGCATGAGCAGTAAGTCGCTGAACCAATAAACTACAGCCTATTCATGGAACTGTCTCTGTAAGGGACATCTTAAGGGGATAACTTCTTACCTCTACCTGAGGCCAGTTCATTGGCATCCCTGGGCCGCTAGTATTGCGGAACCACCGAAGGTCTTCCTGGGCATCAGCCATGCGAATGGTCTGTTCCAGCTCACGGTAGACTTTAGAATAGCTGCGTGTTACAAAAAGACATACACACAAACATATGTCTTTCAAAACAATGCATCACTAAGATGGAAAACCACCAACAAAGGGAAAGGCAGAGGCAGAGTGAGTAGTAAAACATGTGTTTTGCTGGCAAAAAGTGAAAGGGCCAGTCCCAGGCATCTCCATGATACAACTGGGAAAGATACTTATCAGAAAATTTAAGAACTGCTGTCAGTCAATATAAATAATAACACAACTAGATGGTTCACTTCTTTGACCTGATATAAGGCTGCATCTGATGTTCCTAATCCAGAAATGGAGAAACAGGTTCTCTGTGTCACACCTCAGAATAGGTTCACCTTGCTGAAAACACCAAACTGCACACAGCCAGAAGTCTTTATAGTTTATTAAAAAGTAAACGATAAAAAGTTCTTAAAAGCAAAAGTAATGTTCTAAAAGATCAATACAAAATAACACTTTGAAGCATGATCCAAAAAGGCACCAGCAAAAGCAAAATCCCATGAGAACATGACTGAGTCCTGAGGCCATGAATACAAGAACTGCAAGATAATCCAGACAAGCAAAATGCAAGCTTCTTGGTTAAATGAAAAGTTGCTGTGACAAAGGTTTGGTCCCAAACACACTATTTAATACCCTTTGCAAAACATGAAGGCGTTTCTTTGGCCTCTGACCTACTTCTTGTTAGCTATTCTCACACTCCTTCGAACTCTGAATTCCAAACGGTCAGCACGATCTAAGGTTCCCGTTTTGTCAAGGCCAGTCTGTTCATTAGTGTTATCAAGTTTGCCATCCTGCTCATTATCAGGCTGAGAACTGTCCTCCTTTTCTGAGTCAATTTGCACCTGCACCTGGCTAGTTTCAGTATCAACAAACTCATTTCTTGCTGTGGGAAACTGAACTTTTCCTCCCTGTTCCTCATTGACTATAACAAGGACATTTGGAACCAGATTGTGAACCTGAATCCCATCATCCTCATCAGAAGCACTCTGTGGTTCCATCTGAGTCACAACACTCTGTGTGCTGTGGGAACAGATCCATCACTTGGACAACTGGATGGACTTGCTGGGACGGATGGAAATCAGTTCAAGGGAACCTCAGTTTTCAAGCCATTAAAAAAATAAAACATGAAATCCAAATTCTCATATTGTTTAAGTAAACACAAGGTGGCACCAGCAGCATACATGCATTTGCCAATAATTGTATCCCACCCATCTGCATCCAAAAGTACAAGGGTATTTTCAAAGGAGGCATGTTTTGTGATATTATCCCCACTCACTCAACAAATGCTCATCCTGTACATATCTGGATACCACCTCCTGCAAAATCCAAGGGTTTAGGCCAGCTGTATGGCCTCTATCCCAATTCCTCTTGCATTTTTTGCCTGTCTGAAAGGGCCCTGAATTCTACCTCAATACATGAATGAGAATGATATCCCCTGCAGGTGGCACTGAAAAATGCACCAGGAACTTGTTACTTGACTGTGAACACCCCATCCTTCACTCCAGTCCTCTATGACTGGATCTTAACATACCACAGGATGAGATGGCTAATCCAAATGGCAAAAGAGACTATATAAATTTATACCGAAAGTAAATAATCACCACCACACTTGCAAGAGAAAACTAGCACAGAGATTACTGGGCAATAAATGTTATATATATATATATATAGAGAGAGAGAGAGAGAGAGAGAGAGAGAGAGAGAGTAATTTTCAACTTGCAGGGAGTTTTCCCACAAACCTAATTTCATGGGGAACATCACAGAATCGTATTACTCCTAATGTAGTGGTAGGGACATATATCCTCCTGTAAACTATGGCCCTGCAGCTCCCACTACCTGTTACTACTGGTTGCATACCAGCAATATCAAGATGGCCATATATTCACTCTTCAGTCTGGAACAGCTGGATGCCTGCATTTTCAATGTTGTGATCAACCACACACATGAAAAACACCATCCTAGACCACTTTTATTTCTTTTACCTGATACACCTATATGAATGCATCCAGACACTGCAAGCTAAGTACACTGAGGTTGAACCTAAGATTAGTCCTTTCTCATTGACCAGCAATACCCATCATAGAAATAAGGAACTGGGAAGAGATTCTAAAAGGCTGTCTCTACTCAGCTCCTGAATTTGTACAGGAAAACCAGAGCTAGGGCAACTCAACAAGTGGTTGTCCAACCTCAGCTTGAAAACCTCCAGTGAGGAAAACCTACTCTTAGGAAAGAGGTTTTACTGCTGAACTGTAGGGTAGCAGAGGTGAAAGCAGAGGCATGAACCAATATCAGCATGAGTATCACCTGCACTACCTTACACTGTATGTTCTTCACAGGCATATCTACATAACATTCTTTACATTACACTGTATGTTCCCCACTTTACATGGTGCTATATTAGGTGAATGAAAAGTTCTAACAGAGACATATCCAGAGACAGCAAGGGAGGGCAGCAACACTAGGGAATGGATTCCAGCCCCACTAACAGAGCACCAACTATCAAACTAATCACTGGAGAGAAGCAATGTTTGAGAGGAAGGTGATGATATACCTGCTGTTCTCTGCCAAGTTCAAGTGTCTCTTGATATCTAAAAGCATCTCCTTCATGAAGTTGAGCCTTTTCTCTTCAAATTGCTGGCACTGCTCAAAGACCTGCTCCATGCTCTCCATGTACTGTGGAGTACACTTACTCAGCTCTTCCACCACCTTCTCGTACTTTTCTTGGGTCTGCATGTACAACAAAGGATTATGGTTAAGACCCATTTAATGAAACCTGACCCCAATTCTATTCAGAAGAGACTCCTCCAGGCGACTTTAAGGGCCAAATATTAAATGCGCTTAAAGATGTCTAGTTCCACTGTTATCAATACTACAAAATGGATCTATTTCAATTTCGGAGCATTCCTAAGCAAGTTCACTTATAAAGTAAGTTCAATTGCATTAAAGGTTTATTCCCAGTAGATGTGCATTGGATTGATGCCTTAATTATTTATCTGCATCATGTATTTGTTACATCACAGTGCTGAACTTAAAGTAGTTCATGCTAATTTATTGTGAGTTACAATTATTGATCCTGCACACTTCATAGGGACTGCTCCAAAGGGCAAATATTGTTGATTAAAATTATTACAGAAATATATGTATACATAATCCTCAAATTGACTCTTGAACAGGGCTTCATCTCTTACTTTTTTGGAGTCCATATAGCTACTGGTTAGTGACCATAATTTAGAACTAATACTGCATAGGAAATTCTGGGACTTGTAATCTTTAAAATTAACTTTTCCAACTCTGCTCTGCATGTCTTCATAATTGTTGTTGTCTTGTGTAAAGAGTTGAAATAGTAATTTGTCCCTGGACACATGGGAAGTGAAAAATGGCTTGATATCAAGGAAATGCAATAGCCCTTGGTATCTACTGCAGTTTGGTTGCAGGATTACCCTGTGGATATCAAAAGCTGTGAATGCTCAAGTCTTATTATATGCAATTCCATAGTAAAATGATGCCCCTTATAAAAATGGCAAAATCAAAGTTTGTTTTTGGATTTTGTTTTAGCATGCAGATATTTTAAAGCTAAGAATGATTACATCAACTGATACAGAGGGTCAAATGTATAAACAATGCATGACAAATTAAATAAACCTTACTCACCAATAAAACCAAGTAACTGTCTAATAATGAAAGTGAATTCTGAGCCCATCACTGTCCTCCCTTTTTCTCTCACCTTCCACATGTTAACACCTGTTCCCTAGCAGACCTAAACTGGTTCTGAATGTCCCTATTCAGCATATGATGGCACCTCAATAACATAGAGACAGCACACTAGCCTTTCCTTCTACTCTGCAAAGTCATAATCCAGCCTGCAGAGCTTCTTTCATCCAAAAAGCCTTGGAATGGCCCATTGCTGTGCAGCAGCAATTAAAAAGCAAGGCACTAGATGGCATGACTTCAGAGGTGCAATGCAGTCTGCAAAATAATCTTCATATACATTTGCAGTTAATGGTGTCAGTGCTTGACCTGAAGACAGTATCCAGAGCTGCTTTATCAGCTCACAAGCTATGAAATATTCGATATTTTTAAGCTTCTTTCTTGTAGCAGTTTATGTGTCCATCTTTCTTTCCCTGCATTTAGCAAAGTAGCACCAGTTTCACCCTAGGTCCTACAACAAGGTGGAGAGCCTGATTAGGAGGTACTGCAAGACACTGCTGTATAGAAGAAAGGAGCTATCATCCACACAGAGTTTACTCTAAAGAGCTAGAGGAAAGTACTGGTCCTAGAATATGATTAGCAACTGCATTTTCAGCAATGATGACCCTAGCATCTTGGCTTATTGTGGCCACAGCTCTTGTGTGTGTGTGCATGTGTGCATGTGAGTGTGCATTTCTGCTACCTTAAGCCAACTATAGTTGTGCACTAAAGGAAGGGTGAAAGTGTTGAGGGAGGGTAAGCAAGTGGAAATTATTCTTAAAAGTCAATTATCAGGAAGCAAAATTAGGGATTTCCTCTCCACTCGAATCCCCCCATATCAAGAAAAAGAAGCTGCTTGACTCTCTTGCCAATTACATCCAGACCATGTGACTTACAAAGGAAAGGATGTGCACACATGAGGACATTTCAAATCACAATGGTGTATGTGCAAAGATAAGAATGAGTCTGAACAGGCATGAGAGAGAATAAACTTTGGGAGTGTGTGTGTGAATGTACCACCCTCTGTTGTGTCAGCTCCACTGGCTGCCTGTACACTTCCAAGCACAATTCAAAGTGCTGGTCTTCCTATAAAGCCCTATATGGTTCTGACCCAGCTTACCTGTCTGAATGTATCTCCCTCTACATCCCACCTCAGAATTTAAGATCATCCAGGGAGGCCTTGCTCTCAGCCCCACCATCTTTGCAAGTGCGTTTGGTGGGGACGAGGGACAGGGCCTTCTCACTGGTGATCCCGCACCTGTGGAACGCCCTCCCTAGCAAAATTAGGTCGGCTTCATCCCTCCTCTCTTTTAGAAAAAGATTGAAAACATGGGTTTGGGACCAGGCATTTGGACTGTAGGCTTGGCAGTGTTCACAATGTTTGAACTTTGACATAGGACAGGCTTCGGACTGAATCGTCAATCACTAAATCAGATCTGGATTCGGCCATACGATGAATGATAATAATGTTTTAATGTATTTTAATTCAATGTTTTATCTCTTGCACAATGTTGTTATATTGTATTTTATATGTTGTCAGCATCGAATTGCTGCCATGGTAAACCGCCCTGAGTCCCCCTTTCTGGGGTTGAGAAGGACGGGGTAGAAATATTGGAAATTAAATAAATACATAAATAAATAAATAATGTGTGCACACAGAAGAGGAACGACATTGAGTGTGTGCATAAATATTATGTGTATATTCCCTTATTTGTAACAATAGATAAATGTATGATGAAAAACATTTGGGTTTGTATAAAACACAAACATATTGCATTTTGTATAATATTTAGCTCTGGACCTTTTTCTGCATCTATTCATATATTTCTCTGACTTAAGCAAAACTGGAATGTTTCACAGTGATACATGTACTGTCCATAGTTTATCTACTGAGATTTATCCATTCACTTCTACCTTTTGTACATCCTGCTTGCACCGTTCCACCTTGTCTTGCAGTTTCTTCTGCTGGTCTGGGGTGATGGACTGTTCAGCTTTGCTGTTGGCTTCTCGGGTCATAGCAAGCTTCTCTTCTTTGCATGCCAAGTGATATGATTTCTTGGCTGTTTCCAGCTGGTTTGAGTTGAGACAGAAGGAAAGGAATGCAAGTGGATGACTACAGATTCTCTGTGCAAGATTCTGAATACTGCCATTTATGGAACTTGTGTGTTAAAACTGCTTAAGCAAAGAATCCCATTCCATTTTACACCCTCTATTCCCTTACTAAGCTTATTATCCAATCCCATTTTGACAACTCTAGTAAACTGCAAAATAGCATAGTTTTGATGCCCTCATGTACTGCATTTCTTTTAGCTCATGATAATTCTTTCTCTGCAACAATTATGGCATTTTAGCTCTACCCTGTTGTAAGCTATACTGGGTCTCAGTTTGGAAGCAAGGAATAAAGATAAACAATCTCCTTGATCTTGGGTTTTTTAAAAAAATCACTACAGTTTTGTATTTCAGGATTCTAAGAAGGACATCAGATATCACAAAGGCAAAATACATGGTTCAGAGTCATAAGCACAACTATATGAATTTATATAAAACTAGATAAACAACTTATAATTCCCATGGATCTCTTGTGTGACTTACAGATACTGAGATCCAACTAGGTCTCTGAAGGCATATAACCAAAACCACAAAGACAGGTCTCTAAACATACCCATAGAGCCTTTCTACCTGGTGTCCTTCATGTCATCTTGCAAATATTACTTTGTTTGCCTAAGGAAAAAACAGACCCCTGCCTCATGTTCCAGCATACTCTGATTCTTAAGCGCCATGAGAAAGCTATCTCAACCACGGCTGAAGAAAGCGACTTGGCTTCTTTCCTCCTTAGAACTAATGAAGCCATGAGGCACTCTGCCCTTCTTCTCTCCTCTTCCAGCCATTCCTACCTCCTTCATCTTCTTCGCCCAGGGTTTCTGTGCTTTCCGAAAGCCATCCTCTGCTTCCTTGGCCTCCTTGAAGCCTCCCATGATCTGTTTGTGGAAGGCATCCTTCTGCCAGTTCTTCACCTTCTCGAAGTCATCATTCAGCAAGCTGTTCTTCACTTCCTGATGCAGTTCGCTCACCTTGTCTGCTTCTGTCATTATGGCCATCCACGCTTTCTCCAAACTGCCATATTGTGGCCCTATGCACCAAGAGCACCAGCAAATCTGGGGTGACCATTGGGCATCCTGAAATCACAGCCTGTTCTCCCCTTATAGACTATACATTTTCATAATGTAATCACAAGTGAATATATGGCATGTCACATTTCTTTTCTTAGTAGCATGACAGAGAGATTGAAAACACAAAGCGGCTAAGATAAGTATTTAGACATTTAGAGTTCAGAGTGTGGAAATGCACTATTTTGTACAACAACTTCCAGAATCCCTCAGGCTGGATCTACACTGTCCTATAACCCAGGATCCGATTCCAGGTTATCTGCTTTGAACTGGATTATATGAGTCTCCACTGCCAGATAATTTGGGATAAGCAGATAATCTGGGACCAGATCCTGGGATATAGGGCAGTGTAAATCCAACCTTAGCCAACATAGTCCCTGAAGTCATGCTGGCTGAAGAGTTCTGAGAGAAGTACTTCAGAAGATTAACTTCTCCAAGCACTGCTCTAATTCTAGACAGATTTTATTTGCAATTGTAAGGATTCAGCTATGTTACTGGAAAGACAACCCCTCTCCCAAACATGCCCCCATCGTTTTGTTGCCATCCTCCCCTATTTTTTAAGTTTTATTTTTGTGCAAGCACTGCATCCGAGCACTCACATTCTAGCTATGGTATTCAACTACTCTCTTATTGCATCCTAAACCAATAAAAAGGAATATAAGATGGAAACTATTACATGTGATATGGAAGATCAAAATCTCCAGTGAGTTTGTGCTGATTTCTTAATCACCTTTCCCATGTAGCTAACTTGAAGACTAGGGATGCAATATGAAGAAAAGGCTAAATTATTCCACCCTGCACTTTCCAGGACTTGTAAGTAACAACATAGGGGGTCGCTAATAAAACAAACAAATTACCAGCCATCAGATATCTTAAATGTAGATCTTCTTTGCCATGTTTTGTTTAGCTCACTGCATGCCAACCCAGCAAGGTTATATATTATACCACTCCATCCCTTCTCTTACTGTATATACTCGAGTATAAACCAGGTTTTTCAGCCCTTTTTTAGGCTGAAAAAGCCCCCTCTATGCTCGAGTCAAGGTTATTTATTATTTTACCGTTATTTTATTATTTTTATTACATTTATTATTTTACTCTATTATTATTATTATTATTATTATTATTATTATTACATTTGGTACATTATTTTACTCTATAATTATTATTACATTTATTATTTTACATTTATTATTTTACTCTATATTAGTGTTATTATTACATTTATTATTTTAATCTCTTTATTATTATTGGAAGTATACGTAAGCACATTTATATTGAAGAAGGTTAGAATAATGGTATAATCAGAGTTGATCAGTCTTATCTTAAATTCAAGTTTTATGTAACAATTCAAAAACATTTTACATATTGATGCCTCAATTAATGTAATTTCATTGGTATCTATTTTTTTAAAAAATACCAGTAGCTGCTGCATTTCCCTCAGCTTATACTGAAGTCAATACATTTTCCCAGTTTTTTGGGGTAAAATTAGGTGCCTCGGCTTATATTTGGATCGGCTTATCCTCGTGTATATACGGAATAAAGCAGTCTTTTTCAAATCATTAGGGGAGTTGTAGTCCAACCTTTCTGGAAGGCACCAAACTGGAGAAAGCGGGAATAGTTTATCATGCTGCAGGTAATGGATCTGTCCTTGCAAGACTATACAATTAAGGTTGTGATTAATTGCATATTCATTGAACCCAGTTGGTTTTCTTCCTTCCTAAGCATGCATTTGATTGAACTGCAAAGAGTGCAGGTTTTGTCAGGCTTAAGATACTCATTGGCTTTTATTATTTCTCCAATTCTTTTTATAAATAGTTTAATATGTTGAAATTTATTCTATGTTATTATTCTAATTCATATATTATAAATTTCTTGAGCTAACACTTAAAAAAAACGCCCTGAGCTAAAGTCTCTGTGGTGGTTTGAAGCTTCCAATAAGGGGCAATAACAGCATGTTAATTAAGTCACGAAATTTGAAATGAAAATAATTAATCTGATGGAATTCCTGGTGAAACATTCTTTATGGTAAACAGCTATCCATATTTTCAGTCTTCCAACATGTCTCCCTCTCACCCCAGTCTTGGAAAACATAATAAAAAATACCTTTCTCTATTAGTTGCCTCCACCGTTTGGACCAATCTACCAGCTGCTGGGAATATGCTTTCTCAATCTTGGCCCGTTCATGGACACAGTTCATCAAGTCATTGCACAGACGATACCCATCATCAATCCGTTTCACCGTCCGTTTGTAGTTCCCCACCTGCCAGACACACAAACAGATACATTGGAATTGGCTGTAATCCCATGAACATCCCAGAGGCCAGATTGGTTCAGAGTAACCAGAGCTTGGCAGGGAAAAGAACAATGAAGATGCATGTGGTGGACAAGTAAAAATGAGGTATTTCAATTTAAAAAGACAAACTGTAGACAAAAGTATAGTGTTTTCTGTGGCCATTTTGATCACTCTTACCCATTGGGTCTGAGTCTTGTCCTGAAATCTTCCAAGCATATTAGCAGAGCCTGAAATAATTTTATTGGATTACAGCCCCCAGAATCCTTGAGCCAACATGGCCAATTGGCAGGGAAAGGGTGGGGAAAGAGTGCCCTGTAAAATATGCTTGGTGCCAAGGCCAATGCGAGCCTCCCAGGTTCTGTTAAACTTTTACCACAAGAGTTTTTTAATGGGAACTTTTAGTTTGCCTTCAAATGCCTCTATGGGACATGGGACAATTCTTTTGCTTCCTTGGGACCATTTCACTTGCCACTCCTTGGCCAGAACATTTCCTGTTCATTAGGCAATCAAGGATTATGTTTGTAGCCTAGAAAATGGTGTCATGCAATTAGATAGCCCAGTGTTTCTCAAACTGTGCTCCTTGAGGTGTTTTGGACTTCCTCTCCCAGAATTCCCAGTCAGTTTACTGGCTGTTGGGAATTGTAGGAGCTGAAGTCCAAAACATTTGGAGGAGCACGCTCTGAAGTAGCCAATCAGACACACCAAACGCATTGAGAATGGGGAGTGGGTAGGACAAGACGACAAAACTTCCTAAACTGATAAGTTCTTTGGAGTACTTTGTTAGCTGCTCCAAGTTCCTTTGGGGAGATGGTAGTGAGGTACAAAGATATAATAATAATAATAATAATAATAATAATAATAATAATATACATCATCACCAATTGGTCTCATGTAGAAATTCCTTTATTTATTTATTTATTTATTTAGAGCTTTTATAACCCGGTCTTCTTGACCTCCAGGGAGGGACTCGGGCTGTCTTTCCAATGATATTGCTTCAATGACATGTTTTGAAGACTAGAACCTAAGACTGAAATGGGAATTACAGCTCTGAAAGCCCCATAGGCAGTGGCCATGTTAGGATTTCTGAGAATTCTGATCCATAAAAGTAACTTTCCATAGGACTAATTGGAAAAAAGCACCTCAAATGATTGGCTGTTTCCAGAAGGGGTTTCATGTCTTTTTGCCTCATTGCCTATGCCCCAAAACTGTGGCATTTTCTGCAGAGCCGTTCCTATGGAACCACATGGCTTCCCTTCTCAAGAATATTGGGGATTTTTATTGGGTGAACAAGAGCCACCAGTCAGGAAAATTACTTGTATTAACTCACCAGGCAAGGTTGGGCTGGACTTTCAAGAGATTGTGTGATGTTGCCTTTCTCCTGAGCCAGCATCTCTTCAGTTGATATACATTGTGCAGTATTCTGTGCAAAGGAGTGGCAGAACCCTTACCTCCCAGAAGCTGTCAGTTATTTCTTCAGCAGATGCCGTAGACTCATCATAAGAGCCTGACATGGTTTGCGGCTCTTGTTGTTTATTGCCAAATCTTCAGTCACTCTGCAGGCAGCACCAGACCTCATGCACTATAGAGGGACGGAGAAATAAAAGAGAAAGAAAAAGAGTCATTCAACTCCTAGATGGATTGGCGATAGGCAGACGGCTTCCCAGCCCCAAAGCTCATCCTTGGTCATTTTGCTTCTCTTAGCTGATCATCTCATTATATGTATTCAAGCCATGCTCTCCCACTCACGATAAAATGGCAAGAGGTCTCCAGTTCTACATATTCCCAATTTGGACTGCCAAAGTCCTCATAGCAATCAGCATCTCCATGATTATACTCAAATGAATGTGTGGGCTTCAGAGCATGTCTGAAAATAAACAATTTCCCCCAAACAAGCTTCCTATTTTCCCCAGAAATGTCTACACATATCTGAACCCAGATTTAAAGAACACATATCCTGAGTAACTGGTGTAATCTGTGGCTAGCTGTCCAGGTTTTCTTCTTCTCTCTCCAGGGATATATCTATTAAGACATAATAGCCTGGAGCAAGCACTTCAAGGGCAGAAGGCTTTTCCTCTTATCAACAAGTTATAAACATAAGAGAAGATAAATGCAAGTGTGTCATGTTTTAAAGTGATACCTTAAAGTGGAAGAATTTTTTGTTTGAATTTTATGCAGTTGTCTGCAGATGATAAAGACGTCTTAGAGAGATCCCCCGAATGACCACAGAAGAGTTTTCATGCCTACAGAAAATGTGACCGTCTTTTCCCCATGTGCATTTTCTTGAAACATATGCAAATTAAACTAAATCCATTCCCTCCCCTCACTATTATTTCAGCATACACTCAATGGTCTGTAGGACAGTCAGGTTTTCAAAACAGCAATAAGGGACTATCAACATTCATGGTCCATGACACTAACAATAACAGAGCAGCCGTTAATATAGTATGTCCTGTTTGAATAACAAATAAAAGTTCACTTAGCTGTGTTTTCCTCTTTAAAACCATAGGCGATAACTCATGTGATACACAAATTTCTTTTGTCATGAAAACCCAATTTTAAATTGGATTAAAACAGAACCCAATTTAATCATAACAGAAATGCTTGACAACTATGTTTAAAATTCAGAGTAACCCGCTTCTCAGATTTGGTTCGATTTACAAAAAGTCTATTCCTTTCATCAATCCTATCTTGGAGTAAAGAACTGAAAAACCCTTTTCTACAAATAGCCTTTGACTCGGAAGAACAGATGGTTGTCGTTGTTGGTGTGTGCCTTCAAGCCATTCCTGACTTATAGCAACTCTAAGGAAAACCTCCCACAGGGTTTTCTTTGTAAGATTTGCTTAGAGGGGGATTGCCTTTGTCTGAACCTAAGAGTGTTTGAATTGCCTAAGATGAGATATCAGTTTCACCAATATCCACAGTTTCTGTGATGAGTAGGGATTCAAGCCATGGTCTCCAGAGCCATAGTCTAATGCTCAAATCATTATATCATGCTGCCTCTCAAACAACAGATCCCAAGTTCCAACAACACTTGCACCCAATTGGTAGGTTCTCAAATTAAAAGAGGACACTGGGCAACCCTAGTGGCCCAGATGTTGCCCACTCCTGTTCTAGACATAACTGAGAAAAGATGGTGAAACTAATAGCTCATCCTATACCTTATCACTGAAAAGGTCCAGGGTTTCTCTGCAGGGAATTCAGCTCCTCATCAGAAAGAAAAGTTTCCCCACTATATTCTCAACAGATTCAAGAGACATTGCTTTCAATGCTCAGTAGTACGTCAGGCAAAAAGGCATCAACATCAGCTTAAAATATGATTGTACTAGGAAATACTGGATATCCCCTTTTGCAGCAGCATAAAAAGGATTTAGATTAATGTAGCACCTTGTTAAGGAAAGCATACGTTGCTAAAAGGACCCTTTCCTCTACTTTTAACCTTAAATTAATGGAGGTTGGCAATGTGAAAGCACTGCTATCTTAGGGTGAGCCACTGGTTCTGTATACAGGTTTTAAAGGAGGTTGCCATGTAAGACAATCACATGCAAAACAATTGTTTCATATATTGCTTGAACCATAACAACATGTAATAGATTTGTAATAGATTTGCATAAGAAGTTAACAATATAATCACATAAAGTAAGTAGGGAAAACCAATAATGACTGCCAGTTCTAAGATTCCCATTTGGAATGGGTAGGAAAGCAAGAAAGAAAGAAGAAAAGAAAAGGAAATAAAATAAACAACACTCTCCCAGGAAATCAAGAAAGAGCTTCTTTTCTACTGTGTCTGAGACATTTGCCTTTCTCTCTGCAGTCCCAACCTGCCTTCTGTAGTCGGCAGTAAACTCTGAGACAAATTAAATTCTAGCATCAGAAAGTGTTTGGAATTGGAAAGAGGCCTCTCCAATCCCCAGGAAAAAGAAGAGATAATACACATCACAGCTCAGGCAGATTTAACCCTCACATTACATTTATTTCTCAGACATCCGTACTTTTTAAAAATCCTACTCAATTCTGAGGGTTATTATGTAATATCTGGATTGATGCGACTGCTGCCACAACTGGCCCATGCTGTACGATAAAACATCTCTGAAATGGGACATGATGCTCAGCCTTGAATCATAACCTGATAGACATCCATTTATGCTGCAGTACGCACACATATACATCTATACCTATTCATCCTTAAATAACAATGTCTCTTTCTATGGGTGGGAACCAAAATGAGCATGTTCTGAACATTTTTTATCTAATTTGTATTGATCCTCAGGTTAAATTGGATCCCTACAGAGGTGGGGCAAGTAACTTTATTATGCTGATGCTAAATTTCATCAAAAATCAAGCCTCAAAGTGACCTGAAATAACTTTTGTGTTGAAATCACTTGGATTTTGACCCAAACAAGCCGTATGCCTTATTTTATAGGAAAATTGTACTCATGAGGAGTAGCATCAGGGGTGTGTGTTCAAAATGGTGATGTCCACTGGCAGCCCACAGCGATATAAAAAGACCATCTTTATTAATTCCTCAGTATAAATATCTTTAAAATCAACCACAGGAAAAGGAGACTAGATATAGGCCTAGAAGAGAAGATTATGGAGGGGAGAAATGGTTCATGGTCAGTGAACCTTGTTTTGTTTGGGATGACTAGGTGCAAACAGAGGCCAAATCCCTAACATTTTAATAGTAGAGCAAATTAAAGTATTTTGACAGATTCAGTTTTCCTGACTCATGTAGCACTATGACAAGACACACTGTGATGCCCCAAAGGTCCCCCTCTCCACATAAATATTAAAGGCACAGGATTATTTACTTCTGCTGCATCTAGTCAGCCTGTTTCTATTTTGCTGACATGAAGTATCAACTCAAAGTGTCTTTTGCTTATGGTAGTGGTGGATTTCAGGAAACCGTAGTTCAAAAAGCAACCTGGTATGCCTTGTTCTGGTATGGCTTTATTAACACAATTGTTCTCTGGTATCATTTGGATTTTATTCAAATAACTAGTACAATGAATGTGAGTCCAACACTGCTTCTCACCCCTGTTTCAAAATAAAAGGAAGCCTTGGAAAAGCTATTGTGTTACACAAGGCTGTGTGGTCTATTAATTATAGTGATGATTTTTGAGGATGTAAGATTTATGTGTGAAGTGCAACTTTGAGGGAGGACTCTAGAGCCATCATTTAAGAGTCTATTATATTGATATATAGGGCTCTTGATATAAAATGTACTCAACCCAGAAATCATTCATCCATAAGCCTCCTTAGAAAGACAAAGTTGCATAGGAAGAAAACCTCCAAGGTGAACAACAGAAGGCTGTGCTGGAGAAAAACAAAACTTGGAAGGGAAACACCAACCCATCCACATTCTAGAAGAGCACTGGCACTCAGCCGGTGGTACCATCTGCTGGCTGCCATTTGGAACAGCCTTAAAGTACAATGAAATCAAGCTCAGAGGTGACAAGGGGTCCATTTAGTGAGCCAATAGTTCAGGAGCCAAAAGCAGTCACAGAACCATCCAGCCAAGGAGAAATTGTGGAAGGTTTGGTCTGAGCTAGCATGGAATAGCATCTATTAAGGAGTGGTACCTCGGCTATTCAGGCTTTGGAACTGGAACAGTACGTTTTCTGGTATGTGTGTGTGTTGGGGGGGGGGGGGGGAAGGGAGCTCAGCAGCCATGAATGATTCATAGCTACAGCCTTCTGGATTCTGTACTGAAATGGTTACTGGAGATTCTGAGCTTGTTGCAAAGGCTGACTTCTAGAGCTCACTGCAGTGGAACTAATAGTGCCTTGAAGGGATTTAGTGATATAACTCAGGAATCTACCAATCCAAGTCTTTCCTATAAATAAATGTCTCACTGTGAGTCCCTTGCATACTGAGATAGAGACACAGCCATGTGCAATGTAGACTCATGTACACAGAGAACAACTTGTGACACTGCAGTGCATGTTTATGGCACTGCAGTGCATGCACGACACAGAACATATTAATCTCCAGAAACAACATTGGGAAGCAAAGTAAGAAACAAACCACACAATCCATATAATTGAGACAAACATCAAGCAATCACAGCAGTGCATGACAGCATGTTTGCACATACATGTGAATTGACCCCTATGGAGAAATATACATACTGGCACACAGAATAGTGAAAATTTCTGTGCTTTTATATAACAAAAGCAGAAATTTGTGAATTTGCACACATAAATATTACTATATGAGTGAGGTGGAAAATTAAATACCCATATGCTTTCTTATTAAGACAAAGCAGAGAGAGAATCCAGAAGACGTGCCAGGGTGTCATGGGATGAGAAGTACTAAAATACTACTCTAATGTGTTATATTCTGCTGGGCATGCATGTATAAGCATAAAGAGTTCACGTGTATAAGTACACACAAAAACAGCAACACATTTGACAAGCGCCCCATTTTCCATTCAAAGTCCTCTTATTAACATTTATCTTCAGCACATTTCTCCATTATTTAAAATAAATACTTAATTTTCCAGCTCCTTTCTGGTTTCTGTTTTTATCTGCCATAGGCTTCTCATGGCCTGCCTCTTGGACACACAAAGCATATTAGTAGTATGAACCTGTTCATCTCCCCATTCTTAGATACAGTTATTATCCTGCATCATTGCCACTTGGGACCCTACACAACTTTAGCACTACGGTGCCAATTTAATTGTCATGGTTTCATTCTACAGAATACTGGGATCTGCAGTTTAGGGATGAACATGAAGAATTTTCAGCAAAAATGAATGCTCATAAAATTACAGATTCTTGTAGTCTATAATTTACAGCCATGGCAGTTAAAGTGGAATTGTAGTGCAACATCTGTGGAGTGTGTGAAAGAGCTCTTGGTGATGGGGAGTGAGAATTGCAGCACATATCACAGAAAGCATGGCTGATGAATCTCCTTGTCTCCTTTGAATTTGAACCTGTCTCCTCACCCCACGTTTCAGCCCAGACAGAAAAAGGAAGTCTGTACTAGCACATGCATAAGGAGCTGGTTACCCAGGGTTACAATCTGCCCCCAACATGTTTCTCATGTAGCTTGAAAAACATCTTACAAATCCAAAGAATAGAACCATTAAAAATAGCACGCCGTACAAGACAAACCACAAGACATTCCCATTCAGATAGATTTTGTCTTTTCAAAGGACTCTGCAGCACACAAAGATAGCATTTGCAGTGCCTTTGTTGGTACTTATACTGTGGTTTGGTCAGAGATCAAGCTGCCCTTTTATATTACAACTCCAGAATTCTTCAACTAATATGAGTTTATTGAGACTCTTTCCTTTCACTCAGTTCCTCCAGAAGCAAATTGTCAGTCATTGCCTACATCCAGGCCACTATGTTTTGCCTCTTAAAGCTCATGTCTACCTTCTGTTAATTTGAGTTAAAGTAGTACTCACACTACAACTAATTAGTATTGAACTAGAATTAGGGTTTGCAGTAGGATTAAGGTTAAACTAGAACTAGGACTGATGATTTTATCCTTTTTAAATAAATCTAGACTGTATTATTTTGAAAGTTGTTGGCCTTAAATATTTTTCCAAGAAGTGTCAGGAAGGGATACGGTAGATCTAACTTGGGATTGTAATAAGAGAAATGAAATTATTGGCTAACGTTTGCTCTTTTTGCAGCAGCAGCTGTAGAAACAGCATTGTCATTCTTCCCAGATTTTAGCATTCAGTTGATAACCAGATTTGATTCAGAACGTGTGCAAAATAAATGTATCTATACATAAATCATGACTCAATGCTTTAATTATTTGCATAAATTAATCCATACTTGAAAGGTTAGTTTTCCCCCCATGAGACAGCTACCTGCTCTGGTGTTAATCCACGAAATGCTACAGTAGTCAGGCTGGCTCTGATGATAGGCCCACTCACTTTAGTACAAGATGCCAAAAAACACTTTCATGACTATTTTTGTTTTATTTTGCAATGCCCGCAAAAGAGAGAAAGAGAGGGAATAATTTTTCTGGGCTCAAGAAACCAACTTTATCTGGCAGCCAGGCAAGAGAGGTGGTTTTTGGCAAAGAAATGCCCGAAGTATTCCACTAATCAATAAACAGGTGCTGAGACAGCAAACAGCTTGCAGAGGATAGGTAACATTTCAGGAACCCACTGGAAAAAGTGGCTTTATCACTGTCAGCAGCTCAGGAGGTGAAGGCAAGGAGAGCCAATGCAACCAGAAGATGATACAGATGAAGGGCAAAAGGATCTAGTATAATACTTCTTCAGTCCTTAACTGTTCCATAATCTTCAAATTGCTCATCTTGGAATTGTACACTGTGGGTGACATATTGTTAGCGACATACATATGCATATTTGGACAGATGCAAGGAGCTATTTTCTAGTCATCTGAACTCCATTGAAGAACTCCTCTTCCACAGCCCCCAAGGGGAGGTGGCTGTTTACTAATAGGGAGGAGAGGCAACTCAATGAAGATGTGGTTGCTGTGGGCTCTAAGCAGAAGGGAAAGAGGGTGCACTCCACCTGTGAGCCTAATTACTTTCCTTCTAAATTTCTATCAACTCCTTCCCTTCCTGACTGTCCTATGTTCCAGTCGGCAAATGGCCCAGGAACAGGTGGATGGGTTTTAAAAGCTATTGAGGAGTTAACTCAGTCCGGGTCAGTCACCAGGTATCCAAACAAGATGAAGGGAGAAGCAACACGGTGGTTGCCAACCTGTACAGACATTGTTCAGCATGTCCAGAAAAACAAAGTCAGCAAGAAGAAAAGTGGAGTTGTAAACCATAATCAGTCCAAGGTCAGGAAAACAGGAATGTCCAAAATACTACTAGTCATCAAGAAGGAGGGCTGGAAACAACAAAACTGCCAGGGAGTGGCCAGGAGATCCATCAGCACCTAATTTAATACCAGGTGCCTAATTAGGTCAGTCTCTTCTATTTATAATCTCTGGTAGCTGTGCAATTTCTCCTTGTCTCTTTGTTGCTTGATGAATGATTATAATGGGTATTCAATGTCTTCCCTTAATGGGAAGTAGGGTTCCTTTCTGATTCAACTTATCGCTATGCAGAATCAGAAAGACTGTTGTTATCAGGAGATGCAGGTTCCTGGCAGTTTGCCTTCTCCTTAGAGTTTGAATAGAATGATTCTAAAGGATGAGTTATGACACTGGCAGCCAGCACTGTGTACTGGCCTGAGCACTGGACTACAGCTCTGAAAATCCTTGCTCAGCCATGCAAATCCTTGCTCAGCCATGATCTTGAGAAAGTCACACATTCTCATCCTCAGATGAAGACAAAGGCATCCCACTTCTGAACAAACTGTGTCAAGAAACCCCCATGATAAGTTTGTCTTAGGGCCATTGTAAGTTGGAAATTACTTGAAGGTACTCAACAACCCCCCCCCCCCCAGCAGTAAGCAATAGTAACAGCAGCAATCATGGCCCTTCCTAGAGCTTGACAGCTGCCACGACATGGAAGAGAGGACATGGAACTGTGCAGGCAGAAGTAGGATCTCAGTAACTTACTGTGTATCTGTAAGATGTAGAAAAAGATTTACTCAGATTTATGTGTCATGCCCTACAGCAGTCTTTTACAATCTATTGCACTCCATATGCTTGGACATTTATGTTATGGTAGTCTACTCCAAAATCTTGTCACTCATCTTTATTCCATCTCAAGAATCACATAACATTCTTTCATGATGAAGAAATATCCTGCGTTGAAAAAGAGGTTAAAAAAATAAATATATGTGGATAATGATGCCCTTTCAGATTACAGTTGATTGAAATTTCATTAACAACAACATCCTGGAAATTTCTTGAAAGATGTTTTCTTGGAGGAAGGTGAGGTAAAATCATATCTATCTATATCTGAGATTTATATAACACAAATAGGGAAGAAACAACAAAATAGCCCTTTTTATTTGTAGTTTTTCACTTTCATGGGTGACCTGTGCTCCCAACTCCAGTAAATGTGGAAAGCAGACTGTAAAACACTGGCAAAAAAGGCATTTCTGCAAAATGAGAAGAAATGCCAGTGCTATTAATAAAAACCATCAATTGTCTGGGATTTTCCTTACAACAAATGGGACAACCCACTTTGCTAGTTGGATGATCAGAGGTGAAGCCTCCCTCTGTTCAGACGTACCACAAGCCACATTTACTCCACTGGGAGAAATCAAACGGTTGATACCGTTATGTATCTGTGAGACAGATACATAACAAATATTCTCCGCACTGCTGTTCCTGTGATACATAAAACCTTGATTCCTCTCCAATTCCTCTCACAACAGATGTTATTAAAATACAGTGGAGCAGGTTTAAAAAGTCAACAATTCATTCATTATCTAACTAGGTTCTTTCCTCCTTTATGGGTGAATGGGGCATAGGAAAGACAATCTGAAGAATTTACATTATTTAATTTCATCTGAAGCTTTCTTTGATGCTCACAAATTAGAAGCACAGTATAATATTAATGTACAGCCCTTCTGAAGTACTCCACATTAGCTGACTGCAGTGAAGGGAAGTCAACATAGTTGATTTAGTTCACTCGAGAGCAGTACGTGTGAAAAAGATCTTGGAGTCCTCGTGGACAACAAGTTAAACATGAGCCAACAATGTGACGTGGCGGCAAAAAAAGCCAATGGGATTTTGGCCTGCATCAAGAGGAGCATAGTGTCTAGATCTAAGGAAGTAATGCTACCCCTCTATTCTGCTTTGGTTAGACCACACCTGGAATATTGTGTCCAATTCTGGGCGCCACAATTCAAGAGAGATATTGACAAGCTGGAATGTGTCCAGAGGAGGGCGACTAAAATGATCAAGGGTCTGGAGAACAAGCCCTATGAGGAGCGGCTTAGGGAACTGGGCATGTTTAGCCTGAAGAAGAGAAGGCTGAGAGGAGATATGATAGCCATGTATAAATATGTGAGAGGAAGCCACAGGGAGGAGGGAGCAAGCTTGTTTTCTGCTTCCTTGGAGACTAGGACGCGGAACAATGGCTTCAAACTACAAGAGAGGAGATTCCATCTGAACATGAGGAAGAACTTCCTGACTGTGAGAGCCGTTCAGCAGTGGAACTCTCTGCCCCGGAGTGTGGTGGAGGCTCCTTCTTTGGAAGCTTTTAAACAGAGGCTGGATGGCCATCTGTCAGGGGTGATTTGAATGCAATATTCCTGCTTCTTGGCAGGGGGTTGGACTGGATGGCCCATGAGGTCTCTTCCAACTCTTTGATTCTATGATTCTATGATTCTATGATTGCCAACAAGTGGATATGAAGTGGGCACACTTCCCACTTCAGGGATGATAGTCAGGTCAAAGAGAGTATCATGAATAAGGAAGGGAAGGTAGAAAGTTTTGAGCTAGGTAGAATGCTCCAGAGAAGTGAAAACCTGCTATTACAAAGCCAAGAAACACTTGCAGATTCTTTTTCCACTTGAGCTTTTTTTTGGGGGGGGGGGGCTGCTAGTCTAACTCTCTAAATGCTAACTTTGATATGTAGAGAGTTTATCAATGGCTATGATATAGGATCAACACAGATTTACATTTGTGTTAGCTGCCAGCAGTCGGCACTTCTGCAACAAACGAAGCACACTGAAGGCAGATCAGATAGCACACCAACTCTTGAAGAATGGAAAACCCAACCTTGCCACCAAAATAGGAAAGAAACCAATAGCCAGACAACCAGAGACTGAGAACAACCTTCACGAACCCTTTACATCTACTGAATTGGACATGGCTCTCAATAAATGTAAAAAATGGCAAAGCAGCTGGCCTGGATGATCTACGGATGGAACAAATCAAGAACTTTGGCCCAAAAGCAAGGCGCTGGCTGCTGGAGCTGATGAACAACTGCACGGCATCCTGTCAGATTCCCAAAATCTGGAGGAAAGCAAGAGTCATCGCCATCTTGAAGCCAGGTAAAGACCATAATGACCCAAAAAGCTACAGACCAATCTCCCTGTTGTGGCACCTCTACAAAGTTCTGGAGAGACTTATTGTTAACTGGGGCTCCTTACAGGGAGCGGTCAACCCTCCTGTTCAAGGAGCTCCACTGGCTGCCATTCATTTTCTGGACCCAATTCAAGGTGCAGGTTCTTACCTACAAAGCCCTGAACGGTTTGGGACCCGCCTACCTACATGACTGCATTTCTGTATACGAACCCATGCAATCTCTTCGATCATCTGGAGAGGCCCTGCTTGCGATCCTACCTGCATTGCAGGTGGTGGGGACGAGAAAGAGGGCCTTTTCGGTGGTGGCTCCTCGACTCTGGAACTCACTTCCTAAGGACATCAAGCATGCCCCAACTCTGGCAGTCTTTAGGAGGAGCTTGAAGACATGGTTGTTTCAGTGTGCCTTCCCAGAATAATGATTCCATAGCACTTTGTCCTCCAAAGCACTTTATATTGTTTTAGGTTTGCTTGCATGTTTTCCACAAATGCTCGATTACTCTTTCACCCATGTTCCAGCATTATTCTCAGTTTTAATTCTACATTTGGCCTTCCCTTGGTTTTAATTGTGTGTTGTCATATTGTTATGTTTTGTTATTTTATTGTCCATGTTTTATTTTAATTGCTTGTATTATTGTAATTATTGCTTGTATTGTTGTCTTTGGGCTCGGCCTCATGTAAGCCACACCGAGTCCCTTGGGAGATGGTAGCGGGGTACAAATAAAGTGTTATTACTATTACTATTATTATTATTATTATTATTATTATTATTCATCTCAAGAACAGACAAGCATCCCGAGCTCTGAGGATCACCTGGGAAGGAATCCCACTTGAGCATTGCAGTGCACTCAAATACCTGGGAGTCTCTCTGGACCGTGCTCTGACCTACAAGAAGCACTGCCTGAACATCAAGCAAAAAGTGGTTGCTAGAACAATATCATACGAAAGCTGACTGGCACAACCTGGGGATCACAACCAGACACAGTGAAGACATCTGCCCTTGCGCTATGCTACTCTGCTGCTGAGTACGCATGCCCGGTGTGGAACACATCTCACCACATGAAAACAGTAGATGTGGCACTTAATGAGACATGCCGCATTATCACGGGGTGTCTGCACCCTACACCACTGGAGGAATTACACTGTTTAACCAGTATTGCACCACCTGACATCCGCCGGGAAGTAGCAGCCGGTAGTGAAAGGACCAAGACAGAGACATCTCCAGCTCATCTCCTGTTTGGGTATCAGCCAGAACGTCAACAACTTAAATCAAGAAATAGTTTTCTAAGATCTACAGAGACACTCACTGGAACACCTCAGCAAGTGAGAGTCCAAAAGTGGCAGGCTCAAACACAGCACCTCAATCCATGGGTTATACCAGATGAGAGACTCCCTCCTGGGCACACAGAAGACTGGGTGACTTGGAAGGCACTGAACAGACTGCGCTCTGGCACCACAAGATGCAGAGCCAACCTCAAGAAATGGGGCTACAAAGTGGAATCCACGACATGTGAGTGTGGAGAAGAGCAAACCACTGACCACCTGCTGCAATGCACCCTGAGCCCTGCCACATGCACAATGGAGGACCTTCTTGCAGCAAAACCAGAGGCACTCCAAGTGGCCAGATACTGGTCAAAGGACATTTAATCAACTACCAAACTTGCAAATTTTGTGTTTTGTCTGTTTGTTTGTTTGTTCTGTTAGAAATGTAATACAATTGACTGGTTGCCCTGATACAACAAATAAATAACCAAAGCCCAGTTTTCCCTATTGTGGCGAAAATAGCTTTATAAACAGGTATCTTGGTATCTCTAAAAATGTCCTGATCCTCTAACACTCTCTACTTCATTCAAAAAATGCTGCACTCTCAGAATTCAGACAGTGTTGTATTTCAATGTCAATGTTGACTTTTGTGGAAAGGTGGCTTCCAAGGTAGCGGAAATGATCAACATTTTCTTGCTCAGCCATGTTACATGATTACGCTGTATTTCTGGCATTGCAGAAGGATTGAATGGTGCCTGCTGAAAGAGCAGTTTGGTTTTCTCAATGTCAGTGAGAGGCCAAGCTTTTTGTATGCTTCTGTAAAGGTGTTTAGAGTGGCTTGTAGGTCTTCTTCTAAATGAGCACAGATTACATTATCATCAGCATATTAATAAAGATTTCAGCAGGGATCCCATCAGGTCTACTGGCTTTGTTATTTTTTAGTTGACTGATGGCCATGCTGACTTCCTCCACTCTAGGCAGTGCTGCAAGCCCATCCCTGGTTTGCTGTTGAGGGATTTGTGAGAGAACCTCTTCAGAGCTGCGATTCAGGAGGTTTTGATAGTGTTCTTTCCAACGTAGTGCAATTGATTTTTTGTCCTTCAGAAATTTGGTTCCATCTGATGAGCGTAGAGGCTATATGCCATGGTTTCTTGGTCCATAGATAAACTTTGAAAAATCCCTGAGCATTATGGGTATCTGCCAGGTGTTGGATTTCTTCAGCCTTCTTTGTCTACCAGATGTTCTTGAGTTCTCTGGTCCTTCTTTGGACCTCAGCTTTGGCACTAGCTTGGGTCTTTTTCTTAGCAGTGCAGTTGATATCTCTCTGCCATGTTTGGAATGCTTTGCTTTTGATATAATTTAACTGTTGGATCTCATTATCATTTTCATCAAACCAGTCTTGATGTCTCTTAGTTTGGTATCCAATGGTTTCTTCATAGGCTGTGAAGATAGAAGTCTTCAGTTTGTTCCAATGTTCCTCAATATTTTCAGGGTGTTCTATAGGTAGATGATCTTTGAGTGTTGATTGGGGGAGGGCTCATTTAGAGGGTTCTTGAAGGGCTTGGGTGTTCATTTAATGCCTTATTTTTCTTCCTTGGAATGTGTGTTTGAGAGCGATCTTGATTGCCATCATGGATTGAATTAACCTGTGGTTTGTCCAGCAGTCATCAGCATCTGACATGCATCTTGTGCACATGGTGGCGGTCTCTGGCACATATAATTACATAGTCTAAGAGGTGCTAGTGCTTTGACCAGGGTGCTTCCATGATGAGTTAAGTTTATTTTTCTGGCAGAAGAGTGTGTTTGTGATGACAAGGTTGTGTTCCACACATTTGGTGAGAAGCAGGATGCCATTTGGGTTGCTGTTTCCGACCCTATCTTTTGCTATGGTCCCTGGCCACAGGTTGATATCTTGCCCAACTCTCACATTAAAATCACCCTGGAGGATGACTCTGTCCTCCTTAGGTATCTCAGACATGATGGTATCCAGCTGACAGTATTTTTTTTCCTTAATGTTTCCTTGTTGTAGATTAGCTCCCAACCTTAACAGAATACATAGTCATTATGACTTGTAAGTCACTCCTTCATAAAAGTGTCCTGCACCCTTTAAAGCCATTCAGTCTTGTGACAGCAGTTTACATAGTTATCTATCCAGTGTGTGAAGACGTAGTTCTTTTTGTCTGTTCAATGTTTCCTGCCAAATGACTAAGAAATGCTATTTAAATTCTTGTGCCAAATTGCTTTCTAGGAAGGGAGGAGGGAGGAATCAATATCTTCTGGAGACCTGTAACCTATTGCTGTTCAGACCTGGAGAATTTCTACAGAATCAATGGTATCTTCCTAAGACCTGATTATATTCAATAGGTCAGCTGTAGGATCCAAGACAAAAAATTTAAATATATATAGTACAAAATAATTGCCTTAATGCTTTATAAGTCTAAATTTCATTATTTTATTACTAATTTCTTCCAACGCTGATTCTTTGATTCTATAACTACTTCTGTAAATTTTAGAAATATTTACTATTGTATACAATGACATATTTATAATTGTATGCGAAATAAGCATTATTATTACAATTTTCAAAAATGAATTATGTTTATTTAATTCATTTTTTATTTTTGAACATTGTAATAATAATGCTTATTTTACACACAATTATAAATATGCCATTGAATAAAGTTTGATTCTGTTATAATTTTAATTAATCTCTTTTTTTAAAAAAATCTTCTGAAAAAGAACATATCCAAAATGCACTAGAGGTGCAGACATTTTTGAGGTTAATAAATCTCCTGCACCCTTTTGTAAGATGCCTATGGACTTTAAAAAATGTCCAAGATATTGATGATGGTGGTTGAAGTAATGGTGGTATTTACCAGAATGATTTTACATCAGTTTTTGGTGTCATTCCCTCATCTGTATTTTTGATACTTTTTTTTCTATTAAGACATAATGGCATAGGGATTGGGAGGATGAAAGGTTGAAAGAAATAGAAGCAAAACAGTTTATGAATAATTCTAATAATAAAACCATGTCTATCGAGTTATACCTTCGTACAGGCAGAGCATTTTTGCTCCAGAAATGTATGTTCTCACCAGTGAAAAAATTGAGGTGCTTCTTAAAGTATCTAGCTGAAAATACCAACATATAAGCTTACAGCCTTGTACCAGAGATCCCCTACTGAAGATCAGATAACTTGTGATGTGCAACGGTTGTAGGATAACTTGCTCTCTAGACCAGTGATTCTCAGCCTGCGAGTCCCCAGATGTTTTGGCCTTCAACTTCCAGAAATCTTAACAGCTTTAAAAGTCTTTATACAGGCTGAGATTTCTGGGAGTTGTAGACCAGAATACTTGGGGTCCCACAAGTTGAGAACCACTGCTCTAGATTCTCTAAATGTATCTACATACAGTTATTATAGTACGACAGCACTTTATCATGAAACATCCTATAGAATTTTGGGATTTGTAATTTAGTTAGGTACTTAGAATTATCTGCAAGCATGCTTGTAGATGGGAAAAATGTGATAGATGCACATTAATGAGTGAGATCATCTGTACGTTGGACTTGGTTGTTTCTGAGCCATGTTGCATTCTCTTTTAAGAACAGCATCTTTACTTTTGAGGTGCTGTTACATATTTTTGGCTTACATTTGGATGCCAGGTTATTGTCAGCGGTACAATGTACCATTTCACAACCTTGTGTTAGTGTTGTGGCTGAAACTGCTTTCTTACATCCCTCTACCCAAAGGAATAAGAACAGTTAACTACTCCAATGTGTTGTATTGACCCGGATGATCTTTTAGTAATTCAGCTTGGTTCAAACCGAAAAAGATAGTCTGTCAGATTGCATGTTCACATAGTACACATTTCACTAGGATTGAAACCATTCCATTGGCTTTCCATACACTTTTAAGCACAATTTAAGCTGCAGATTTTAGAATTTAAAATCTAACATGGCATAAAGCAAGACTATTTTAAACATTCCTATGAGTCTATTTCTGGACTGAAGTCCCTGTGATGAACCCACCTGCTGAGATATGGAGCAACCTTATTGTGGTAAAATACTTTTCCTTGGCCTTATTTGTTTGATACCTCCACATAATGTTCTTTTGATCAGGAAATATTTTTTTTAAAAAAATCTGATTATTCTGAATATTTGACATATTATGTTGCTTCATAATCATGAATAGATTGATTTTTTTTCAAATGGTTGCTCTGGAACTTTAAAAAATGCATTTCTACATTTAATGTTTGAACTTCAACTAAAAAATGTTTAGATAGGGCTAGGTTATAATTTTATTAAATAAATAATCACATGATTGCATGCTTGATTAAATCTGTCACAAAAGCAACATCTATATTCACTGATACAGCTTTTACTTGTATTTTTAAAGTATTTTTTGGATTGTCATGATCTGGCCTGAGTACACTGATAGATGAAAATTCTTGGCTTCATCCAGAGTAAACAATAAGCACAGAAAAAGAAAGGAACTTTGGTCTGCTTTATCTATTGCACTACTAGGATAGGTCCAAGAAGATGGTTCACTCAGATACATAGCTGTGTGGCCATCTGCCTTATCTTTGGGAACCAACTGGTCATTTAAGAGCTTTCATTAGCTCTTTTGAATAATCTTCACAACCTGAACAGTTACATTTGATTTCTTTCTCATAGGAATTCTTATTTTAATAATCTGGCATCACAAGATCCTTTGCTTCCACGTTTGTCTGCATGTACAAGATAGTTCACCAAAGATAAGTTTATAGATGTGGATCACTTAATGATCAGTACATCAAATGATGGGTTGATGGTAGAAATTGCTACCACAGATAAAGCTTTAATATTTCCTGAGATCACCAAACATACATTTCAAGTGACTGCTTACATACTCAACTGGGCCATTTTAAAGTTTTCTCTTAAGATGAATATCCACAGAACTAATACTTTTGTTATCTGGTCAACTCCATGTCACTGCTCTCAGGCCAGAAACATGCCCTAGTTTCTTGTTCTCTCCCATTTCCTCAGTGTTACATTAAGCTACTATGGCAAGATTAGGATCAATGTATTTGGGTAGCATTCTTACAAATCTTGAGCTATCATGTGATGTAAATAAAGGAGTGAATCAATGCTTATATCCTTATAAGGGTCTTCTGCCAGCTATCCTTCCAGAATTGCTCCTGGAAATCTGGTTGTGGCTCTCCACTGAGTGTAGTAAGAATGGCTATCTGTTAGGGGTGCTTTGTGCTTTTCCTGCATGGCAGAGGGGTTAGACTGGATGGACATGTGGTCTCTTCCAACTCTATGATTATATTATTAAGAGATATACCAGTTTCTTCAATAATCTGCCTGATGTTCAGAACTATGTAGCATAGTTCTGAAGTATATAGTTCAATGTATTGTTATCACTATCACTAACTTAGATAAAAAATCACTTCAATAAACATATCCTTATCACCGGATTATCTCTATATTCTATAACCATTATAAATAAATACCCTTTGAGTATAAATCAATTCATACTTATATCAATTTACAAAACAAAACTGGAACACCTATGCATCTGCTTATGACTCAAATTTCATTCCTCAAACCCGATTATCATTAATTTCCTTTCCATTCCTTTCAGACGTTCTGTAAATAAATTCACATCTCTCTCTAAAACATTTCTCTGATCTCTCCCTTAATGAATGTGTTAATTTATCCAAACTTTTTTTAAACCAATCTTCACTTGAAGCCTGTCAACACTTTCCCAATATTCAGCATAAACTATTTGTGCTGCTCTCACCATATGCCACATTAACCTTCCATGTTCTTTGCTGAAGCATATTTTCAAAATAGGTTCAGCACTGTGGATAGTGCCTGCATAATACTTCTGTAAAGTGAACATGGATTCAGTGCCCTGAAATAATAGAGCAATCAGATGCTCCTGCCTTCTAAAGAAGGAAAATAGAGTCTGGCACTCTCAGATCAGCAGGAATGTGGTTGAAAGACTATGTCTGCTGTTGTTGTTATTTTAAAAGAATTTTTAAAAGCAGATTTAAAACAGTTTACTGTAGTTAAAACAGCGAAAACAGCAGCCTCTTAAAAGCCCTTTCTAGTAGGAAGTCGCAAGCAGGCTGCTGTGAAGGGTGGGATGGTATGTTCTATTGAAGCTCAAACCCGCCAAGGACAACAATGACCACTGTCCTGATGTTATGGGGTCAGTCCCTCTTTTGAATTATGTATGCACAGCAGCCCCTTTCAACTTGATGTTTTCTAGCCATAGGTGACAATAATAATAATAATAATAATAATAATAATAATAATAATAATAATAATAATTTATACCCTGCCACAATCTCCCAGAGGGCCTCAGGGTGACTCACAAAGCACTCAAGATGCAAACAAGCAAAATACAAAAAGTGCAAAGACAATATCACAAAAGCAACATTAAGCAACATAAACATCACAACCCCCCTGGTTAAGATCAGTAAAATGCAACAATAGCTGCAGATATAAAACAACTGCAATCAGTCTCATTAAGTGCATGGTGAAATAGTTTCTAGTTCTTCAAATATATTCATTAAGGGGTTCCAAACATGATCAAAGGCTTGTTGAATTAGCCATGTCTTCAGTTGTACACGGAAGGCTTAGGGGGGGGAGGCATTCCAAAGTCAGGGGTGCACCACCGAGAAGGGCTTCTCTCTCTTCCCCAGCAACAGCACTTGAGATGGAAGTGGGATCAAGAAAAGGGCCTCCCCAGTAGATCTTAGTGCCCGTGGTGGTTCATAGAAGGAGATGCTGTCTTGAAGATAGGTTGAACCTGAAGCATATAGGGCTTTATAAGTAATAACCTGCACTTTGAATTGGGTCTGGAAACTCATTGGCAGAGAGTGGAACTGCTTTAAAGGGGCATAGTGTGCTCCCTATTAGCAGCTCCAGTTAGTAATCTGGCTGCCAACCTTTGCTCCAACTACAATTTCCGAGCCATCTTCAAAGACAGCCCCACGTAGAGTGCATTGTAGTAGTTCATTCTAGATGTAACTAAGGTGTGAACCACTATGGCCAAGTCAGGCATTTTGGGGTACAGTCACAGCTGGTGTACAAGTTTTAATTGTGCGAAGGCCCTCCCAGCCACCACCAACACCTGAGCTTCAAGCGTCAACAATGAGTCCAGGAGGACCCCCAGACTGTGGACCTTTGTCTTCAGGGGTAGTGTAACCCCGTCAAGAACAGGTTGCCACCCTATACCCCGATCAGCCCTGCAACTGACCAGGAGGACCTCTGTCTTGTCTGGATTAAGCTTCAGCTTGTTGGCCCTCATCCAGTTCATCACAGCTTCCAGGAACTGGTCTAGGATCCAGGGAACTTCCTTGGAATGGGGTGGAAAAGAGTAGTAGAGTTGCATGTCATCTGCGGAGAGATTGCATCCAACTCCAAAACTATGGATGACCTCATCCAATGGTTTCATGTAGATGTTTGAAAACATGGGGGGAAGAAAAGAACTTTGCGGGACCCCACAGGTCAATGGTCAGGGGTTCAAGCAGGTATACCCCAGCATCACCAACTGGATACAATCCTCCAGGGAGGAGCAGAGCCACTGCAAAGCAGTGCCCCCAAGACCCATTCCACACAGCTGAACCAGAAGGATACCATAGTCAATGGTTTCGAATGCCGCCAAGAGATCCAAGAGAACTAGCAGGGATACACTCCCCCTGTCTAGTTCCCTGCGGAGGGCAACTTGGCACCATGGCAATTGAAGATAGTAGAACTTTTAGTTTGACACATCTAAAGAGTGCCAGGGAAATGAATGTATTTTCATTAGACATGAAATAGATGCTCCTATGCCTGCTGATCTCCCCAGCTTCCACACTGCAAAGTCAATTAGATTCCTGTGTCTCCTTGCTGCTACTGTAGACTCCCAGCACATACAACCTAGCAGGCAGGATAATAAAATGCATCAAAATAGACTCCCTTGGGGAATGGTTATTAATCACAGATAAAGAATCCAATCCTAACTGAGCGCCTCAGAAGTGCTTTAATCGGAGATAAAGCTGATAAAGCACTCTCTGAGAAGAGCAGCAAGAGCTAAAAGTGCAACAAGCCTTTTTGGGTGCAGCAGAAACTGTATCAGCCAAACACTGTCCTGTAGATTAGGATGGGGGAAACGCTGGCTCTCCTTACAGTTCCCACACTCCCCTAAAATTGGTCATGTTGGCTGGGGCTTCAGGGATCTTAATCTCAAAACATAGGGAGGACCAAAGTTTCCCCAGCCTTGAAGGCACACACAAACACATACATATAGCATACATGAATATAAGGCAGGTTGTAGAAGTACATGGGAGAATCAGTTCCAAAGATGTTAACAAATGACAGTCTTTCTACACACTGGACCCACTTCCTACAGTTCCTAATGACACAGGCAGCACGGAAGGACACGTCTCACCCTTTATACTGTAACTTTTGAACAGCATGTTTGGAAGGGAAAGAAAGAAGTCATCTACCCCTCATTTCCCTTTTCCTCCTCGAAAATTCTTATTTGCAGGTGTTTAATCAAAATGCAGCATCAGAATTACCTGCAGCATGAAATGGCAGGCTGTTTTGCTTACTCATTAGCAGATCTGCTGGCATGAGATGTGGAAAGGGAGGATGGAGATGTCAAGGTACCTGTTCAAATGTCAGTCTGAAGCCATTCCTGAATTAAAAATGCTTAAAATATGCAATTCACTTCCATATGAAATGAGGGTGGCTGCTACCTTGAATGGCCCTGAAGGTATATTATAGACAAATGTATGCAGGATCTATGAGCTGACAGGTGACGTGAAGGGACATACACACATACTGATCTTTACAGTCAGTCCCACCTTACTAAAATAGCTGAAAATAGAAAGGAGCAACCCCCATTTCCTACAGCATTTTGGAATTGAAAGAGACCTCCAGCCTATTTCTGATTCCTAACATACTGCAGTCTAGACTCTGCTTGAAAACCTTATATGAAGGAGGGCCCATCACCTTTTGAGGCAGCCTATTCCACTGTTAAACAACACATATTTATTTACAATCTAATATTTATTTACAATCTTCGTCCCTTCAATTTGAACCAACTGGTTCAGATTCTGCCTTCTGGAGCAGAAGAAAGTAAATTTACTTCAACAAGTTTACTCTGAAACACAAACTGTATAAAAACATGTAGGAGCTGGGAACACACATGAGTTGGTAAATATGTAGCCTGTATATTTATATAACTTACATGGTAAGTTACATAATGCTTGTGAATGTAACCATTGTAGAGTAATAGTTCTATAACACCATTGAAGTGGCATTTTGTTATTTTTAATACAGGACGCGGGTGCTCCAAATGTTGGTGGGCCCACCTAACCTGGCCAATAGTGACAGATAACTAAAATAATATTTCAGCAATATCTGAAGGAACATAAATTCCCCACCTCTATTTTAATTATTTTAAAAGAAATACAACTGCAAATATATATTGGCACTATTTAGGAGGCTTCTTTGAATGAACTGATCCACTTCCAGTGCAGTCCATCTCCTTTCCTAATGCCTTCCTCTCTACCAAACATTATAATCTTTTCAGTGATTCATGTGATCTCATGATACTTGTATATTCTCTGCTAATGAGAGATCAGGCACTAAGACCCATTTATTTGTCTTTTTGGCAGTACATGGTATCCATAGAGCTGCCCTCCAGCATCACATTTCAAATGAGTTGATTTTCTTCCCATCAGTTTTCTTCGCTGTCCAGCTTTCACCACTTTACAGATAAATTAGAAATACCATGGGAATGATTCTGAATTTGATGTCTAGAAAGTCAATGGCCTAAGGGCAAATACTGGCCTATGATGAGGTTTTGAGGACAGCCTTAAAGACATAAGTAAATATAAATAATTTAGGCAAAAAGTCTGTTGCAGAAGTGTAATTATGACACATGCACTTCTCCATTCACTTGGAGCAGAATGACTTTTTTCTTTTCTAACCAGAAGCTGGTACTTTTGCCATTTATAGGGCAAGTTGATTCCTTCTGGAGGCACTGCTGTTCACATTACTGATTATCTGGCCCTTGTGTATGTAGCAAACCCACTTCTCTGCTCCCCTCCCCAAATTGGAGCAGATGCAACATAGTTATAAAAAAAAGGAGAGAGTTATTTTTAAAATTGCCATGCAAACAGTTCATCAGATAATTATGCAGGTGCTTGACAAAAGACAACAACATAACAAGCAGATAAGCCTGCGAGAAGGAGAAGAACAGAGTAGGATGAGCAACTTTCATTAGGAAGCCATGCAAATCTCTAAGGAACTGCAAAGCAAAATTACCTTCATATTCTTGCTTTGCAGATCATGGGAAAGTTACTTTAAAAAATCATTTCCCACATCTCCCAACAGCTGCAATTGTTAAAGAAGGAAGTTATTAAAGATCTTCTGTTTCCAGGTACACCTATACCGATTTCTAAGGTAAGTATGAGTTATCTTTTTCATCAAATATTTTTGAATTGTATACAAGTATGATGATGCCACCTGCGTCTCTCCTTCACTTTTCCTTCTGACAGATCCGTGCCTCCTTGAAAAGCCCACATGCTCCTTTATTCATGCCTCTTCCAGTTTCCAGTTTTGGAGGAAGTATGTGAGAATGGGAGGGGAACAATTGTGTCATTACGCTGAAGAGATGCTATCATCTTCATCTCCATCTTTTCTTCTCATCCATTTGATTTTAGAACCATTTAATAAGGAACAAATTTATCTATCGCTAAAGAAATGGCCCTCGGGGTTTCTGCAAATAATAGGGTAGGGACTCTACCCTCTCAGCATTATCCTGAGAGGTTTTATGAAATCAGAGATGATATTTGGTCAATCTCAATTTCCCTGAAGACAAAAAGGCTTCCCCTACCTTAGAAAAAGAACATGGGCAGTACAAAAATAAAACAATTTCATTATGTCCACCAACTGGTAAACACAATCCAAGTTTGGCTTGGTTGCATTTCACAGAGGTGCAGCATTCTATCTTCTTTTGTTAAGCCAATGATTGCTACCATGCTACAGACCTTTGTAAAAATATATTTGGGCATATTTCTCTGTTGAAGGTTTAAAGCAGAATTAAGAATAATGTACATTCATTACAAAAGTCTTCTCAGAGCCAATATATTACGGTATCTATTTATTTATTTATGTATGTATTTATTTATTTAGGGCTTTTATTTCCCATCCTTTCTCAACCTCCGCAGAAGGACTCAGGACGGCTAACAAAAGCGGCACCCCATGGCGCCCACATCAAAACATAAATATACAATTAACAGCAATGTAATAATAACAACAATATAAAACAGTATAAAACCGTATAAACAATATAAAAACAGACAACAAATAGTCAGTAGTCACCAATTTAAATCATTATCCAAGGGCAGTCCATCAGTTCTAAATAAGTCAACACGTCAGTAGGTCAGCCTATTCTCCAAAGGCCTGATCCCATAGCCAGGATTTTACTTGTTTCCGGAAGGTCAAGAGGGATGCAGCAGATCTAATTTCACTCAGGAGGGAGTTCCATAGCCGGGGGGGGGGGCACCACAGAAAAGGCCCTGTCCCTTGTCCCTGCCAGACATGATTGTGACAATGGGGGGGGGGGGACGGGGACAATGAGCAGAGTCTCCTCAGATGATCTTAGGGCCCTAGGTGGATCGTAGCAGGAGATACATTTGGACAAGTAAACTGGGCCAGAACCATTAAGGGCTTTATAGGCCAAAGCCAGCACTTTGAATTGTGCTCGGAAGCTGATAGGCAGCCAGTGGAGCTGGCATAACAAGGGCGTTGTGCATTCCCTGTACCCAGCCCCAGTGAGTAGCCTGGCTGCCGAATGTTGGACTAGTTGAAGCTTCCGGGCAGTGTTCAGAGGCAACCCCACATAGAGTGCATTGCAGTAGTCTATTCGGGATGTAACAAGAGCATGGACCACAGTGGCCAGGTCAGACTTCCCAAGGTACGGGCACAGCTGGTGCACAACAACATAACAACATATTCTATATGTGTTGGGCTACATCTCTATCAAATCTAATATCATGCAATGTTGATTATGAGAGATCGAGTTTTTAGTCAAACACATCTCAGTGGCACTAGAGGAAGGCTGCTCTAAGGAACCTCAAAGTCAGTTTGGGTCCCCTGTCAGAAAAAAGGTAGCACATAACTAACTTAATAAGTGGGAATTACATAATTCTATGAAATAAATCATTGTAATTTTTTTCAGAATTCTATACTGTTTCTTAGCATTCACACCTTACTATTTGTTTTTCTTCAATGTTTATTTTATTTTTGCATGCAAGCATTAATGATTTTAACCCCCCCCCCCCCTTTTTGGGGTGAGAGGAAGATAATTTTAAAGCATTTTCAATTATCTTTTACATTTTTTTTAAAAAAAAATCTTTAAATCTCATTTAGCACATGATTTTTTTGTTTTGCAAAATAGAAGTCCTTCAATGATGTAAAGAAAAATCTGACAATTAACTGTTTTCTTCACAGAGTTTCTCAGTGTGTCAAAACAGCCTTTCTAATCAAGAATACTAAAATCTGGAAGTATATTTTGCAATCCTAGTAGGAAGGGATTTAGATTTAATATTGCATTAAAACAACAGCAATTGAAATACAAATGTCTCCTTAATATAACTCAACACATAATGGTGATCCATGTAACAGGGCTGCCTCATCCTACCAGTGTGAATTGAATCCTCTTCTCCCACATAAATATGTGGGTTGCTCTTATGTAATAGCTTCTTCTTTGGTTTAACTGAACTAAGAAAAATTGAGATTTTCTTAATAATTTTACCAGTGGTGGCTTATCCAGAGCTCAACTGGACATCCGTTCCAATACTTCTCACCAATTGTGAGAAAAACCACACACTATTTCTTATTAAGAAAATCTCAAGTCATTTCTGTGGCCCTCAGATTAGTGATGGTAACATTTTATAACAACAGCAACTTTATTCTTAAACCCTGCCACCATCTCCCCAAAGAGACTCGGGGCAGCTTATAGATGGGACAGAAAATCCAACAGACAAAAAAGCAAAACTATCAATTAAAACAAAAAAACCACTAAAATAAGAGCATCGTAAAATACAACAATCCGGATAAAACACAATCAAACATAACAGAATACAACAGCAACATTAAAGCTCCATCAGTCAATGTTCAACAAAAACCAATGACCAGAATTCCTAAAATGGGCATGACCAGGCTATAAAAGGGTCGGGCATGGAATAGCGCAAAACAGTGTACCATAGGGCCGGAGAACTGAATGAGATGCAGAGAACAGAGTACTATCTGGTGACTTAGGTACTGGGTGTTTATAACTAGGAACTAGTCATTCTCAAATGCTTGCTGAAACATCCAGGTTTTCAGATCCCTGTGAAAGGAGGACAGTGTGGGGGCTTGCCTAATCTCCCTGGAGAGGGTGTTCCAAAGTCAAGGGCCACCACCAAGAAGGCCTTCTCCCTTGTCCCCATCAACAATGCCTTGTGACAGTGGTGGGAGTGAGAGGAGAGCCTCCCCAGCAGATCTTAGAGTTGCCGGATTCTAGTGCTGCTTGATCTAGTGCAGAGGCCATGCTTCCCTGCCAAGCAAAAGCCAAGCAAATTATTTACTCGTGCACCCACAGCAAAAAAATGTTTAACCTTCTGTTCCCTGGAAGTACAAATATAACATTAATGAATCAAACAAATTTGGTGCCACTGTCATGTTAGGACTGGTCTCTCAGCACGCGCTACTGACAGTAAGCCATATGGGTTAAGCACCGGTCTTATCACTGTTATTTATGGTCAGGCAGGGACCAACAGCATAGATCTACGTTAAGCTTCCTGGGTCTGCGTATGTGTGGATTATATGGATTGAGACGCTCTGAAGAAATGCTCCCAATCCTTGTAATTGGAGCAACTTGCTCTAAGGCATCAACACATTCAAAAGACAAGCAAATATCCAGCAAGAAAAGATTGGCAAATCATTATCCACCTCTGATGGATACCACAGAGAGCTTATGACTTAATGGAAGGAAAGGAAAGGGGGGAAAGGGTCTCCACATCTAAGAGATTTGTGGAATAGAGTAAAGGAAAGGATAATGAAGTTACCACTGATAAATTCATATACAGTTTCAGGTGATTTCAAGGTGCCCTTTAAAGAAAAATAAAATTGAGAGAGATGAGGAAGGTTCAGAGCACCAGGAATAAAAAAAATTCCTACTCCCTTACTACTGCTTCTTCAGTAGCCAAGCTTTCCAAATCTCAGATTAACTTCCCAGTGTGGATATGGTTGTTCATTCATTATAAAGGAGATTAAAACCCCATCAAAATATGTTCTGACTACAGGACCTTCAAACTGTCTAGATTGCACATAGTATGAGTCACCCATTCTGGAGGGGCTGGGACATGTGAGAGAGGCAGACAAGAAGTATTTTGAGAGAGGAAAGCTAGGAAGTGGAGAATCTCTGGCACTTAGTCATACCATAGCTTTGTCTGAGCACCTTAAAGTATATGCATTGGGAGATACCGTTTCTGACATAAGATGTTAAATGCCTTATAGACCTGGCTGTTATCACAGATTTACAGTAGATCCCCAAGTGCTTTGGATCTGGTTTCTTGATTTCAGAGAATGCAGCATAGTAGGAAACATACTGACTGCAGGGGAAAATATATATTCCCAGGAAACACAGATGGAAGTGAAAGGGATGCACTATTTTATTCATTGATCATGGAGAAAGAATTAAATCCTTAAAGACAGGAAAGAAGTTCTTTTCAAGTATCTAGTAAAGGAACACATTCCAAGAAATGTATCTAATCTTGGCACACCCTTCCAAGGTAATGGGATTGCGTGCTCCCATAAGTTAAGAGGCTATAGTGATGGTAGAATTGTTACTGATACAGCCTTCTTAAGCCAGACAAACTTTTCTGAAGAATTGACTAAATGGGAAAAACAGCTACTGGTCAGCAGCAGTATTAGTATAGGGCACTTTAGCTAACTTTTATTGATACTGTACAGAAGAGAATCATGATAAACTACAACATCTTTTATCCAAAAACCCTATAATTATGAGAAATCCAAAATGAAGCAAGTGATTGTCATGGAAGATGATCTTCCCAGATCAGAAAGCACTCAATCAGCTACTAGGGAAGAGCAGAGGAAAGGTATGGGTAGCATTGTGTCTAATGAGCCAACTAGACTCAAGCTGAAAGGTTGGCCATCTAAAGATATGCTCAGAGGTGCAAGGAAAATCTGAAGCTATCTAATGCATATAATAGGAACATAGGAAGCACAATTCAAAGGAAGGTAAAAATCATACAACAGAAATGAGACATACATACAGTAAGACTTGATATGAGCAAGCTAAAGTGAATAGAAACAAGACATTTTTCAATCAGGTAATATAGAATGTTTTACTCTAGAAATGACAATATAAAAACAAAAAAGATGGTATTCATGGGAAGGTGTGATGTAACAAAATCAGTCAGGTGATACAACATGAAGTCTGACCAAACAGTATCAACAAGACTTAATGGAAATGCTATCAAGATAACCATTTCTCTGGTCTTCTGATGGAGAGAAGTCACAGCTCCATTGTACTTTTGCCCTAATGAATGATGAGGAACCCTTCCTCCAGATCCCAACTGTTGTGGCTCTGACCTCAGAGACAAAGAAGACCAGCCAACACCTGCTGATTTTAATCCTTTTCTCTACTGCCATCCCCTTTTCCATGGATGTTCTGTTTAATTTAGAGATCTAAGGACAAGAAACTGTTAAATCAATCATGTGTAAGCTGCTCTTTTTTGACTGAGGACTTAGGTATAAATACTCTAACTATAATATTAATTCTGAATTTATGTCTCACCACTAAGGCAGAAGATGAAAAAGAATTAAGGATTGATCAAGGGCATCCAAAAGGAAAGTGATCATTCCTTAAACAAGATAAGGACACTTCAAGCACCAAATGAACCAGGAAAGTATTGGTCCTTCTACACAGCCCTATATCCCAGAATATCAAGGCAGAAAACCTACAATATCTGCTTTGAACTGGATTATCTGAGACCAAACTCAGATAATGTGGGATTTCCTGCCTTGATATTCTGGGATATAGGGCTGTGTGGAAGGGTCCTGGGTTACCAAATTCTGTGATGCCAATAGTTACTCAATGCAAGCATATTATACGGACAGAAAACAGCTGCACACACTGATATCACTGAATAGAAAACACAAAAATCAGATAGACTACCATATAATTGGAAGGAGAAAATGAGAAGTTCCATTCTTTCTTCAAAACCAAGACTGAAAGTTAACTGTGGCACACACTATAGTTACGCTGAAGAAATATACTACATGGATCAACTCAAAGAACATCACTATAAAATGGATACAGCATATAAAGAGCAGGTTTAAATTGCAAAACCGAATTGACATGGTATCAGAAGCACATTGAATCAAAACAAGGGATATTATCAGGGTAAAATGCAAACATTCCGTTTTTATAGCCAAAGGAAATAACCTTGTTGATACTGTTTGGTCAGACTTCATGTTGTATCCCCCGACTGATTTTGTTACATCACACCTTCCAGATAGAACAGATAGAATACTTCAAGTGGTTAAAACAGAGGAGAAGCAAAAATAAAGAAAAATAGAAACAGGGATAAAACTGAGACAATAACTGGTGAGTTCTTCATAGGGACAAAGAGAACTGTCAAAATAATTCATGAAGAAGAAGAAAGCAGCAAAAAAAAAAAAGCAGAGTAGAGGCCTCTTCGATAGATCTGAAAAATTACAGCGAAATTAATGCCAAGAGTAGAGATGATCCACAGAGTAACAAGAGGGGGGAAAGATGGTAGCAATGCATTAAGGAACTATATAAAAAAGAGGAAAAGATGATAGATCCCTCCAAGAAAGGTTTTTGATGGAATACCAATAAAGCTGTTTCAAACTGTAGAGAGGGAATCAATTCAAATTCTAACAAAAATCTATCAACAAAGATAGCAAACAAAACAGTGGCCTCTAGAATGGAAATGTTCAACATATATACAGTATCAATTTTCAAGAAAGGGACACCAGGAATACTAGTAATAATAAAGACTATTGCACTGATGTCCAATGTGGAAAGACTGAGAATAGCAACGAAGTTGTGCTGCCTTCCTTGCTGAGAGGTGGTCTGAGATACCAAAGAACTACTTTCCATTTTGGGAAGGTAGTTGCTGGGAGAATCAAAGCTGGGTGATTTTGTCCCAAATGTATCGATGGCAAGGATTTCCAAACAGAATTAAATATATCTCGGTATTATGATGCAAACCGGGCGTTACTCTAGCATCCCAAGAAGTGAGAGATCTGTGTATGGGGATAACAAACTATGGAAGATATCAAACATTTCTTAATTGACTCCAGCATATACTGAGCTGCAAGGCAGATATTTACATCCAATATTATCCAGCTGCAAGAGAAATGATCTTCTGACATTTCTCTTGCAAGGACAGTAAAGATCCACCATCTTTAAGAGTAAGCCTTTTAATTCTGAAAGCTATCAAGAAAAGAGCACATTTCCTGAAAGAAGAACCAGAAAAATAAGACTCTGACTGTAAATAGGTCAGCTGCTGTTCTCACCTTTTGGCCTTGTCTTCTACTCGTGTTGTATTTTGAAATGGCCATATGACTGGTCAAATAAATAAATAATAATTATTATTCTATGTTATTATTATATCTGAAAGCCAAATTGTATTCTAGAGTGTGAGCTCAGGTAATGTATTTATATCACAAAGCTTAAATTGGCCTGCAAGAAATTAGTATTTTTCCAAAATTCTATTTTATCTGCTGATTGTAGCATAGAACAACTTAGGTGCGGAATACAGCGGCAATCTCTCACAAGTTGTCCAAGTTCAATTTCTGGTGCCTGGTAAGTGATATGACTGCAGTGACCACTGACAGCTAGCAGAAGCTGCAAGTAAATTCCACTGGGAATGCTGCTCTCTTAGATCAACTCTCTTAGATCAGTAGAATTCAAGAGTCATTAACCTTTCATCTGTCTTGAGGCTTTACTAAGGGCAAAAGCCATTTCAAGCTACAGCAGAGTTTTAAAAAATGTAAAAGTCAAGAGACTGTTTTTTTTATTTAAGGAGGCACAAACAGAGAGAAAATGAACAATCTTTCACTAAGTTGGCTGGAGGTATGTTGCCTATTTCTAAGAAGCAATGTGTTAATTGTTGTATTAATAAACTGGGGTGGGCAAAGCGTGGCCCTCTAGATTTCATTGGATTACAATGTCTGTTTGCCCTACCTAGCAAATCTAGTCCAACAATAGCCATTTATATTCATCTGATAGGTACAGTTTAAAACCGTATTTAACAAAGAAAGCCACATGAGAGCTTGGTAGCAAAACAGAGTTCACAAAATTCTTTTACACTATGGATATTATAATACAATTCCTTACATGTCTACTCAACAGTAACCTCAATGGGGTTTCTCAGGTAAGTAGACTATGGGTTGCAATTGTAACTCTTATTTCTTTCTCCTAGAGATAAACCTTGACCACCATAGCAAGATGTGCCCACTTTACTAATGAGCTAGTTGCCCCATCATATTTTGTCTGATTAACCAATCTGTGAAGTTTTCATTTACTCCCTGTTTTGATGGGTTTTTTTTAATTTTTGAAAATGTATTTAGACCAGTTCCCTCTGCAAATGAGTCATGTCTTCAGCTTGATCTCATTATCAACAAAGGCTTAATTTGCTTATTTGCCTATTATCTCACCAACCTTCTTAATTTTCCATATAAGCCACGTGAGCCATTATTTGAAATTATAAACTGTCTTGATTTCTTTAAAAGAAAACATTTAAATGGAAAAAAACCCAGCCTCTATTGGTTTGTCCTGAAAGTCCTGAATTAATCCTGAATTAATTCATTTAAATAGAAAAAGATGAGGATCTTAAGAACATCAGAAGAGTTGGGCTGGATCAGATCAAACTAAATGCTAATGTAGCACAGTATTTTTTTTTCCATCAACGGGTAACACACTGCCTACAATAAGCCAACAAGAAGAACATTAGTACACTAGCAGCCTCCTACTCATGTTCTCCAGCAACTGGCATTGCGAAGTACACTCTTTTTTCAATACTAAGGTAATTTTTCCCAAGATCTCAAATGTAGTCTATTCATTGGGCTCAACTGACTATGTCCATTAAAACATACCAGCATTCTCAACCTTGTCGCCTTTTTGGCAGACCAAAAGCAAGGTAGCAATGTACTTGTCCCAGGTACAAAACATAAGGGAGTGTAATGGTGGCTCCTCCTTCACTGAGGTGACAGTAAAGGAAAGAAGGTCTGGCACAAAAAGACAGTGAACAGACCCACCTAATACCACATATCAAAGGGTAAGACAACTGCCTGATACTCTCCATGTTACGTGTTTTTCTTTATCAAAAGGGAAGCTTTGTGTTTGGGGTACTCCTAGATTTTGGCCACCTATGGTTCCTACTTCTGGTACAAATGTTCTGAATAATAATGGTCACATAATATTGAAGCCTGATTAACCACATGAAAAGAGGATGGATCACTGGCTTCCAATTTCTGTATTAACTCTATCTGATCTCCAATATTGTAATTCTTCTCTTTTTATAAAAATCACTATTTCATTTTTTTTTGCTTTGAATGTTAGCACCTAAAAATAGAGATTTCTTTCAATATATTTGGGTCTAATGTAAGACACCAGTTTGTTTTAAAACAAATAACTTTTGCAAGTTCCCTTTATTTTGTTAAATCCCTATTTATTTGTGAAATCCTATTTTCTTCAAATAATATTCCATTGGGATTTTGGCCTTCATAAATAGGAGTATAGTTTCTAGATCAGGGGTCCTCAAACTTTTTAAACAGAGGGCCAGATCATAGTCCCTTAAACTGTTGGAGGGCCGGATTATAATTTGAAAAAAAATGAATGAATTCCTATGCACACTGCACATATCTTTTTTGTAGTGCAAAAACACTTAGAAATAATACAATAATTAAAATGAAGAATTGTAACAAATATAAACTTATTAGTATTTCAATGGGAAGTGTTGGCTTGCTTTTGGCTGATGAGATAGGATTGTTGTTATGTGCTTTCAAGTCGTTTCAGGCTTAGGTTGACCCTGAGCGAGGGCCAGGTAAATGACCTTGGAGGGCCGTATCAGGCCCCCGGGCCTTAGTTTGAGGACCTCTGGTCTAGATCCAGGGAGATTATGCTACCCCTCTATTCTGCCTTGGTCAGACCACATCTGGAACACTGTGTCCAATTCTGGGCACCGCAATTGAAGGGAGATGTTGACATGCTGGAATGTGTCCAGACTCCAGCGGAGGGCGTCTGGAGAACAAGCCCTATGAAGAGCGGCTTAAGGAGCTAGGCATATTTAGCCTGCAGAAGAGAAGGCTGAGAGGAGACATGACGGCCATGTATACAATCAGCAGAGAAAATAGAATATGTAAAGAGAAGTCATAGGGAGGAGGGAGTAAGCTTGTTTTCTGCTGCCCTGGAGACTAGGATGTGGAACAATGACTTCAAACTACAGGACAGGAGATTCCACCTGAACATTAGGAAGAACTTCCTAACAGTGAGAGCTGTTCAGCAGTGAAACTCTTTGCCCAAGAGTGTGGTGAAGACTCATTCTGTCTCGATGGTCATCTGTCAGGGGTGCTTTGAATGTGATTTTCCTGCTTCTTGGCAGGGGGTTGGGCTGGATGACCCATTAGATTTCTTCCAACTCTGATTCTATGATTCTATGCTCCACTTTTCCTTCTAAAGTAGGGCTCAATATTTCAAAAAGTTTAAATGCATTAAAAACATGACCGTTCTATTTTGCTTTGTTTCCTACCATGTAACACCGCTCTTTACATTTATAAGAAAACCTTTTATGTCTCTAAACATGAATTTCAACACGTTAAAAGACAACCTGTCAGCAGCCAAGAGATATATTTGTTACAAAAACCTGCTTTGTAAAGAAGCTTAGCTTTCAGCATGTACATACAGGTATTTGCATACGTGCTCAGAAATGCATTTTACTTTCTCTACACATAAAAAGACCAAATTGTTATTTCCCCTGCATCAAAAGGACAATAGCACTGCTTGCCAGAGCTTTTCTGCTGGGGATGAACATAAGAAAAGCTGTGCTAGATCACACCACATTGTCCAACCTCCTGTTCATAGAGTGGACAACAAGATTCCTACACAAAGCCCAAAACTAGTATAATAATGCAACTAACTGCCCGCCTACACACACACACACACACACACACACACACACACACACACACTTCGATTAACTGATTAACTAAGGTCCCTTTTGCACTGCCATATAAAATCCAGATTAGCTGGTTTGACCTGGATTATATGGCAGTGTAGACTCATATAATCCAGTTTGAACCAGTGTGGAAGAGGCCTGAGACATCCTGCCTTTGGAACTGGACGGCACTTATATCCATTATGACTAGTAACTGCAGACGGCCACATTACACGAAAAGGCTATGCTTCTAGAAAGTTAATGGGAGACCACTAAACCATCTATGGAAGGTTTGTACATCCTCTGATTATATCCTTTGAGTTATGTTCAAAATCTGCTTCTTTGAAGTATAGTAACCAGTCTCATATGCAGATTCATCAAATATCCTTAAAATGCAGATGATGGCTTAATACCGATTTCCATCTTGCCTAGGTTCAAAAGCAGATGTAAAGTCATCCCTTCATCCCAACTGGCACTGCACTGACCACAGAGAGGAAGAAGAGGCAGTATTGGATGGACCTAATCCACTATCACCCTGGACAAGAAGAGTGAGGAACCTCTAAGTGGTAACTAAACACATTGTGGAAGTGAGTATGAAAAGGGCTTTCTACATTCAAATATTCATTAGGTCAGTAAAGCTTTCTAAAAAGCATGCTTATTGCTGCCAATTCTACTCTGAAGGAAAACAGTTTTACTGAGGTTCTGATTTAACACAATTGAGATTGAGATCCACATCACTTTCCCATTGAACTCTGGCTGCTCTTTTATGCAAAGAGTTGGAAATCTTTAGTTAGAAACTTCTGCTGGACTGTGATGTAGATTGAGAGTGGTTACTACAGCTCTGGCCTGCTTGGCTGCTTCTCCTTATTAAATGTTAACCATGCTCTTCTAAAAGCATGATTAATGTAATGTGTAGTTTGGCCCAATTTTTCTGCTTAGAACAGATTGGTAATTCAGGCAACCTTTTTATTTTAAATCAAAAACAGGCCAACAGTAATAAGAGAAATCAAAATACTAACACACAAACCGCTATATATGTATATTTAATATGCTAATATATACAATATGCTCAAATCAACAAAGTAAAAACACTACATGTCCATACAAAACATTTAGGGATGTACATAACAAAAAGTGCTGACTGACACAGTATACATGGCAGATCATATGGTTTGCAGTTTCTTTACACAAGAGTAAGCACTCAAAAATATGATACAGAAAAGCTGAATCACAAACAGAAATAGTAGGGGACGAATTAATGATCTATGAGCAGAAGCATGCAGATGCACAGTGAAGATCCAGGTACAAGAGCCCTGCTTCAGGCAGAATATTTTTCAGGTAAATGACTCACTAAATCACCTCTCAACCCAGATACCTATCTAGTTAACTTTAATAACCACACAAACATGTTCTTTTTCTGGAGCTGGTCCCCACAGAGGTTGCTTGGAAGTCAGTAGGTCTGTACCATTTGATTGGTAACATCTAGCATGTTGAAAGTGGCATGTGTTATTATAGTTATATGAACCTAAGTATCTTGTAGAGATAAATATTTGTGTTTTTATTATGCTGACTTGAGCACTTAATCATTATTCATAAGATGTATACCTATGTCATTTGCATTTGTGTAACTGTATGGAAAATTTGCATATTATATATAAAAATGCAACTGCTCTTTTCATGTCATGATTATGTAACAAAACCACCAGCAGTACCCTTCCTATGAATACTTCACATGAAGCAGATACATCTTTTAGTGAGGGATATAGTATTTTTATTTCAGTTTTTACAATAAGCTCCTTTTAATGGTGTTTTTAACTTGTGTTTTTAAATAGAAATTTAGTTCATGTTTTAACTTTTGTGTTAAGAGTTTGATATTGTATTGGATCCCATGCTGCAGAAAGGTGGGATATAAAACAAACAAACAATTTCTGGATTGCGCTTTTTATGATCTGCCAAGTTTTGAAAATGTATTTTGAATATGGAGCTAGCATCAGTATACTACACATTTATCTGATTATGACATTATGAAATTACAGTATATACATTGTGGAGGTATGTCATACTCAAAACAACCTGGTCCTTATAAGAAAGATTAAACCAGAGATTCTCCTACATGTTTGGGTCTGCAACTCCCATAAATCCTGGCTAATGGTTAGGGTGATGGGAGTTGTAGCCCAAAATATATGCATAGCACCATGTTGCAGGAAGGCAGGTTATGCTAAGAGACAGTGACTAACCCAAGATCAATCAGCTTTGCTTCTCATCTGAGCAGAAATATGAGTCTGGGTTCCCCAGTACATGTCTCGATCTACTACATTACACTGGGTTTCAAAAACATTTGCAAATCTTGTTTCCCATTTTATAATGACCATTCCTTTTTTAAAAAAGAATAGATTTCTAAGATTTCTAATTTAAAACAACATGCAATGAAAGTTACTATACCATTCTGTTGAAGACTGAAGTTATGTTAGAAGTACAGA